>NC_056618.1:14506289-14822125 GCF_018340385.1 Cyprinus carpio
ACATGTTGATTTTAATAACCGGGTCCGCTGAAATTGAGTGCTGCTCACTAGTTTCCAGCAGGTGGGTATTTCTGGACTGAATCTCGGAAGATCGCATCGCTCAAACACAGCCGGCATCAGTTTGCAAGTACAAATCAGATGCATAACCAGATTTCATTATAAATGGGCTTGGAATCAGATATGGGAGGCTGGCACGGCGCACGGTGGCATCAGTTCTCACTTTACACAAGCGGGGCTTTGGGCGGGATGACTGTCCCGCGGATGAAACTGGTGGATAACACCCCCCAAAAAACGCGAAACCCGGCTGTAAAGTCTTGAAAGGCGTCAAAAATGAGTTTATTCCTAATGCGCAAAACCCGTCTGGAGCGCAAACTGCGCGCAGGGCACCACCTTCCCCGAGCGCGTGCTGTTCTTCACACGCTCTTTGTCTGAAGTGCATGTTTTATTCCCACCCGTTCCTGACATTAGAATAAAGTGAATAACTGCTCTTACCTTATTTTAACGAGCGCGTTCCTGTGTTCTCCGTGATTCTGCACGCGCAAAACCTCCTTACATCTTCGTGCGCCTCGCGCCAAGGAATAAAGAGCGGTAATAATCCAAGGAGAGAGCAGATCCAAGGCGATAGAGAGAGAGAGAGCTCCGGGCGCGGACGGCGGCGAATAGCGGCTTAAATCCCCCGGATAGCGCTGCGTCTCGCTCGGCGCGTCTGATTTCAGGCTCCGCTCCGGAGAAACCACAGCTGTGCGCGCTGAGGAGAGCTCGAGGGTGACGTCATGGACACGCCCACCCACCGCGCTCTGTTGCTCGCTCTTCCTTTCTCTCTCTCTCGCTCGGACTCCGCCCCTGCTTTAAAAGACGCTCGCGTTGGCTCCGCCCCATTCAGTAACGCGCTGGCTGAAGCCACGCCTCTTTTTAGGATCATCTGAAGGGATGAATCGCGTGAAGAAATGTGGGTTTGGATATTTCTCCTCAAATTTTTATTCAGTTCAATTAAATCATTTATTTTTATTTATTCATTATTTTATTTATTTATTTTGCTTGCTTGTAAATGTAATTATTCTCAAAAAGTATTATCTTTGGACATGTATTTATACATTAATACAATTTTATTACATTAAATGTTTAGAAGTACAGTAAAAACATTCTTTTACATTAAAATCTGCATAAAGACAACACAATTAATAGTATAAACGATTTAAATAATATTAATATTATTATTTAAATAATATATTGTATTAATAATTAGTTTTTTTTACATCATAGTAATGAGAATGAGATTTGATTAAAGTAATAAAAATATAATTATTATGTAATATACAAGTTTATTGTAAACAAAACTGATGTTTATAGATTTAACAGCACATTACATGTAAGTTTATGCAAAATACTGTAAAATAATACATTAATAAAAAATTAAATTAAATATTTAATACATTAATTAAATCATTATTTTTTTTTATTTAATTCATTATTTAGATAATTTTTATTTTTTAATTTGATATCAGCATGATGTTTATGTTATTTTTTAAATTATTTTATTTATAATGTTTTGTGAATGAGGTTTGATTATAAAAAAGTAGAATTATAATGTGAATGAATTGTAAAATGCTATTTTTAATGCTAAATAAAACTCATCTAAATATGCTACAGTAAATCATATTGTTAATTTTAATGAATTTATTTTAATTAATTATTAATAATGATAAATGAATATTTATTTAGTATTTAATTATTAAATTTATTAAATTAAGTCTAAAAATCCTAAAAATATTATACTATAAAAGGAATATAAAAATGCTACAGTTTAATTTAAATGCTACAAATTAATTGTAAAAAAAAAATAAAAAAATAAAATAAAATATATTTAATAGCAGACTATATGTCATTGTGTATGTCACTTTTTTAAAAAAATGTCTTTGTGTACTTTTGTTTTCTTTTCTCTTTCATTTTTTTTTTATTTTTCTAAATGTATTTTGATATTAGTGTGAAATATGTCCCTTTTTCTATTTTCTCTAGTCATGTAGCACCAATTTAAAGTATTTTTATTAAAAGCCATATAAAAAGATTTATTAAAAGCCATCTTTTACTAATTTTATAGAGGTTTGTGGCCGAGGGGCTTCAGATGGCCGAGGATGCATTGTTACTTGACTGGATTCAGTCTGGAGCTAGTAAAGGAAGACGGGACTGGACGAGTCACAAAGTTTCGGCGTACCAGACCACATCCTCCTGACTTTCAATAACTTCCATGCATATTCTCAGCCTTTGCTTCTTCTGGTTGATACATACTGTATACATATGTCACACGTGTGGGCTGCCGCACATGCTGATCGGCTTTGGCGTAAGAGCCAAACTTAGCCTGAGCGGAGGCCAGTCGGCACCAGAACGCGTTGGCAACCAGAAACATCTTCTGGAGTTCGAATCCTCCACAGCAGTCACAAAAAAACCTGCCATTTTGCCAACTGTTACACAACGTGCTCTTCCGTTTTAGGCTGATTTCATGATTCATTTACACTTTTGAAAGGGATACCCTGAAGGCTTCTCCTTCTCTTACAACTAAATCTCTTGTCCTTCCTTTTTACTGATCTGTCACAAAGCCGCTACGGTTTGCAGGGTCGTCACTTTGATTTAACAATAAATGTTCGGGGAGTTTGAGGTGACTGGAATAAAAGACAAAAACAAGCAGTTTCTGACAGTTCTGCACTCATTAGATTAAGTGTGCTTATACGTATGGAAGCATCTTTCCACCACGTAACTCGAGTCTTAATTATGACTTCAAAATTATGACATACTAAGCCACAATTATGACAAAGTTGACATTATGAGATAAAGAGACATAATTATGAGATAAAACATTGAAATTATGACGTAAAGAGTTGGCTTAAATGTCATAATTATGAAGTTGAAATTATGATATACTATAACAAAAAAATTATGATAAGTTGAAATCATGTCATTTATATATATATATATATATATATATATATATACATAATTATGAGATAAAACGTAATTTAAAAATTATGACATAAAGAGTTGGCTTAAATGTCATAATTATGACATTTTAAGTTAAAAGTTGAAGTTATGACATACTAAGTAGGACATAAATCAAAATTGACATACGTTGAAATTATAACATATCCACAATTATGACAAATTTAAAATTATGAGATGAAAAGTCTTATTCTTGAGATAAAAAGTCAAAATTATGCCATAAGTCAGAATCATGACATCCTAAGTCATAATTATGACAAAATGGACATCATGAGATAAAAAGACATAATTATGAAATAAATCACTGAAATTATGACATAGTAAGTCATAATTATGAGATAGTCAAAATTAGTCGAAAATTATGACGCACTAAGCCACAATTATGACAAAGCTGAAATTATGAGATAAAAAGTCAGATTTATGACTTAGAGACAAAATGATGACATAAGTCGTAATAATGATATAAAAAGTCACAATTATGACATACTACATTAAATTTTGAGATAAAAAGCAATATATATATATATATATATATATATATATTATATATATATATATATATATATATATATATATAATTTTTTTTTTTTTTTTTTTTTTTTTTTTGTTTTTTTTAATTATGACTTTTAAAGTCATAATTTCAGCTTTTCATCTTAGAATTTTGACTTGCCAACTTATGATTTCTTTTCTTATGTGGCAGAAATGGGCTTCCATAAATTTGACCATTTGTTAACGCAACAGTAGATTAACGGTCTAATGGACAGACTGAGCTTCCTGTCGTCTCCTAACTTCTCTGCATTGCTGCGGCTGTGGCATTATGGGATATCTATGGCAACTGTCTAACGGATGGCACAAGTAGGCGAGGGTGCTAAACTCTGACAGAAAACGGAGGCACTTCCTTCTGTCGGCGGATGGCTTGCAATCTTATGCACAACGGTAAAAAAACAACACCATCCCCACAGCCACACTTATACTATAAATACCTCACCCAATGCGGCAGATATTTCTCCATGTATAATCAGCTCCATTAACTCTGAAGTAACATAGATGAAGGTTAAAACTATTTTTAAGCTTGCTAGCTACATATTTTATTAGTGATGTTTGCTAATACTAACTCACATTTGGAAACTAAAGCAAAACTGTAACCCCCAAACCAAAAAACTATTACATTTTGAAGCATAACTTATCACACCAAATATCCTGTACTACCTGTATTTTAAGTGCCAAATGTGAGTTTAAAGTACGAATTGTATGTTATTAGCAAGTTCAGAGCATATTTTGTCACACAAAACATGTTGTTCTTTTAAAAATGCTCAGTGTGAAATTTAAGGACCCACTATTCATTGTCTTGTTATTGTTTAACTTGGCGTTACATGTTTGAAAAACAAAAACAAAAAAATACTCTACTGTATGCACTCTCTTAGAGTATCAAACTTCTGAGTGTAACTTGTTACACCAAACACGTCATACTTTTTTTAATGGGCAGAACTTATGCAATTCTTTGTTGGTGGATGATAAAATGAATGAAAACAACAAACAATGTTCATTTGAGCCATATCTGCAGACCAGAATATAACAAAGACTTCTTAGACTCTGGCTAATACGTAACCACCTAGAAACCACCCAGAACACCTTAGCAACCAAACAGCATCATGCTAACAACCATTCAGAACACTTATGCAACTATTTAACAACGTTTCATAAACCTCTGGCATCACAGTGGTGATTTTTGCACTTCTAAAGAGCATAAATCTTGTATTTCTTATCTGCATCTTCAAAGTTTTGCCAATGCAATAGGTTTTGTAAGTTTAAAACTTTAAGTGATCAAATGTATACAATTATTCACCCATGGATGATTAAACAGGCGAAAATAAAAAACAACATGCACAGAAGGAGAAATTTGAGCCATATCTACAGATATTTAAGAGCCTCTTTAGACTCAGGTCAGTAAGGAACCACCTAGAAACCACCAAGAACATCAACTACTTAGCAACATGGTAAAAACCAATCAGAAAAATTATGCAGATTTGCACTTGCAAAACACACAAATCTTGTATTTCTGATTTGCAGTTCTGTCATGACAACTCTCGGAGGGATTGGCATATAACATACATGAAATAATCCCCATATAGCATACATGAATCACCTCGTAGCAGATCTATACAGGTGGAGCTGGGGAAGGTGGAGGGTTTCTGAAGTAAGCTGCAAATGCTACGGCAAGCACTAGTCATATATTTGAATGCTGAGCAGCGAGCTCATTGGGAACCTATCAGCTGTGCTATGTGATAATGTCATTAGGTTAGATTGAGTTAGACCTATCGGACTGCGCCATCTAGAATTTCATGCCAGAACTCTGTATTTTCCATAGTTTTGCAGATGCAATATTTTGTAGGTTTTGAGAAAATTTGAGAAAATTTATACAATTCTTCACCGGCGGATAATAAAACAAGCGCAAATAACAAACAACATACACAGAGAGAGGGATCTGAGCCATATCTACAGACAAGTATATCACTTCTTTAGACTCTTCTTTAGGCCAGTAAGTAACAACCTAGAAATCACCTGAGAACATCTTAGCAACCATTCAGAACACTTGTATTAAAATTATAACATAAAAAGTTACAATTATGACAAACTAAGTCACAATTATGAGGAAAAAATACATTATTGTGAGATAAAATATTGCATTGGAATTAAGACATAATTATGAGATGAAGACAAAATTATATTATAAAAAGTCGAAATTATGACATACTAAGCCACAATTATGACAAATTTGAAACTATGAAATAAAAATTCATAGTTATGGAACAAAAAGTCAGAATCAAAATTATATCATAAAAAGTGACAATTATGACATATTTAAATATATGTTATTAGTTTTGGTACAAAAAGTGCACAAAACATAACGCGCCAGACTTCTATGCATGGAGGGAAGACCGCTGTTATAAACTGGAATAGTCGTTCTCACGATAGAAGTGGCGTAAAGCTTTAAGAACGGAATATACCTTTCGGAATATTTTTCCAGCGTGGAAAAATAATAGTACAAGCCATGTTTCAGAGGTGACAAAAAGTTGATGAATGGCATGGATAACGTTTAGCAGCAGTAAGGAGACCAAGATTACCTTCGATAACACTCCACAACACACGATGGTGTGTTCAACACATTTTCACAAAGGTAAGTTACAATTACTCTCTGTAAATGTTATGTTGTGGGCAAAATAACCAGTGTGTTTTGTTTGACTCAACCAGACCATTAGATTTGACGTTAGGCCAATGTTAACTGTTAAGTAGCATGAAATGGCTAGAAGATGAGCTTAAGTTATCAACGTACTAAAGCGTAAAGTTAATCAGTTTTAAATGTTGTACATCTAGGATACATAGCAATTTATTTGGTGACTGTGTTTGCAGGGAAACCTGCCTATGAAATGTTGGAGTGTGATCCTGACTGGACCCCTTCTCTGTACCTCGGCCATACTGAGGTCAAAGCCACGAACACAGACCGGTTCAAGCCCTTTTGGAGAATTATATACCATGCTCACATCTAATATGTAAATGTTTATTGTTTTCCAAAATATTTTGTAATGTCTCTTCTCACATGTAATGATTTTTAGCCATGTCTGTAAATAAAATACACAAAGACTGAATGGAATTCTGACTCCTTTATCTGTATTAAGGAATAATTGTGCAAAATCAGTGTTCTTTGGTTGCAAAACACAAGTCCATAACTTAAATATTAGTAACAATCCAACTTAATTTCAGTTTCTTTACATATTTAACATGTAAATACATTTAATGAATACATTTACATTATAAAAAAGTCCATAGAAAACTTCGTGTGTGTATGCACTAACTAACACTTAGTATCGTGTAGTTTGTAAATATATGGGTGCTGGAAGTTGGGCAACAGTTAGACGTCCCTTGACCAGGTCGCTCTGCTCGTAAGGATCCAGTCCTTTGATTCCCTTTTTTTTCTCGTCATATCTCGTCTTTGCATTAGGATTTAGTTCTAGGCGGTATGGTCCGACAATGTTTTCTTTAGTCCGCTCCATTTTTTGTTACGATTATATTCTGTTTTTTCACGCTAATTTTTCATTATTTTCATGCCAGAACACTAGCCTGCTATGCCAGCCCAGGTAAACTGGCCAAACATACCCATAATTCTTTGCGTTCTGATGACGTTAACGCCCAGTTGGTCACATGTCTTAGCGATCTCTTGAAATAAAAATTCATAGTTATGGAACAAAAAGTCAGAATTATAACTTCAAAAGGCAAAATTATGATACACTAAGCCACAATGATAACAGCCAAAATTATAATTTACAATGATCAGATAAAATATTTAAATAATTATGAGATAAAACATTTAAATTATGTCATACTAAGTAATAATTATGAGATAAAGCCAAAATTATGACAAGTAGAAATTATGAGATTAAGTTATAATTATGGAATAAAAGTCAGAATTATGACTTTAAAAGCAAAATTATGACAAAATTGAAATTATGACAAGTCAGTTTTGAAAATCAAAATTATGATGAAAATCAAACTTGACACCAAACAACGTGCACTGAAGAAGGGGTTCAAGCCAAATTTACAGACCAGAATATTACAGAGCCTCTTTAGACTGGGGCCAATAAGTAACCACCTAGAAACCACCCAAGAACATCTTAGCAACCATTCAGAACACTTATGCAACCATTTGACAACATTTCAGGAATGTTTTACACTTGCAAGGACCACAGACCTTGTATTTCTTATCTGCATCCTCATAGTTTTACCATGTAATAATTTGCAGGTTTAAAACTCTGCTGACTTGATCTAATTGGGCCGGATGTAAAAAATAGATGCTCCAAAATATGCAAAACTCAAGTCGTCGCCTCTGTGTGCGAGAGAGAGCCTCTCCCGGGACCAGCTGTTATATGATGTCTTGTCACGTCTTTCAACATTAGTTTCTACTTCATCTTTTCATATCTCTTCATAAGAGATGTTTGCGCTGGATGAACGCCCACCCCAAGGGTAGTGTGCTGAATATAGCAGCCAATGATGAACTTCTTAATGAGTGTCGGTTGCTATGAAACAACAGTTGGTTAATTGTTAATTCACGCCTGGCAGTAAGACGTAACAACGTGGGCCGACTCTTGTCAACGTACGCGATTCGGTATGTATGTATGTATGATGTTAAGTATAGCTGGTGTCACATGTACTCATGTAGTGTACACAGAATCAACTTTTTTTTATGATTCAGTATGCTAATTTAGCACCAAATAGTAGCGTTCATTAAATTAGCTGAAGGAGCGGGAACTTTTCCCGCCAAAATCACGGCGGTTATGCTCAAGCAGACAAGCAGTAGCTGGGTTTCTGTCTGTGTCTCTGGGCTGAACTACCAGACCTGATTTACTCCTCGGCTGCCATGTTGGCGCCAATTGAAAGTGGCAGAGGAGGCCGACGCTGAATCCTAATTACGAAGCTGATTGCACCGCAGCGGTGGGGGAGATCTGGACCAAAACACCCAGCTGTTACCGGCTCCCCGAGAGATCGGAGACCACCGGAGGAGCCTGGATCCAGAGTCACGTCATCACAGCTGACAGAGACATATCAAAACTGCAGCTGGAAGAACATGCAATTCATCTTACGATGGTTAAGCATTTCATTAAAAACACATGAACAAGCACTATAAATACTACTAAAACCATTTGATCAATACTTAATTTGATAATATCTGCATTAAAAAAATATATGATTTAAAAAAAAATATAGTAAAAATTGAATTGGATATATTTGTTTTAGATTTATGAAATAAAGAAAGAAATTATATTTTAAAAGTTTAAAATCAGATTCAAAATAAAAATAACAATTATATGAGTATAAAATAAACGTATTAATTAATTTGATGTTAAATCTGAAGTGGTCCTTTTTTTAAGGAATCTTCAATCAATCAATCAATCAATGACATTTTTATTTATTTATTTGTTTATTTATTTTATGGAATTGGACAGTTGTTTTGGTAAAAGACTTTCAAAGAATCTGCAATAAAATAAAATAAATATATAAAAATGGCATATGTGGAATGAAACTGTAATAATGTGGGATCCTAAATAAATTAATACATACATTAATACATTTTATATTAAATTGAAATTGGATGTTTTACTCTTTGAACAAACTTGCAATAAATGCTTAACTGAATGAATGAGTGAATGAATAAATGAATGAATACATCTCCTTAAAATCTGCAGAGTCTCCAAAAAAAGGCTTAACCTAAATAAACCAATGAATTAATTAACAAATTTCTTTTAAAATAAGGCAAAACTGGATATGTGCATAATCTGCAATAAAGGTTTAACACGAATTAAACAAACAAATAAATAATTAAATATTCAAGGATCTGTGATAAATGCTTAGCTGTTAACTAAATAGAATGACTTATTATTAATATAACTGTGTTGTGTTACTGACTTTCCTGAATTCTTCAGTCTCTTTTCTGCCACAAACAGCCACATTCACACATGTCCACATAAACTATATTTATCCACTTAAACTGTTTATATTTAGTGAAATCACTGCAAAGCCAAAAATCCTCATGAGGCCAATAAACCTATTTATACAGAGAAACGCTGAAATCTAGACACAGAATGGCGTAAAGAAGATTCAAGCAGAGTTTTACTGACTACACACCAACACTTCATCTGACCTGAACAGCAAATCAATGACGACCGGACACATGTGCTGCATTTCCATCAGAGGAATAGGTCACACCAATCAATAGTCTGCAAAGTATCACCCGAGATCACGAGAAAGGGTTCACGCATTCATCTGAACATCTTAATGGATGGCAAACGACGAGATCTGATTCATTAAAGAAATTAAAGCATCATGATGATCCTCCATTGGTCAATATTGATTGAACTGGACTTTAAACTTTAATTTCGACCCATGACTTCAACGCATGGTGACTTTAGATCAATGCATGTGTGAAATGAGTCTTTCCTGAAATATCTGGATCACTACAATCATTTGACTACTCTGTACAGCATAAAAATGTGTTGAAATACAAGTAACAAGTTCATTTTGAGCCTGGTATTGATGTAGCATTGTGCTTCTACTGCTACAAAGCCTTTAAAAACAAAACATCAGAATAGCCAAAAATTCAGAAACCACCTTTATCATCTGGCTTAAAGAACTGGAAGAAGGCCAGAGAGAGGTTTACATCACATACTGTATATAATCATATATAATAATATAATCATAAGGCATATTAAGCAAAAAAGGTATGATTAAAAATAAAACCTGTCAATTAGACAAGGGTTAACTGAAAAAAAAAAAAAACAGGTATAACACTAGACCCCCCACCACCACCACCACCACTTTTGAAATGATGGTTACGCCCCTGCATCAGGTCATGGAAGAAGCCATCTGGGGTCTATAATAAATATTATAATAATATAATATGCATATTGATTTAACCAATGAATGAATGAATAAATTAATTAATGAATAAACAAACAAACAAATAAATAAATATTTTATAATTGTTTGAAATCTACAAAAAGTGCTTAACTATTATAAAATAAATATTAGAAAATAAATTATATATATATATATATATATTGTTTCATTTATTTTCTGGTTTAGCAGGTGACAATGATGTCTGATCACTTAATAAAAAGCAACAGCACATTCTCCTCAGAAACACACACGAGGAATCGTGTCACAAACGCCACAGGACGACACAACATCGCTAATAATATACACCGTCAGAAACCTGTATCATGTTTCACGCGTGAGTTCATCAGCGTTCGTTCTCGGTATCGCTAAACGTTTAGCACATTCAAAATTGGCGTCTGGCCGTTTCTCTGAAATTGCGCGGGCGAACCTGGACGCACGAGGCGTTTGGGGAATCAGAAAGTCCATTTTATAGCTCACTAGCTCTGGATGATTTCATAAGCTCTGTCCCGCGCTGTCCGATCCCTCCAGACATCAACAGCGTCTTATATAAATTCATGAGCTCCTTTATTCTCTCTGTCTCTCAGACGCGGTTGTGTCGTAAACGCACACAGGCATGAACTTCACACGGAATAAAAGACGCTTTCATGGAGTCCATTAGACGAGCCCGCGCTGATCATCCGCCTCAACACGATACAGCCTCAAAACACTGCAAAACCATGTGCACAATCATAATTTCTTAGTTTGTTTACTTTACTGTTACTAGCGCTGTTTGCTAAGGCTAATTCATTCTACTCATAAAAATGCTTTGTTTTCAAATAGATCACATTTGCACATTTCATGAAATGGAGGGATTCTTGTGTAATGTGTGTGGTGTGTTATTTTTTTATCTTATAGAAAGGTTTTAAAAAAACTGTGAATCTTAACAACCTCAAAATATGTTAACACAGAGCAACCCCATAGCAACAGGTTAAACCACTCACAACTCCTTAGCGACCACATGGCAACTGGCTAAAAACACTCATAACTCCTTAGCAACTACATAGCAACAGGTTAACACATTAGCAACAACATACCAACAGGTTAAAAATACTCAACTCCTTAGCAACGGGTTAACACCTTGACAACCACATAAGCTGGTAAAAACCACACTGCACACCTTAACAACCACATAATGTGGTAAACATCTGGAATATCTTACCAACCACATTATGTCCTTAAAAAACCCCAAACACCTTAGTAACTACATAGCAACAGGTTAATAAAAGTCATAACTGCTTAGCAACTACATAGCAACAGGTTAAAAACACTCATAACTTCTTAGCAAATACTTAGCAAAAGGTTAACACCTTAGCCACCACATAGCAACAGGTTAAAACCCACTCATAACTCCTTAGCAACAACATAGCAACAGGTTAACACCTCAGAAACAACATAGCAACAGGTTTAAACCACCCATAACTCATTAGAAACTACACAGCAACAGGTTAAAAAAACTCATAACTTCTTAGCAAATAATTAGCTAAATGTTAACACCTTAGCCACCACATAGCAACAGGTTAAAACCCACTCATAACTCATTAGCAACAACATAGCAACAGGTTAACACCTTAGCAACCACATAGCAACAGGTTAAAACAACTCATACCTCCTTAGCAATGGGTTAACACCTTAGCCACCACATAAGCTGGAAAAACTACCCTGAAGACCCTAGCAAACACAAAATGTGGTAAAAACACCCATCTTAGCAACCACGTTATTTGCTTAAACAACCCACAACACCTAAATAACTACATAGCAACAGGTTAAAACCACTCATAACTCATTAAAAACAACATAGCAACATCTTAAAAACACTCATAACTCCTTAGCAACTACATAGCAACAGGTTAACACCTAAACAACACAACAACAGGTTAAAACTACTCATAACTCATTAGCAACTACATAGCAACAGGTTAATACCTTAGCAACAGGTTAAAACCACTCATACCTGCTTAGCAATAAGTTAACACCTTAACAACCACATAATGTGGAACAACACCCGGAATATCGTAGCAACCACATTATGTGCTTAAAAAACTCAAAACATCTAAGTAACTATATAGCAACAGGTTAAATCAATTCATAACTCATTAGTAACTATATAGCAACAGGTTAAAAACACTCATAATACCTTAGCAACTACACAACAACAGGTTAACACCTTAAAAACAACATAGCAACAGGTTAAAACCACTCATAACTCATTACTACATAACATCTTAAAAACACTCATAACTCCTTAGCAACAGGTTAGAAACAACATAGCAACAAGGTTAACACGTAAGCAAACACATAGCACCAGGTTAAAACCACTCGTAAGTCCTCCTTTAACACCTTAGCAACCACATAACCTGGTAAAAACCACATTGAAACACCTTATAACCACATAATGTGGTAACCCCCCCCATATGCAAGAATATCTTAGCAAAAATATTTTAGCAAACCCCCCCAACATAGCAACATCTTAAAAACACTCATAACTCCTTAGCAACTACACAGCAACAGGTTAAAACTACTCATAACTCATTAGCAACTACATAGCAACAGGTTAATACCTTAGCAACAGGTTACAACTCACTCATTACCTGCTTAGCAATAAGTTAACACCTTAACAACCACATAATGTGGAACAACACCCTGAATATCGTAGCAACCACATTATGTGCTTAAAAAAACTCAAAACACCTAAGTAACTACATAGTGACAGGTTAAATCAATTCATAACTCATTAGTAACTAAATAGCAACAGGTTAAAAACACTCATAATACCTTAGCAACTGCACAACAACAGGTTAACCCCTTAAAAACAACATAGCAACAGGTTAAAACCACTCATAACTCATTACTACATAACATCTTAAAAACACTCATAACTCCTTAGCAACAGGTTAGAAACAACATAGCAACAAGATTAACACCTAAGCAACCACATAGCACCAGGTTAAAACCACTCATAAGTCCTCCTTTAACACCTTAGCAACTACATAACCTGGTAAAAACCACATTGAACACCTTAGTAACCACATAATGTGGTATCCCAGAATATTTAACCAACCACATTATGTGCTCAAAAAAAAAAAAAAAAAAGGAACACCTTAGCAACTCCATAGCAACATATTAAAATACCAAGAACACCTTAGCAACCATTCAGTACCGCTGACACCCTAGCGACACATAGCACTGTGGTGAGTTAGCATGGGAAAGCATGCTAAAAATAGTTGGAAACTGTGATTGTTAAGATAATGGCTCACAGTGTTCTGTAGAAATGATGACAGCTAAAGCAGCGAGGAGTTTCTTCACACGAGCTGACGGCTGTTCTCTGAGGACTGTCAGTGCGCTGTATGCTAGTACACGTCCTAAACAAACAACATTAAGGCCTCGGCTAAGAAAAAGGCATCTTTGCGGTATCTTTTTATTTTTTTGAGAAGATGTTTCTAGAAAAACTCTCAGTCTGGCTTTCATGCTTGAGTGGCATTGAATAAAAGCGTGTCTGCTGCGTTATACAGCCATACAATGTTTAATTAAGGTTGCAACAGGAGTGGATTTTTTACAAAAGTCATTGTTTTGTTACAGTGCCAAAGGGACTTTACTGCAGATGAGACGCTGACAGATGGAATAGATTTGAAGAAACTCCAGCAAACTCAGACGAGCCTCACGAATATCACAGCTAACCGAAGCAGCGCTGCAATGTGTAATCTGTTCACCTGTGGCTTAGGGATCATCGCTCGACATCAGCACTGATTACACGTCAAGTGCTGCTTAAAAACACACAATAATACAGCGGGTTAGTGTTAGTCATCAAGCTGCTTTATCCTGAATTTTCACTGGAGAAAAGATGATTGACAGACAACAAGAAAATGAAATAAAATCTAAATAAATACACAAATAAATAAATACTGAATATTATAAATTAATACAGTTATTGATAATTATTGAATATTTTTGTAATTAGGTAGTGAACTGCTTTAGTACTTTTAATTATTTAGTTATTTTAATTATATAATTAGTTTTATATTTTTTTACATTTTAGATGTTTTATTTTTATAAATATTTATGATAATGATGAAAATTTGAAAACCATTTAAAACAATTAAAAGATTATGCCAAGCTACTTAACAGTAAATATATTATTTAAAAATAATAATACATTTCAGCTGTTTAATGAACGTATGAATTCTTTCTACTACAAATATGGTTTTGATTCAGAAAATGTAAAACATAAAAAACATTAATAGGACTGAGAAAAAACACAGACTATTAATCATTTTTAACCAATTCAAACATTGTCCTCCAAACAGATGTTACTAATAATGTCCCTCCTGTCACGTACTTCCTCGTTACGCTACACTTCCTTAATCATTCCCAGCTGCAATAGCGCATCATTAGTTATTAAAAACAGATATGAACTTAACGAGACGAGCGCGAATATACATCTGCGACCTCTTTGGGAAAATCCCGTCACCCGTGTCTCTCGGCGGGTGGCAGCGAGGCTCCGGTACAATCTGATGCTGACTTCCACAAACACCTGTCAGCCAGCGGGAGCGCCGGCATTTCAGCCATTATTTCATTTTTCATGCTGTGCTTACATTTCGGTCTCGCCTCAGGTCATTTGGGCTTTCTTGTGTTCGGAAAAGGTGCGACATGACAAATGAGTGAAAGAGCATTAGCTGTTATTAAAACGTTGCAGCTCCGGGTGCGAGCGCGGCGCTGGCGTTATTTTTTAACTTCAGTTGGCTGTGAGTTATGGAGGAGAAACTGAGGTGTTTTTGAAGCATGGCCGATCTGTCAGGTGAAAACGCCTGTGGGAATGGAGAGCTGTCAGAGAAATGACAAAATAACTTTGGCAAAGTTAGAAACAACAACATTACGTTCACACACTGCCTTGTCATTAGCATTTGTGAACGATAGGCTAGCTGTGAACAGTGACATGTCTGACTTCAGTTAACCCACACACTGTGTGCTACTAGCAAGCGTAATTTAATAAAACGGTCAAATATTTATATTTTTGTTCAACAACAATTTGGGACACTCATTTATGCAGTATTTCTTTTTAAATATAAATTCACTTGGCGAATTTGCACACTGGATGCTATTTTCTATATAACATACAATGAAAATCTGAAAGAAAATTAGCAATAAAACCTGACAACAACAAAATAATTATAAATTTGATTTTCCACTTGAAATTGCACTATAAATGCTAGTTTTCCATCTGTGCTAATGCTAATGGCTAACTCTCACATAACATGACTGGTTGTTTTAACTGAATGACTCTTAAGTAAACGAGACTTGATGACGTTTCAAGATGTTTACTTCATGTTAAGTCATTCAGCGGCCATCTTAGAAATGCCCACTGGACGTTATTGTATTTTTATTTATTTATTTAAATCTTCAACAGGAACATGGTACTACAGGCGCTGGTCATATAATTAGAATATTATCAAAAAAGTTGATTTATTTCATTAATTCCATTCAAAAAGTGAAACTTGTATATTATATTCATTCATTACACACAGACTGATATATTTCAAATGTTTATTTCTTTTAATTTTGATGATTATAACTGACAACTAAGGAAAATCCCAAATTCAGTATTTTAGAAAATTTGAATATTACTTAAGACCAATACAAAGAAAGGATTTTAAGAAATCTTGGCTAACTAAAAAGTATAAAAATGAAAAGTATGAGCATGTACAGCACTCAATACTTAGTTGGGGCTCCTTTTGCCTGAATCACTGCAGCAATGCGGCGTGGCATGGAGTCAATCAGTCTGTGCCACTGCTCAGGTGTTATGAGAGCCCAGGTTGCTCTGATAGTGGCCTTCAGCTCTTCTGCATTCTTGGGTCTGGCATATCGCATCTTACTCTTCCCAATACCCCATAGATTTTAGATTTTCTATGGGGTTAAGGTCAGGCGAGTTTGCTGGCCAATTAAGAACAGGGATACCATGGTCCTTAAACCAGGTACTGGTAGCTTTGGCACTGTGTGCAGGTGCCAAGTCCTGTTGGAAAATGAAATCTGCATCTCCATAAAGTTGGTCAGCAGCAGGAAGCATGAAGTGCTCTAAAACTTCCTGGTATACGGCTGCGTTGACCTTGGACCTCAGAAAACACAGTGGACCAACACCAGCGGATGACATGGCACCGCAAACCATCACTGACTGTGGAAACTTTACACTGGACCTCAAGAGACGTGGATTG
The DNA here is from genome assembly GCF_018340385.1 of Cyprinus carpio. NCBI lineage: Eukaryota > Metazoa > Chordata > Actinopteri > Cypriniformes > Cyprinidae > Cyprinus > Cyprinus carpio. The sequence goes on from NC_056618.1 coordinate 14,522,972, forward strand.
TGTGCCTCTCCTCTATTCCTCCAGACTCTGGGACCCTGATTTCCAAAGGAAATGCAAAATTACTTTCATCAGAGAACATAACTTTGCAACAGGACTTGGCACCTGCACACAGTGCCAAAGCTACCAGAACCTGGTTTAAGGACCACTACTCAGCAGCAGTCCAGTCCTTTTTTGAAGCAAGATGCTTCTGACGCTGTCTGTTGTTCAAGAGTTATAACAAAGGGAGGGATTTTGTGTGAAATTAATAAATTTATATAACACCTGTTACAGTGGTTTTTGAAGCACTGACTCCAGCTGCAGTCCACTCTTTGTGAATCTCCCCCACATTTTTGAATGGGTTTTGTTTCACAATCCTCTCCAGGGTGTGGTTATCCCTATTACTTGTACACTTTTTTTTCTACCACATCTTTTCCTTCCCTTCGCCTCTCTATTAATGTGCTTGGACACAGATCTCTGTGAACACCCAGCCTCTTTTGCAATGCCTTTTGTGTCTTGCCCTCCTTGTGCAAGGTGTCAATGGTCATCTTTTGGACAACTGTCAAGTCAGCAGTCTTCCCCATGATTGTGTAGCCTACAGAACTAGACTGAGAGACCATTTAAAGGTCTTTGCAGGTGTTTTGAGTTAATTAGAGTGTGGCACCAGGTGTCTTCAATATTGAACCTTTTCACAATTTTCTGAGATACTGAATTTGGGATTTTCCTTAGTTGTCAGTTTTATTCGTTAATTTTAAAATATATGAACATTTTAAATATATCAGTCTGTGTGTAATGAATAAATATAATATACAAGTTTCACTTTTTGAATGGAATTAGTGAAATCAACTTTTGATGATATTCTAATTATATGACCAGCACCTGTATGTACCATGAAGTATGAAAATCAAAATGATTTTGATTACAGATTTCAAGACAACAATAAATTTTGATTCTCCACCTGAAATCACACTACAGATGCTATTTTTGCAGTGCTAATGCTAACTGCTAATATACACACACAACGACTCTTGAACAATCAAGACTTAATGATATTTTAAGAGACTTACCACAAGTCCAGTCTCTTGGCGGCCATCTTGAAAAATGCCATCTGGAAGGTATTTTCTATGTACTGTAGTATTACAACTTTCATAAATATATTCAATCTTCAAAACACTTGTAAATATTTACAAATATATTTCCCTTAAAAAAAGGTGACATTTTTGAGATGATATTTTTAAGACACTTACGAGTCAGTTCGTTCTGCGGCGATCTTGGAAATTTCCACTGAACGCCATTTTCTATGCAGCATGAAGAATGAAAATCAAAATGACTTTGATTAGATTATTTAAATCAACAATAAATTTTGATTCTCCACCTTAAATTCCAATAAAGATGCTATTTTGCAGTGCTAATGCTAATTGCTAATATAAACACACAACACAATTGTTTTATCTGAACGACTCTTGAAAAACCAACATTTCCTTAATAAAAAAAAGTGTCAAATTATGAAATTCTGATATAAAGTTTTTAAGACATTTACAAGTCAGTTATTAACATTAGCATCATTAATGCTAATGCTAATATACACGTGTATCCAAAACTTAACTGGTTCTTTTAACTGAACAGATCTTGTATAACCAAGACTTTCTATTCTTTAAAGCTAGCATAAAGTTAGCATAATACCAAGGCTAACGTACTATTTTAACAGAATAGCAGCTGCCTTTTACAATCAAACTGAATTTTGATGCTAAAATCGCAGGTCTGTACTAAAATCCCACTTATGCTAATTCACATCTGTGCACTGAAAAGTTCAGTTATCGGCTGCTAATTTGCTAGCCAGCATATGATACTGCAGTACTAAAACCTGAAGAATATTTGAAATTAAATTACAGAGCAACAGGGTTTGTTAGTTGAGTTTTATGAAGAAGAAATCTGAACATAGAGCTAGCATGGATACATTAAACACGCTACGTCTCTCTCCTCAGCATTGATCGCTAAACATCATTAGCCCCAGTTTCTGATGGTTGGCACGAGAGTTCAACAGTAATTTCCTCAGGTACACCTTCTTTATGAAAAATATTGATGCTTTTTGTATGTTGTGATCGATACGTGAAAACTTTTTCAACAAAGTGAGTCTGCTAGGCCATTTTTGACTGTATTCTTTAAAGTCTGGCAACCTTGACAGCTGATGTTATTATGTTTGTGGTAGACATCGAAACAGACGCTTAATGTGTTTTATTATTCAACACGCGCATTAAAAGCATGTCTCCAGGGCTCTCTTTAGTCATGGCCTGGCACAGTCAAACGATAATGTCTAACATCGGATGCTAATTCGGTTTTGATGAATTCTTGTTTTGCATGAATGTGAATGATAAATGGTTTTTAAGGGCATTTAAATAAGTCGCCTGTCATTAATATCTGCGGTGAGCAACAGAACGACAATAAAATCAGGATTATGCGTAAAAATCTTCACATCTAGCTCAAAAAGACATGATTTTGTGATATTATAAAGACTGATTTTAAACACAATAGTTCAAAACACACACACACACACACACACACTTATGCATTTAAAAATAATACATATATAATTTTTATACAATAAATGTTTTATTATATGCTACATATTTTTCAATAATATATATAATTATATTTTATATGAATGTATGTATATATATATATATATTAATGTGTGTGTGTTAATATATTAGGGCTGTCAAGCGATTAAATCGTGATTAATCACATCCAAAATAAAAGTTTTTGTTTATATAATATATGAGTGTGTACTGTGTATATATATTATGTATATTTAAAGACATGCACAAACAGCATATATTTTGAAAATATTTACATCTATATATTTATATTAATATAAATTATATCTTATATAAATAAAACTAATATATAAAACGTAGCATATTTTTCTTAAATATATATGCATGTGTGTGTACACATATAAACGTAATATATTTATTTATAAGTAATAGATTTTATTATTTAAAGAATATATTTTGTTTATAAATATATTTATTTTGGGCTTTTATTATGGCACTATTTTATATATATATATATATATATATATATATATATATATATATATATATATCACTAATATATATATATATATATATATATAGTATAGTAAACTTACAGTAATAAAATTGCAGGTTCTGCAGCAGTGACTCAATAACTCTCTGTTCACTCATGGCCTCTCTGTGAACCTCTACATGACTTTGTCACCCATCTTTGTTTTCCAGCATGACACTGTTTGAAGAGACGGGCTTGTGTCGCAGTGGAGCGCACTCCCTCCCATCTAGAGAAAGGAAAGGTCGCGCTCGCATGAGAGCAAAGCCTGTTTCATGTGTATGCGTGCCACCGCTGCCTGTCTCGGCCTCTACTCAGTTTCTTTGTTTTATATGCGTCTAACCTTCAAGGCGTAATAATCTGGTCTAATCCATTCCCCTGACTGTAAACGCTCCTTATTATGTTCAGGCTGAATATTCTGTCTCCGGGGTCTCAGGTTAAATGTTTGCACAGTAAAACCGCCAGTTTCTGATATAAACACACTGTGGATATCAGGTCAAGACAGAGATTTATAAACATTTTTGCCATCTAGGCACGTCACTGCACAAGTTGCCTTCAAGTCATTGCGTAAATGTATTTACGAGACTCACAGTTTACTTTTCTTTTAGTACTGAAGTTTGAGGGCATCAATGAAAGAAAGATAAGTAAATTGGCGTCGTTAATTATTGTGTTTTGGTTATCAGTGTTGACTGTGTTATTCATTAAGAATAGAAAATAAATAGGACTCTTTTACAGGCGTGTGCTATCAAATACTCTCGTGGTAAATGATCAAATACATAAAATAATCAATTTGTGTTTAATTTCTTTGTCCTAAAACTAATAAAGGTTTCACTGAGTAAAATTATTCAATAACAATGTGGCTAGACTTCACTAATACACCATACTGTAAATTAATGTTAAATTCAATGTTAAATCAAATCATCCTATTATACTGTTTATTAATTTTAAATATTAATTTAGATTGAATTATCTGTTTCCGACATTTTGTTTAACGTACATAAATTGTTTTATATGTGACTGCTATATAGCCTATATATACACATATACACACACAAACACACACATAGCAGTACACACACACACACACACACACATATATAGCAGTCACATACACTTTAATTTGATTACAGTCTATTAGCAATAAATGAATAAAATTATAATACATGTAAGTCTGTACAAATATCTAAGATACATAAGACTTATTTAAGTCAAAATACAGAAGCGTAATTCTTTACAAGGCCATGGTTTGGGCATGTACTATTCTAATTGTTTGCTAACGAGGGGCATGTGCTCCCTCATTAAGAATAATCCAGATTTTAATGCATAAAATAGACATATATAAGCAGTTGTAATTGAATGAGATCCGGTTTTCACTTTTCCGAGCTGAATGTGATTGTGCTTGAGAACAAATAAATAAATAACTGAAGAAAGATGAACCTACTGAGAAGTGTGAGTCATCGGTTTCCTGTCATGACTATCGGAACAGCTTTTTCCAGCTCATCCCACTCCGTCTGTCTGTCTGTCTGTCTGTCTGCGAAGTGTCTTCGCTGGGGAACTGAGAGTCGATCCAGAGCTGGTGAACCTGCTTCCTCGACACAAACGTGCTGCTCCATCACAGCGCAACAAGCTTATTCACCTCTCCTTCTAAAAATAATTTCTTTATCCCTGGCTGGACCTTCACAGGAAATGACACATACAGTTCTGGCCAATCCACCTGACACCAGATGTGAACTTCAGAGTGAACAGTTTGTTAATAAGTGTGCAACAGAATATGTTGTGATTTCAGCGCATTCGCTCACAAAACTTTTGCGTCATTTTCCCTCCCACCTCATATTATTACCATCACAAAAGTTTTCTTGGTAGAACACAAATGTTTTGTGAATGAACACAAAGTTTATTAGTAAAATCACAAAAGTTTTTCTTGGTAGAACGAGTGTTTTGTGAACGAACACAAAGTTTATTATTTGAATGAATGCAACGTTTTTTAGTAGAACTCAATTTTTGTGTGTTTAATTGTATTGTTTATTTTTTTATCACAAAAATTTTGTGGTCAAATATAACGTTTCTTGGTAAAATGCAAAATTTGGCTACTGAATGTAAAGTTTCTCTGTAGAAGTTTTGTGACTAAATGTAGTTTTGTGATTAAATGTAAAGGTTTTCAGTAGAACACAACATTTTGTGAATGAACGCAAAGTTTCTTGGTAGAACATAAAATGTTTTGCGATTAAATGTAAAGTTTTTCTGTAGAATTCGAATGTTTTACAAATGATCTCAAAGCTTCTTAGTAGAGTGCAAAATTTTGTGAATTAACACAAAGTTTCTTAGTAGAATGCAGAAGTTTTGAGATTAAATGTAAAGTTTCAAAGTAGAATGCAAACGTTTTGTGAATGAACGCAATGATTTTTATTAGAAGGCAAAATGTTTTGTCATTAAATGTAAAGTTTTTTGGTAGAATGCTAAAGTTTTGCTATTGAATGTAAAGTTTCTTTGTAGAATGCAAAAATTTTGTAAATGAATGCAACGTTTTTTAGTAGAACTCAATTTTTGTGATTAAATGTAGAGTTTCTTGAAGAACGCAAAAGTTTTGCAAATGAATGTAAAGTTTCTTAGTAGAATAATAAAGTTTTGCAATTATATGTAAATTTTCTCGGTAGAACACAAATGTTTTGTGAACGAATGGAAAATGTACTTTTTATTTTTATATATTTTATTTATTATTAATTTTATTTCTATTATTATATTTATTTATAATATTTTTGTGAATTTTAAATGATAATTGTTAAATATTTATGTATTATATTTGTATTTTATCATAAATGCATTTATTTAATTTTTTTTGGTGAATTTTGAGTAAATACTTTGTAAAAAAAAAAACATTTCATTTTAGCAATTCTCTGTACATTATAGCATATACAGTATATCAGCACTTTATCAGCAATCAGCCAACCTGCTCTCTAGATATTAGCATCTGAGAGCACTGAAAATTTCATTTCAATTGAGCACTAACACGAAGTGGGAAAATCCCGACATAATAAAGTGATTTTCTGATCCCCTTCAGAGCGCCGCTCGTTTGTTAGCGTAGAGTTCTCGGGTTCGTTAAAGCATGTTCTGCATTTGTGCATCTCAGTGTGACACCAGGTTGATCTCTAGACCATTAATCACGATTCTGAGGCCTCCTTCTTCCAAAAGCGGGCTTAATTTTCACCCGGGAGCTCAACAAAAGGCCATTCTCAGAGAACACAGCGCTCTAATCAGCGCCTCTTTTCTCTCTCATTAATTTTAGGCTTCATAATAACTTTTGAGACTGTCAGGCACTATTAGGAACAGGTAGAATTGGAATAATCTTCCGGTTTTGAGAAGCGCTGACTCATGGGAAGACGCGGCGCTGTGTTTGCCCACTTCTCGTCGGCCCACTCTTAATGTGCCATTAATCAGAGCCAAAGCGGTTGGACTGTCCTTCTTTTGTTCTGGAGAGCGGTGAGTCAGTTCCACTCTTAATGCGACCAGACGACTCTTGGTGCGAAGAAACATCTATGGGCTCCTGCCTGCTAAAAAAAGAGCTGCTGAACAAAGCAAAGTGATATCAAACACCGTGCATTTCATATTAAAACAGACTCGTGATGGAGCATATTTACCATATTACAAGTTAATTGTCATTTCCAACTCACCTGACGCTCCTTCATCTGTGAGAAATGGATGTTTAGAGAAATCACCAAGCTGCCCCTTTCCACACATGAAAACAAATGAGGCCGAAAGCAGGCAATTACATTAAAAGTATCATAAAATGTGTTATCTACTGAAAATCGGGCCTCATTCAATCACAATTAACACACATATTAAAGCTGTATTTCATTTTATTTGTTGTTTTAGGTTTTATCCCACTTTGTTTCATAAAAAGTTATGATAAAATCATTATTAAAATATACTTTTATCACAATGTTAAAATACAGTTTATAAATAAAGATAAAATATTTTTCTCAAATTAATTTTAAAATAATGTAAATAATATATATATTTTCTTAGAATAATTATATCTATCTATCTATCTATCTATCTATGTATCTATGTATCTATCTATCTATCTATCTATATATAACTTTTCTAATTAATAAAAACATTATAAACAATATTAAATAATATTAAAAATGTTTTAAACTTTATTAAAAGTAATAGTAATACAAAGTATACATTATCATTATCTTATAATATATAGAATATATAACAACACAAAAAATTCAGTTTGGAAAAAAGTATATTATAAATTGTATAAAATACTGTAAAATATAACACTTTTTTTGATTATTTTAAAATTAATATAAAATTGTATTATTTGTATATTTTTATAATAAATATAATTAATAATATTTTATATATAATAATATTATATAAATATTAAAAATTATTAAAATATTTTTGTAATTATTCAATCATACAAACTGTCAACAGACCAAAAATGCTTTCGATTATGTTTGTTTTTCAAACACAGAATATTCATTTAAGATGGCTCACATTTTTTGTTACCGCAAACATTTTAACAATACATTTCTAAAGTGAAAACTCCAGAGTCTGCAAAAATGCATTAAATGTAGCTAGGAGTACGATTCTGCAGTATGCTAGCTGAAATCACGATCAAAATAACCAAAATATTTAGCAAAAAACTTTTTTTTTCTTCTTCTTTCAAATTGTAAAGATATTGATGTCTGTTGCTCCCTTTATACCTGTTACACCGTTCCTGCCTCACATGAAAGAAACAAACCAGGCGCTGTCCATCACCTTTCTCTCAGCTCACACGTATTTAAATACAAGGAACAATTATGAAAAACAAACAAACTACAATACTGATATTACAGACAAACTTGAAGGAGTTGTCCCGCCAAAAATGTACTCATTCTCAGGCCATCTGCAATGTAGATGAGTTTGTTTCTTCAACAGATTTGGAGAAATTTAGCATTGCATCACTTGCTCAGCAGTGGATGTGAATGGGTGCCGTCAGAATGAGAGTCCAAACAGCTGATAAAAACATCACAATAATTCACAGGTAATCCATGTCATCTTGTAATCCAATAAATAATAAAGCAATCGCTTTAGCTCATTTCCTCATAAACATATCATTTTCTCTGAACTCCAGATGCTTTTTGCTTCAGATCAAATGTTTCCGCTGCTTCGGTTCACGGCTCTCGACTCCCGATCGAAGGCTTTTTGAAATCCCTATGGAGAAAATGAGCGGCAAAAGCACTCCGGGATGTTTTTGGGCTGAAATTGCCCAGCGGCCTCCGTTTGGTGCAGCTGAAGTGACGGAGGTCCTTGCTTGACATTCAGAGCGGCGGCTGTGATTGAGCGCTCCTGTAATTGCCTCTGAAAGCAGTCGAATGTTTTCATCGTGGCGGCCGAAGTCGTTACTCGCTGAACCGTGTTAAGATTGCGCCACCCCAGAAGCGGCTGCATTAAGTTAATAATCACTTTCCCCTTCCATCCGGCTCTTTTTTGGCATCATTTAGGGAGTGGCGCACCACACGGGACAAAGAGCGGAGAGGAACAAATAACACATTGTCAACAGATCGCATGAGTGAAGCGTTCATGCTCCGCCGGACTCGATTATAATTTACCTCGCCAATTCCACGACATTAAAAGAGGCCAGAAATGATGCTTATTCAGCCAGAGGCGTGAAGGAAAGGCTTGAAAGGCCTGAGGTTATTTATATCGGTGCTCAAGTGCCGTTTATCTCTCGTATATGAAATTACAGCTAGTTGAGAACTTTATTGATGGTGCTTTGAATTGAAAACGCAAACTGATATTGATTGACCTTCCCCTCACGAAGAGAAAAAAGTGAAGTTGCCTTTAACTTTTAAAGTTGCGAGTGAAACAAAATGGACCAGAAAATCAGACAACAACCAAATGATTCTTTTGCTCTTTTCAATGAATCATTTAAACCAGTTCCCAAAACAAAAATGAATTCCAAATCTTATAAATAAATTAATTAATGAGCTGTAAAACAAAATGACAAAACTTTTGAAAGGTAAAACAAACAAACAAAGGTAAATAAATAAATAAATAAATAAATAAGAACTAAAATAGTTTAGAATAGTACAAAGAATTGTACTATTATTCAAAAATATGGGTGAAAATTTAATAATACACTGCAAATATAATTGCTGTGATTAGTTATCACAACTTAAAATTCAGCATTTGAATATTTAATGATGTGCGTTTCAATGTAAAATTTTTTTAAAAAATGTTTACAATTTCTTAACTTAAAATTGTAAATTCAGTTAATATTATCTATTATAATTGTTAAATTGTTATAACTGATTGCAGCAGCGTTTACTTTACAGTGTAATAATAAATGAGTAGGTGTGTCCATATTATCATTTCCAAAATGTTTGGAAGGCTTTTCCATTTTCAGGTGAAGAGCAGTGTTTATGGGCTGTTTGATTTTAAGTAAAGATGAGCGACGGCAGCCGTATGGAGAGGTTATTGTATTTTGACAGAGAGTACAGTACAGTACGCCTACTATTTTCAAGCGCACCTTAATTTCCCAACATTTCCAGCACTGTAATCCCCGTTTCATGACTATTTCATGACTGTCTTGAAGCCCTCAGTGCTTACTTTCTCCCAAACCCGTGAATCACAAACAAAATAACGTGTCTTTTGCATGCGTATCATCATGCACAGACTCGCAAGGCGGCTGCAAGAACCTAATAATGCGTTTTTCCATCTGAATGAAAGTGCCTCTGTATTAGCATAATGTTGCAGCAAGTGAAAGTTATCTGGTTGCTATGGTGAAGCCATCAAAGAGACATCTAGCCTTAATATGGTATGAGCATATTACATTTACATATTCTGTTAGAGCTGGAGATGTTTCACTAGAACACTGTGAAGATGCTCGAGTCGAGACGCTCAAAGAAAGCACCTTTCAGATTGGAAAAAGATGCTTTTATAGCAGTATAAAAGCAGAACGACTGAACTTAAGCACCTCACAGCATTAGTGTGTTTTACATGCTGGATTTAAAGATGTAAAAGCATTGAGGCGAGGATATAACCAGACAAACCTGGAGTCTTTGGATTTGCCAGTAGATCAGAGGTGAAAGGTCAAGGCCTAAAAATACTGAAAGGTCAATGACCGCAATGCACTTTCACAATATCACACCTGATGCCAGTGTTGTTCATAACTTAATCTAAAACTATTACAACAGCAAAATAAAATAAAATAAATTAATGTAAGGTTATTGAAAGAGCAAAATAAAATAAAATTTTAATCTTAAAAGAAAATTAGAGAGTGTACACAAAATATTCCTAATAATTTAATGAAAATTAGATGTCTTGGCCAACTACTCTGAAGCTAAATTAAGTTTAAACAAAATGGCTGAAGCACTGAAAAATATCAAAAAAAACAAACTGAAATACATGAATTAAAAAATCTACTAAATAAAATACTATAAAATAAAAGCTGATGCAAAATATTAATGTTAAACTGAAATAAATAGTAGTACTAGATATATACAATAAAAAAATTATATGAATTATAATATATAAATAATAAACTTTAAATGAAACCTGACGAAATAAAAAATGATATAAACAACATGGCTGAAAAGTTAATTAAGGCTAAGTAAAAATATTTAGAAAGCAAAACTAAATTATGAAAATGATAAAAAACTAAAAGTTTCGAAAAGGAAATTCAAAATATTAATAAAGTATTTAATGTCAACATGTTTTTGGGTCACTCCCTCGTTAAAATACCATTGTTATTGAAAGTTAAATAGAACTTGAAAAGTTTTGAAAAGTATGGTACAAGTGACCCTACTCACAAAACCTGAATTGAATGTTTTTTTGGTGATAACTATATAAAAAAGAAACTCTATGTAATTGATATTCAGTTTTGTATTTTTTTTTTATTGATATATTTGTTATAAGAAAGTTTTGTGTTAGTTTTTTGTTTAAATTTGTTCTGCTATTGTTTTTTTATTGAATTTTATTTAAAGAATTATGTAGTTATTAGTAAAATAAGCACACAACACAATTAAAAAAGCAAACATAAGCTCACAACACAATTAAGCCACAACACAGAGGAAATCCTCCCGATAGGGGGCAGGTGGTGTGCTGGTGTGGTCAATTGTGTTAAAGAGAAGGTACTAAACTATCCAAATCGAAAATCCTGATTTACTGAATACTTATTTATTTTCTGCTCGTTTCATGTATCGATACATTAAGATTCCCAGTATATCAAAACATTCAGTAAAAACACATTGTTCATTTAAAAATCAGTTACACATATTAATTTAGATCAGTATTTATTTGATGGATGCGTAAGAATGAATGATGATTGCTTCGTTGGGTGGATTCATTGGAAAGGAAGGCATTAAGGCACGTCCGAATTCAAAGCTTCATTTCCTGTCTCCTGAGATGCCTTCATCTGGCCATTTTGAAGGATTGAAGGCAGCATAGATGTCCCCACAATCCTTTGTGTTTCATTCTGTGACAGTTAAGCTAAAAAATAAAGATGGCGTCTGAAAGTTGTAGCCGTTGGTCAGTGTGTGTGTTAAAGTATGTTTTGGATCAACTTTTTCCCCTTTTGATGTCATTTCTAGCGAGAAATTAATATTGCAGTAATTAAATATTAATTTAGTTATTACCAAAGCTCTCTATATTTTGCTGTAGATCATTAAACTGTTACTCTGCCTCAGAAGCCTGTCCGAGATCAGTTTCATGAGGTGCCTTCGTGGAAAACGCTGCCTGCAAAGTCATTGACTGATATGGCAGCGAGGCAGCAAGTCAGCTGCCTAAGTTTTTGGATGAAATATCGGTGTTTAACTGTCAACACTGTTACCTAGTGGTCAGGAGTATTTCTGTTGTGTTGTCGCTTAATTTTGTCTGTTGTGAGAGCGAGGCAGCAAGTCAGCTGCCTAATGTGTTGTGAAGTAATTCCGTTGTGTTGTGAGCTTGTTTTTTTTTTTTATTTTGTTGCGTTGTGAGCTTATGTTTTTTTGTTGTTGTTGTGTTGTGAGCTTATGTTTGCTTTTTTCATTGCGTTGTGTTGTTGATTGTTGTGTATTGAAATTTTAATAAGTTGCGAGTGAAACAAAACAACCAAATGATTCTTTTGCTCTTTTCAATGAATCATTTAAACCAGTTCCCAAAACAAAAATTAATTCCAAATCTTATAAATAAATAAATAAATAAATAAATAAATAAATAAATAATGAGCTGTCAAACAAAATAAAAAACTTTTGAAAGGTAAAATATACAAACAAACATAGGTAAATAAATAAATAAATAAGAACTAAAAGAGTTTAGAATAGTAATAAATATTGTGTTTAGCATTCAGTAAAACTAATCTAATGTTTAGAGAATAATGTCATTATCACTATAAAACACACAAACAATTTACAGTTAAAAAATAAACAATTGAAAACAATTTAATAATCAATATAAAAAAAATAATAATATATATTTTTTTTTCTGCACCAAATGTGGTTGTTTGACATGGTCGCCGTGATTTTACCAAGTAAGACATGTTCCTGGATCAACATCTTTTGACGTTCCTGGATCAACATTACTGTCCAAAAATATAGATTTAACCCAATCACTACCCCTAAACCTTACCCTACCCATAATTTATTCCTAAAATCAGCGGGAAATGATAGTTATTTAACAAGGGTGTAGAAGCACCTAACCCTGACTGTAAGCCTAAAACAGATATTTGCTGAAAAGTTATATTGTAATTCTGATTGGTTGATTGGAATGTTGTTCCAGGATCAACAAGGATGTTGATCCAGGAACATGTTGTACTTGGTGAAACCATGCTCACCTGTGCACCATATTTCTCAAATCCATTATAACTTTGATTGTCTTTGCGGTATTGATTTCTAGATTGTTGACCTGAAAGCACTGGACAAGAAGACTCACCTCCTCATAATATGCAGTTGTATTTGTAAAGTATTTGAATTTAGTATGAAATACTATAGGTATATGTTAAATATACTATAAGTTCATGTAAAAAATGACTTAAGCTAGTTTGCTGGTTACAACAAGTCTCTAAAAGCATCAAACCATAATAGCTAGCTAATCAGGCTAATTTGACGTTTTTGTTTTTCTTTAGCAGAAGCTGTTTCTCATAATGAAATTTTGTGGAAACGTTGCGGATTGGATGCGAACATGCTTAAAGCAGTTTGCTGGTCTCAGCTTGCCACCAAAGTAGTCAGGCTAGTGTCCATTTTGCCCACTTTTGAGCTGGGAGACCAGCTGATCGGCTAAACCATACCAGTTTAGACCGTTTGAGCAGAGGAATATGCCAATCACTGCAGCACATGTCTAAAAGAAAGAATTGCTAAATAAATCCCTTTCATAAGTGATTTAATACACCTTTGTGTTGAAGATTGTTGAGTCTACACATGGACGGTGTATCGGATGGGTAAAAGAACAGCTCAATTGCTCTCTTTCATCAGTCCATAAGTGATTGCCACCCTCTCCATTTTTCCTAATCCCAAGGTATTGTGCTCCTCCTTTATGTGTTTGACTAGTGCTTTATTTACCCTCTTTTGGTGCGGTTAGGTGCGCTCTCAAGAAAATCACGCTCGCACACACGAGCGCTCCGATAATTGCCGCCATCGTAAAAAAGCAGTCATGTCTAAATTGTCTGAGAGAGCTGTAATTGTTTTGGAAATTATTTATTCATTTGATTGCAGGGCATTAGTGTAACAGCTACGCTAACAGGATGAGAGATTCGCTTCTCTGCTGTTTTTTCCCCACTCGCAAACGTTGAATAGGAATTAAGGTTCATTACGGTATAAAAGACGACAGCCAATTGCACAATAAGTGCAAAAATATGATAACCATTAGAATCAAATGTGCACTGGTTTTTATTTGTAACATCACTAGCATGTTTTGACTGAGTTTGTAGGTGTTGCTATGCTCACTAGTTCGCCATGTCAAACGGTGAGAGTGGTTTCACCAAGTTCCAATCCAAAAGTTCCACTCCAATCAACCAATCAGAATTACGATATAACTTTTCAGCAAATATCTGTTTTAGGCTTACAATCAGGGTTAGGTTCTTCTACACCCTTGTTAATCAGCTATCATTTCCCGCTGATTTTAGGAATAAATTATGGGTAGGGTAAGGTTTAGGGGTAGTGATTGGGTTAAATCTATATTTTTGGACAGTAATGTTGTTGATGGATGATCATAAAGATGTTTTTATAGGGGAATGTGTTTTTTTTGGAAATATCGGGGAGAATGTTGTGCTCTATATATATGTGGAGAGAAAGTGGATAGAGCATTTTAAGTTTCTAGGTGTCTTTATCTCATGAGATTTGACGTGGTCACAACACATATCTCAATTTGGTGAAAAAGGCTCAACAGAGATTATTCTTTTTAATGAAGCTGAAAAGAACACAATTGCCTTCAAGACTACTTATTAATTTTTATCACAGCACTATAGAGACTATAATTTCCTATTGTATCACAGTGTGGTACACTAGCTGCACTGTTATTGACATATGTGCACTTCAACGTGAAGTCAAAACAGCGCAATAAGTGATTATCAGCACTAGTGCCGCAAAAGTTAAATACTACACCTTTAAGACTCAGAATTTGGGAATCTGTCGTCTACCATCAGCATTCAACAGATGGACCCTGAAAGTCTCCGAAGTGACAGTAAAACAACAGCGGCTCCTCCGCATCCATCTGATCCCCCTCAGGAAGGCTGCATTTGCCAGGAGTTGTTCTTTGTAAGAAGATGTGCTGCGTCGACCCCATGCGTCCCTGCTCCAGTCCCCGGTGGTGGCTTAAAAAAGTGCAGCTGACATTGAGTGGAGTTCAGCGGGCCTCCATCTGCACCCGCGTCTCCCACAGGACTCTTTTGCCCAGCAAACCTCCCTGACTGCGCTCCACATTCAGCTGTACAGCCGTTTGACTTCGGTTCTCCCCCCACTGCTCCCGAGAGATTCCCGCTCGGCATTGACAAATGCATGAACGCCACGCTCTGGCTGACGGTTTCATTTGTATTTATGCGGCTCCCTGGGTAACCCTTAAAATAACTACTGAATTTACAGCGACACAGACTGTCTAAAACGAGCGGAAATGAAGACGAGAACCATCAAAATACGCATCCTGAATGAACGGCCCCTTCGATTTCTACGTCGATTGATCAGGATGGAAACTGGCGTGAGGACGCTGGGCACGCTCTCCATAAATCAATCTTTTGTCTTTTGAGTGTAGGTGCATTTCTGACTGACAGGTTCAATTTGCTTGACCTTGGCTTTCCTTTACATGCACCAAATATATAAACGAGGGGCAGAAGCTGAGACGCATCAATCCATCATCAGGGACGGCTCATTTATTCAACACTGCTGACTGTAATGCCATTCTACCATAGTTCTTGCTTAGTAACCGTACTTTAACTGTGCTACTGTACAATCAGTAAAACCATGGTAAACTTATTCTTTTCTGCCAAAAGAAACTAGCATAGGTACTGTTGTAAAGTTAGCATTTTCTGCAAAACTAACAGTTACTTGCAATCAAAGTTGCTATGGCAAAACCATTATAAAGTTAATCTTTTCTGCCAAACTATCAGTTGCTGCAATTAATGTTACCATGGTAAACTGACTCTGACTCAGTATTACTCTGGTAAAAATATGGTAAATCAAATCTTTCTTGCCACACTAGCACAGAGACTGCCATTCATTTTAATTTTAAAACCACAGTAAACACAATCTTTTTCGCTAAACATGCACTGCTACGTCAATTAACGTAACTAAGGTAAAACATGGTAAACGCAATCTTTTTTTAGCACAGTTACTACCATTGGTGTTACTATTGTAATACTTTGGTAATTTGTTAATAGTTTATGGTTTATTAGAAATTAGAACAAAATAAATGTTAATTTTTACTACATGGTCAAAACCAATATGGTATGGTACTGTTATGCCAAACTACTGTAGCACAGACATGGCCATTAATAGTACTATGGTAAAATCATGGTAAATCAAATCTTTTCTTTCAAACTAGAATAGATACTACAGTCAGTGTTACAATGGAGAAACCATTGAATTTTGAACCGAATCTTTTCTGCCAAATTAGTTAAGTACCATAAACACAACCATGGTTCGTTTTTGCCAGACTAGTACTTATACTACAAACAATGTTACTATAGTACAATTTTGGTAATTTAATCTTTTATGCTAAAGTACCACTCAGTTAGTGTTACTATGGTAAAATCATGGTAAACTGAATTTGTTTTTTCTGTCAAACAACTAATATAGTGTATTTATTTATTTACTGATAAATTAGCAGTTATTAAAAAAGTGTAACAGTTTATTGCAGAATTTAAGTTTCAGACTTTACGTTCCCAATAAAGGCACTGTTCATTTTCTGTAAAACACTGACTGACATTTTTTCTACATTTATACGCTACATACAGTGTTGTGACAAATGTAAGTGTTATTTTCATTGGTCCTCAGATTCTTAATTGCTCGCCCACCTCTGCTCTATAAATAAGTCACGGAGGAAGAGGTGTTCATGACGGCGACGCTGCTTGACGTGAATCACAGAGGCCCAGCAGATGTTGGAGCTGTAATGTATAGCAGGGGTTAGTGCTCCCCTGTGACTTCCCTCGTACATTTTCTGCGCTTGTCAGGGATTGTGTACTGAAGAGGGCGAGGAAAGAGGGAGCACTAGATCTCAACGCAGCATGCTAGCAGCTGCGCTAGACTGACAGATGTGAACTCTTCTCTCATCGATGGGCCGCAGCTGTTTACTGCATCTTCCAGTGTAGCACTGCTGTCCATGTTTGTGTCACTGTCGCTAATGAGATCAGTCATGCACAAAAACACACACATCCTTTCCTGCTAAGAACAACAATGCTCGTCTAGGTGTGAACGCGCTAGCAGATAGTTGTGTCGCTTCTGAATTTGAGAAAAATCACTTTTGGGATTATTCAACGCTCATCAACGACCACACGGGTTCTTTGCTAACCTAGCATGTTGCTAAAAAGAAAACATTTGAATTGTTTTTTTCCTACAATTTTCATCTTACATAAATGCAGCATAAATGGACTTGCTAATATAAAACTTGGGTGGTACTTGCCCACAGCTAGCCATTTTTATGC
Source organism: Cyprinus carpio (assembly GCF_018340385.1). Taxonomy (NCBI): domain Eukaryota; kingdom Metazoa; phylum Chordata; class Actinopteri; order Cypriniformes; family Cyprinidae; genus Cyprinus; species Cyprinus carpio. The sequence goes on from NC_056618.1 coordinate 14,540,136, forward strand.
TGATTATCTAAGCTGTTGCTAGGCCATTGCCAAGCACTGTCTGCATGGTTTTAAGCATATTTATATTGCTTTTTAGTGGTTTCTATGGTCGTTATGGGTTAGGATTTTTTAAAACACATTTTAACCAATTACTAAGCACTTTTTTATTCAGTTGTTAGGGTGTTTTGGATTGTCGCTATGGCGTTTAGTAGATTTTTAGCCCATTCTCTGCAGTTGCTAGGGTGTTTTGAATGGTTACTAGGGCGTATGAAAACCAACCTAAGCTGGTTGGCTGGTTTTTTTTTTGCTTTTTCTCTTGTGTTGGGTTGTTTTAGAGGGGTTTTGGCCACTTCCTTAGCTGGTCAGGCTGGGAAGCCAGTTGGAATAACCAGCTAAAACCAGCTTGACCAGCTAAAACCAGCTACTTTCATCTTAAACCAGCTAAGACCAGCCAACCAGTTAAGGCTGGTTTTTAGCAGTTTTTTTTTTCACCAGTATGTAGTGTTAGCAGTTTCTAAGGTGTTTTGTGTGGTATGCTGTAGGGCATTGCGAAGTGTTAGCAATTGCTAGGGTGTGCTGGGTGGTCACTATGTCTTTGAGTAGTTTTTACCACATTTTCCTTCAATTGCTGGAGTGTTTTGGGTGGTTGTTATAGTACTGAGTAGTTTTTAGAACATTATCTGCAGTTGCTAGGGTGTTTTGGGTGGTTGCTACAGCACTACGAAGTGTTAGCAATTGCCAGGGTGTTTTCGGTGGTTGTTAGGGCATTGTGAAGTGTCAGTTTCTAGGGTGTTTTGGGTGGTTTCTAGGGCACTGTGAAGTGTTAACAGTTACTAGCATGTTTTGGGTGGTTGCTAGGGCATTACGAAGTGTTAGCAATTGCTTGGGTGTTTTGAGTGTTTGCTATGGCATTACAAAGTGTTAGCAGTTGCTAGGGTGTTTTGGGTGGACACTTACAAGCAAAAGTCAAAAACTGTCTCTAGATATGGTTTGGGTTGGCTATTGAGTAGTTTTTAGTGCAGTTGCTGGGGCACTGAGAAGTGTTAGGAGTTGCTAGGTTGTATTGGGTGGTTGCTCAGGCATTGCAAAGTGTTAGCAGCTGCTAAGGTGTTTTGGGTGGTCACTTACAAGCAAAAGTCAAAAGATATGGCTCAAGATATGGCTAGGGTTATGGCTAATATTTTGAGTAGTTTTTAGCACAGTTGCTAGGGTGTTTTGAGTGGTTGATTGCTTACAAGCCAAAAAAATAAAAATAAATTGGCACAATATGACTTGAGCCCCACATTTCACATTTGGAACTTTTGCATTTTCATGTCCATTTCAATGCTCACCTGGAGAAATAAGAACATCTGATCACTTAGTATATTAAAACACAACTAAACCTTGTTGGACTATACAACTTCAGTCAAACTCACATGCCCATCCTATCCAGGCTCTGTGTGCAGCTAATGCTTATGCCTGTCGCCGTTTATCAGGGATGACCTGGATATGATCTGATGTGGCGGTGAGGTACATTAAGCCCTCCTGCAGCGAGGGAGGGGGCAGCATTGTCCGAGCTGCCCTTGACTGGAGGACGAGCCGGCTACACGCTGGGCTGAGTCGGGCTGCGGATCGCTGGAGTGATGGTTCCATTAAGCCCTTCCGAGACGGGCCAAGAGACAGAGGATGCTGGGAGGGCAGTCAATCACCGCCCAGCCCCTGTTCACTTTCTCTGGCCCCTGGTCAGATAGAATGACTCGGTGATACAGACCATAATCAAATTGTGGGCCACCAGCCGCTGATCTAGGAACAGGTGAGATGCCAAAACTCCAAGCACACGCTCTGATGACGGTAACGTACAACGGCAGATTAATCGATTCATCTTCACTTCGTCCACTTGGACCTTGGGCGTCTATCTTGGACAAACCTACAAGGGAAGAGCATATAAAACCAACAGATGGCTGAAACCATTGGGAAGGTCCAACCAAAATGTTACTTATTGGATGCTATTGATTATTACATTCACTTGGAATCGGATGTTAATCTTGCTCTTGATACATCATACAAAGGTTTATTGATTTTTAAATCAAAGCCGTTAGATGATTATTATATCTTATGGACAGCTGGGACTGCTTTGTCAAATGTAATGTAACATCTAAAAAAAATTTGCAACATATTAAAACCATGGAGTAGTTTCTTAATTATGTTTGCTATCCAAATTACTCAAAAAGGATTAACCAGTTTGTGCAACACCAGCTTTCTGTGGAAAAATCCAATATCTTTACAGGAGTTGTCTGAGGTATCATAGATTGGTATTTTTCATTTGGACTGGTATGTAACCCCCTAGCAACCACCCATAGCACCACAGCAATTGCATAGCAACATGCTCAAAAAAATATATGAAAAAAGACTAAAGTATAGTAACACATGGCATGTTCTAAGCCACCTGAAACACCTTTGATTGGGAGATTGGGATTTTTTTTCATTGGATGAGTAAACAAGAGCCTAGCAAACACTGAGAATGCCCTAGCAACCGCATAAGTTAAAAATGGCTCAAAACACCTTAGCAACCATTAGTTATTGAGTTTTGCATGGGCAAACACCACTTCAGAAATACAAAACTGCAGTGGCTACTTACATCATATTTCAAAGGGGGCAGCATTTTCAACTAAAAACTTTTTATACATGTTTGCCATTTATTTACATGACAATTGCATTTTGGGGAATTGAAAATGCTAACTTTTGAAAACGTTTCAAAGTGCAGGTGTTTGAAAATGTTAACTACAAAAATGTGATTTTGTGTGCAAGCATGTACATCGTCAACTACTGGCCTGGTATGCATTCATACAGCATTTTTTGTCATTTTCCGTTTTCCTTCTCAAAGGAAACATACTATTTATAAAAGTGACTTGAGTAAAAGCCATTATGATTCATTTCCACAATTATTAATATTGTAAATGTAATTTTTATATTTTCACTTCTTTTTTAGTGTATGCCATAACATTACTCTTAGTATTTACCTTGGCATTAACTTTCCGAAAATTACTAATTTTACATCTTTATCTCTAAAGGGTAAGAGTAATTTTTTCTTTTCTTTTTTATTTTATTGCATTACTTTTAGTAATTCTTTTTGCCCAAAAAGCCCTGGAGGATCAGGAGTCACTTGCTTCATGGCTAATTATATATTACCTATAAAATGATTAAATACAAAATTAATAAGTTTATGGAATCTGTAAAATGTGCCGATCAGAATGTCAGCTTGCATAATAATTATGCACACATTGTACACTGTACACCACTATAGAAGGATCCCAACTGTGACGACTTCCGCTTCTGGGAACCCTTTAAAAAAGGGTCCATTAAGAAGCGTTCAAGAAGAAATGGTCTGTTATAGATAACTCCTGTAAATGTAGAAGATAAAGAAATCATTAGCATGCATCATGTAACGCCGTTCATGTTGGTGCATTAATGAGGGGAGTTCTTTCAGTAACCTCCTAGGAAGTTCACCTTCCCATCCTACCAGAGCGAAGCACCACACCAGACTAATAATCCACCCAAAGCCATTGTGCACAACTCAACAAGACTCTCTCTCTCCATTTCTCTTCTGTTAGCCTTTCATTTCTGTTCAGGCTTTGTGAAAGCCACCCGAAGCCTCAAATCCGCAGGCCCCAGGTCCCCGTCGAGCGCTTTCATGCCGAGATAAACAGGCAGGCATTGGATTTAATTTAAACATATAGACATGTCTGTCGCCATCTCGCTCCCAGGAATTGAACACTTTTAGCTGTTATTTGATGGCGCTCATTTGCCCGGGGACTAGAAGTCCCAGTTCAATCCGGAAACTCTTTTGGCTCCGGCATAAAACCAGTGATGTAGCCTAGTGTGGCTTTCACAAACAACGTGTCAAGCTCCTCATCGACGCCTTTTTGCTGAAGTTTTGGCACGGTTCGTGTCTGTCGTCACCCGACAATAACAGGATTTGTGGAAGTCGAGCCAGAGTTACAAGGACAGTGGCGTTGGTGTCTGATGTGGGGTCCTCAGAAGCAAAGACAAGCCATGAGTGGTGTGAATGCACAATCCATCATTTCAAACGCATTGACAGTAAAAGCACAACCTATGCAGACGCACTGATAGAATGGGGTCAGGTTAGCCTCGGTCGCCTAAAGTTGACAGAGGAATAAGTTAAACAAGTGGCAGCAGAGCTGAGAATCGATGGAAAACTGAAAAGAAACGTCTTGTTGTGGTTCTTGCTTTCTCCCGCTACCCCGGGGAATCAGAGAAACGTCTGTGCAGATGTGTCAATATCAGCAACATCTGCCTCTTGTCAGCAGATTTTGGCCTGCGGGGGGTCGGGGAAGCTGAGATTGTCAAGAAACCATTATTTCAAACGTTCAGATTGACAAGCACTGGTTGAATAACAGCATCTAAACAGTACTAATTTAATAATAACTTTAAGTGTGAAACATTCAAAGAGCTAGTTAGCTAAAACATAGCAACCTCATAGCAAAGCACTTAAAAAAGACTTACAATCTAGCAATTACCACTAACATTTCCTTCTTTTAGAAATTCTAATAAACAATGAGTATTTGTTTATTTATCTAGATGAATTATTCTACGGGAATCACAAGAGAAATAAGGACATTTTCTTTTCTCAACACAGCCGCGGCCTAATTCTGTGCACCAACTTCCTGTCAACCTTCAGCGGTTCCCGCGTTTAGCTGGCTGTCAGCGATATGTGGAACTCCTCGGGTTCTGACGGGGTGGAGAATCTATCAGCGCTGTTTACCTTGTTTAAAGAATTGGAGGTGTTCGGCAGGAAGCCCGTCTGTTTGAATATCCGTCAGTGCCTATAGCGCGGGCTTCTGGCCGTCCTCAGGGAGTCTTCAGGTGAAACCGGCCAAATGCTTGATGTCTGGAGGATATTAATATTTCCTTTGCGTCTAATGTCCATTATGGAAACCGTGAGACAAGCAGCAGGTCGTCGTCTCTCCTGCCATTGGATACGACAAACGCAACACCACACCGGTCAAACATCTTTCATCCTGTTTATTCATCTCCCCCCACCCCTCCACCTCCGTGTTCTGTCTTGACTGACACACAGATCTGTTTGTAGACGTCAGATCTGACTGCCTGTTGGGACACGTTGGGAAACATATTAGCATATAGCGCAATGAGGGTTGATATTACGCTAGCACCACAATAATTTTAGCTGTCATCTTTCTTAAACAGTCAAACTACCATAAGAAGACAAAACAACAATCTGTTGATGTGGTTTATATGCTAAGTGCGTGAATACAAACGGCTCTAGTAATGCTACCAGTCTTCTCTGTCAGATTAGCAGAGCAACTGTTTGAAGAGAATCTTGCTATACAAGTTAGCTAAACTGCTGTTGTGGCTAATATGAAGATTATGTGAACACAAATGTCTTCTCTAGTCAGTTTTCTCTTTCAGATTAGCAGAGCAAAAATGTGAAGAAAACATTGCTAAAAAGTTAGCTGCACAGTTGTTGTGGCTAATGTGCAAAAAAATATGTAAACAGTTCTCGAACACATGACATCTTACACAGAACTTGGATATCAAGTTACTAAACGGCAAAAAAAGTTAGTTTGCTTTTTCATTTTAACTGTCCCGCTATGCGCGAGTTAGCTAAACAGCTGTTAAAATTATTGTAGCTAACGTCTTCTGTAGTTTTCTGTGGTATGCAGAAAATTGTCAAGATAGTCATGCTAAACTAGTTTTTTTTTTAGCATTTATAGTTTTTTCTGTCAGATTAGTGGAGCGACAGTTTGAAGAGAGTCTGTTTATTTTAGATTAGCGGAGCAACAATTTGAAGGAAATCTTGCTAAAAGCTAACTTAGCAAAACTGTTATTGTGGCTAGTATGCAAAATAGTATGTGACCACAAATGGTTCTAACTATTTTCTTTTACAGTTAGTTTTCTTTTTCAGAATAGCAAAGCTACAGTTTGAAGAGAAGATTGTTTGAAGAGTTGGCTCTTGTAATTAGATTTAGTTGAAATTAGATTGATTGTAATAGGAGAATGCTGGTAATAAAACAGTTAATGGTAGCCATTGACTTCCATAGTAAACTTTTTATCTACTATGAAAGTCAATGGCTATCATCATCTGTTTGGTTCCCAGATTCTTCAAAATATCTTATTTTAATGCTGATAACCAAACAGTTGACGGTAGCCATTGGCTTCCATAGTAGGGGAAAAAACACAATGGAAGTCAATAGCGACCATGAACTGTTTGATTACCAACACAAAAGAAGACATTTTGAAGAATCTGGTAACCAAACAGATGATGATAGCCATTGACTTTCATTTTCTTGACTTTCAATTCTTTGTGTACAGCAGAAAAAAAGAAAGTCATACAGGTATGGAATAGATTCAGCTTTAAATTATGACAATTTCCATTTTTGGAAGGACTGTCCCTTTAAGTTTGCAAGTCGGACACAAATGTACAGTTTCAAAACTGTACTTTGATACATCACATGCCCTAACTCATTCCAGAAAACCAAAGCCATTCAGCTGTTGCACTTGCTGCCTTGGGGTGGCTCACGGCTCATCAACAATCAAGATTCAAGATTTTTATTTGTCACATACATGGTTATATGGAGAGCATATGACCAGCAGTGAAATGTAAGTCAGACCCGCTCCATTGACAGTGCAATTATTAAAGAATACAAACACAAGAAAATTATATATAAATATGGTATGGAAAAAGTAAGATAAAAAAAAAATGCTTATAAAATAAAATTTGCAGGACAGTATACTGTAGACTTAATATTAAGATGAGCAGGAATGTACAAGAGAAGAATGTGCAAACAGGTTGTACAGGGTATTTACATAGCAGCAATAGGGGTAGTAAAAAAAAAAAGTAAATAAAAATAAAAAATTATAGAAAATGCTGTGTGCAAGTGACAATGTCAGTATATTAAGAATCTTACTGATAATTAAGTGAAGTCACGTAGCCGTTAAGAGACTGATACCACACTGAGATACACTGAGTCAATACACTTTCTATGGCTCCTGAATAGAAAGTTTTCAGGATTGCTGGTGAGACCCTGAATTTCCTCAGCTGTTGCAGATGGTACAGTCTTTGCCCGGCTTTATTAATCCGTGTTTGAATGTGGGTATTCCAAGTCAGGTCCTCTGAGATGTTTACACCGAGGTACTTGAAGCTGCTCACCCTCTCCACAGGGGTCCCGCTGATCATAAGAGGAGTGTAAGGCTGCTGCTGTCTCTTCCTGAAGTCCACAATCAGCTCTTTAATTTTGCTCACATTCCTAGAGAGACAATTGTCCTGGCACCATGATGTTAATTTCTCTACCTCATCCAAGTATGCGGCTTCATTGTTGTTGGAAATGAGTCCCAGAACCACAGTATCATCAACAAATTTGATAATAGCTGTGGGAAGACACGCAGTCATGTGTGTAGAGAGAGTAGAGCAGGGGTCTCAGGACACAGCCCTGTGGAGCTCCCACGTTCAGGGTGATGGAGTTGGATAAGAACTGGCCTACTTTCACCACTTGAGGTCTGCCGGTGAGGAAATCAAGAATCCAGAGTGAAGAATTCAGGCCGAGGTCCATGAGTTTAGAAGATGTGAAAGCTGAGCTATAGTCGATAAATAGCAGCCTTACATAGTTCCCATTGCTGCTGTCAATGTGCGTGAGAGAAGAGTGCAGGATGTGAGAGATGGCATCTTCAGTAGATCTGTTGGGGTCAAACTGAAGAGGGTCCAAAGTATCCGGGATGGAGGAGCAAGTGTTGTTTTTTATAAGTTTCTCAAAGACCTTCATGACTGTTGATGTGAGGGCAATGGGACGATAGTCATTCAGACAAGAGGGTTTATTGTTCTAATGTGATCCAAGTTAGCCGTTATGCTTTCTCCAATAGTAAATAATACAGACTCTCTCATCTCCCTATAGTAAGACAATGCCTGCGTCCCAATGTGCATACTATCCATCCTAAATTCTATGTGACAGTAGTAATTTTCAATACTTTTTAGAGCTAGGGTGGATAGTATGCACATTGAGATGCAGGGTTTCTCTGGATTTTACCGACGTAATTGCTTTTCTGTGCCGCTGTGAATGCTGAAAAAATAGCCCGAGCACGTCTTCGTGTCTAATGCACTATTAAGGAAAAACACACACAATGGGGGACATCGATAGAGAATTCAAACATATCTCTGTGGATAAACACTCAAAGGCTTCATTTACATGTGCTGCACGCTTTATGATACCATCAGGACACTATAAACAATGCAGGAGTGATTAGCCCGCACGCTTAATGTGTTTTACAGCACGCGCGTGCAAACAAATATTTGTTGTTCGATTATGCCAGAAGGCCGCGGAATGGAAATGGACTGACTGACCGGATGTGAAGTGCTTGAAGCCAGAAGAAAATAAAAACACTGAGCCACTGCATGAAAGGACAACCAATTGTGCTCATAATTAAAGCTTTTTCTGTTATGCAAAAAATGAAGTTTGATAATATCAGCGAGAGCCGGTCCTTCAGCGGTAATCCTGACGGATGACGTGTGCGGTAACTCTGGAGACGGCTGATTTATGAGGAGCCCATGGGTGCCGCGCACAGGAACAGGAAGCAGTGACTCGTCAGAGCTGCAGCTGAAGGCTATTTTTACAAGCTCTCGCCTGAAGCTGTCAGGAGGAATGAGAACGACTGGCAGACGGCCAGAGCTCAACACCTACTGCAGCTCCTTCAGATAAATTCAGCTCCAGCCAAACTTACAGTGACTTCTGCGACTCGCCGCCGGAAACAGTAACACACTTTCAAGGGAAACTGATGCGACAAGACTTTTGGGAAAGTTGACAGCAGAAGTTTTTCATTCTTAAGCATTTTTAATTCTTAAGTATAAAAATATAATCGATTTTTTGTTTAAATTTTCTAAAATATTTTATTTAAAATAATACTTTTTGTTTATGTTTTTTTATTTATTTTGTGATTTTTAATAAAATAGAATTTCTTTGTATCATGCGAAAGTTATCAGTTTCAAAAACCAATAAATTAACTTTGTACAGATTAGACTGGTAATAAATTAAACAATAATTAGAAATTAAAGAATAATAATTTAAAAAATAATTTTATATTTAAAAGACTAATAATAAAATAAAAAAAGATAATAGTAGCTATAAAATAATATTTTTTATAATTATAAAAATAACATTATTTATTTTGTGGTAATTTCTTTGTTAAAAAGTCAATAACTAATGACTAAGACTAACTAACTAATAATTAACTAATGTTAAAAGATAATAACTGTGTACAGATCAGACTGGAAATGCTAACATAATTAACAAATTATTATTGAAATAATAATTAAAAATAAAACAATTATAATTGAAAAATAATTTTATATTAAACAATAAAATATTACAAAAATATGACAATAATAATAATAATAGTAATTGTAAATATAAAAATAACATCATAAAATTATTAAATAATAAATTATTATTATTAACATTTGCATAATGTAGAAATAATTACTATAAATGAAAAAACAAAGATAACTATACGTTCAACAATGTAATAATAATAATAATAATCATAAATATAAAAACAATAATAAAATGTTAAAATAATAGTAATTATAATATAATTACTATAAAAAACAGTAATATTATATTAATAAAATAACATTAAAATAATTGTTATAAAATATATATCTATATATATATATTATAATAACATGAATAATTATATAAATAACAAAAGTTTGAATATATATATATATATATATATATATATATATATATAAATAATTGCCTTTATAAACATTATAAATTTACAAATAATAATGCCTATTATAAAATATTGTTTAAAATGGTTCATTATAGTAAACAAGCAGTTATAAGTGTAAATAATAATAATGAATTAATTTATATAATTTTCATTGTCAACCAATGTCAAATTTATTTTCAATATTTTAGAAACTGTGATTAATATTTGATTAATGTTTATTATGATGATGACTGCATACTTCTATTGTAAGTGTGTAACTGTAAATGTTTTTTGAGACGTCATTATTTTCAGTGTCAGCATCACAGTTCAGCTGGTCTTCTCTGTCCTGAGCTCCTCCGGAGCTGTAGATATCTGCAGAAACAGAGGTGGAATGAGACGTCTGTCTGAGGAAAAGTGCAGCGGATAGAGCAAAGAGCACCTGCAATTGTGGCCAATGAGAAATCGATGGCACTGTTGTGTGTTAATTAGTGGCCAGCGGCGGGCAGAACCTGTGCGACAGAGAGAGAGAGAGAGACAGCAATCTCATTACTGCTCGTGAAGCCTGATCAATAAACAGGTGAACAGATCGCTGATCTCTGGCTGTTTGGGGGAATTTCTCTCTCTCACACTCACAGAAAAACTAACATGTAGTCTTTACAACATACAAACACTCTGTTTATTCACCTAAATAACCCACATTTGTCTAATAATTTGAGAAATTAAAACTGGTATGCAAAGAAATGTGTATTTATTTATTTACTCATTTTGGAAATCTATTTATATTTGCATTTACTTTCTTATGTTTGCTCTCTATATCTACATTGATTTATCTATTTTCTTTTATACTGTTCAGTTGTTTATCATTGCATATTTGTTTTCCATTTTATTATATTTATTCATTTGAATATATTTAATTTATATCTGTCACGCTTCTCTTGAGCAGGGAACGAGGAGACAATGAATTCTTCAAATGACACAGACTTTATTGGTCCAAACACATAGGGAACACAGAATGACATTCAAGACCACAGGCCAAAGACAGGGAAACACAGGGCTTAAATACTAAACAAGGAGGAAACTAGATAATTAAAGAACTAAACAAGGAGTAAACTAGATAATTAAAGAACTAAACAAGGAGTAAACTAGATAATTAAAGACACATGGCTGGGGACTAATAACCTAATGATTAGAACTAAACAAGGACAGGAACAGGAAATCCAAATATGGTCACAAAAGGGAAACACACACAATACATGGAACAGAGTCTGACAATATGGTATTTTACTTATTTTTGTTGTAACTTATTTAATTATTTTTATTATTTATTTTTCACTTTAATTTTTATAGTATAATTGTTTAACATATTTACTTGTTTTTATTTAATTTAGTTCAATTTAATTTAATCACTATAAAAATCAAATTTTTCATGTTCATCATTTTAAATACCAATAAATCAACTGATAAATAGATTAAACAATGTTAAATGACAGTTATGGTTATTATTAATTATGAAATGTGTAAAAGTGAGGATAAAAAGATAAAGAGAATAAAAATAGTGTTTATAAATTTAATAAAAACATTTATAAATTGAAAATACATAAAGGAGTTTAGCAAAATTGTATTAAAAATGTTTATGTTTTTATTTTAATAGTATATGCTGCTCTATTATGAATGAACTTGGAATGAATATCTATTGAACTATTTATAATCATAATGGCTTAATTTACCCATTTTCCAGTAGACTTTTTATAGACTTCTCAGTTGATTTGATTTCTAATAATCAAAATAAATTAATAAAAACAACAAAACAAAATAATCCAATTACTTTATTGACTTTGAACCTGAATTTTAATGAGGCTATATTTTACACCCTCAATTTAATGTGTTAAAGAACTTTATTTCCTATATGACACTGGACCCCACTTGCTGAATTAATCTGAATTATTGTTGCATACTGCATATTAATAATTTATAAATGCCGGAATAGCAAGAGCAGTATGCTAATATGCTATTCCCAGCATAGCCTGTGCGTTAAATTAGCAGGATCTGACACATCTGACCTGAATAAACATCTACAAACATCCCAATTATATTCTGCTTTCCGTGCATTTCTCATCTAAAATGCGATCGTTAAAACACGTGGGTGCCGGATTTCATCAAACGCTGCGATAAATGATGAAATGTTGCGAAGGAACGCAGCTCATATGAGAACTGGTCTGGAGAATTGTGATGTTTCTTTAATACGAGGATTGTTTCTGTCCTGGGTTCGCTAGCGTCGCGCGCAGACGGAGCTTCAAGATAAAAACATGTCAGGTCTCTTTGTGATTCGCAAAATCTGCTTAAATTCACTCTAAACTCATCACTTAAATAAAATATTAGACAATATGCTGTGATTGGAGAGCACTTCCATGTTCTGAGGAGGAAACTGTCTGGAAGTTAGGTTTGATCGAATAGCTAAAACAAGCAAACATATTTCATGAGCATTATTGCTTCACAGTTCTATTCAATATGCAATAAATGTGCAATAAAGTCTGAAAACGCTCAGTGTTTCTTGTTATCTGTTGTATAATTCCTGCAGCTTGTGAAGAGTTTTATTAAAGTACAAAGAATTTAATATAATTTACAGTAATAGCCTATATATAAATTAGCTAAATCAGAATATTTCTCATAGTGTAACATTATAACATTTAAAAAAAGAAGTGTAAAAAAAAAAAACAGACTAACTTTTAAACCACACCGTTTTGTCAAGAGTGTAGAATTTAGTAGGGATGCTAGTGACTACCGATATTAAGCGACTTCTAAATTGTAGGCCTAATTATTAACTGATAAGTTAACACAGCCGAAGTGTTTAAAACATAGGCTAATGCACAATGTTACCATCTAACATGTATGTTGTGCTGCAGATCGTCATGTAAACTGGTTATCTCACAAGTTTGTAGATTTGTGTTGGATGTTTTTGGAATGTAAAAATGGATATTCTATTTATAAATATAATTGTTTTTGCTTATTTCAGTTAATGTCATAAAACTAGCGAGTTAAGCTAGTAATGGTACTGACAGTGTTGTGTAAACATGGCTGAGGCGCACAAAGCATGGACAAATTGAATCAACTGAGTGGGTCATTTACACTGGAACCGCTCCGATTGACTCAAACTCTTGACTTCAATCAATTAGTTCAAGCGATTCACTAGAAAAAAAAAAAAAAAAAAACGGCTCAGAGGAGCCATTATTTTTTGAATTTCGACATCATAGTGATTGGTGAAACGGAGCTTTTCGCAACTCAGAATCAGTTAAACCATTGTGCCGCAAAATGATTCACAAATTGTTCTAATCGGATTGCGTATCGTGAATCATTTGATTTAGATCGGAACTTCGGAGCACAGATCGTGAATCATTTGATTAAGATTAGAATTTAGGAGCACAGATCACGAATCATTTAGATTGGAATGTCAGAGTTGGTTTGTGAATCCTTTGATTCATATTGGGACTTCGGAGCGTGTATCGCAAGTTATTTGATTCAGATTGGAACTTCGGAGTGGGTTGGTGAATCTTTATAATCATATTGGGACTTCCGAGTACAATTTTTTTTTATTATTATTATTTGATTCAGATTGGATGTTTTGTTTGTTTTTGTTATTCTTTAGGTTCACACCATCACACTATTAATAAAAAGTTTTTTGAAATAGTTATTTAAGATAAAAAGAATACATAAATACAAATCCTTTTAGAAAATTAACCAGTTTTAGTTTATTTTTTAATTAAGTAAAAGTGTAATAACTAAGTTTATTTTGTATAACCACATATTTACTACAAATACCATGGTTATCAGTGTAGCAAAAACATGGTTAATTTGTGGTTACCATTTAACCACGTTTTTTTGTACATATAGGCTACTCGTTTATATATTTGTATCAATCAGCTTTTTAACGCTGCCTGAGAGAAAGAACTATTCAGAACGAACCAGCTTTCTAGAACGAATCGAACTCTTCAACATGCCTGAGAGTTCTATTTAGAAGGAACCGATTCACTTGAACGCATCGGAGCGCAACGAGTACAGTTTATAACGAATCGATTCACTAGAACGATTCTGACTTTCTACGCTACATAGCCTAAAAGAAAAAAAGATCTGTTTCACACACGAGAGAAAAAGTTGCGTTTAGAATGAGTCGAGTCACTTGAAAGCAACGCTACATTATGAAAGGAATGATTTCTGATGAATCGATTCTCTAGGATGACTCGAACTTCGAACTATATTATAGTATGAGAGAGACAAAGGGTTCAGGTTTATCTCGGACACTGAAAATAAAGTTTCATTTGATTGATCTTTACTCAACTAATGTAGCTAATCATCCTACATGGACAAACAACTGTGAAACCGTCTCTGAATGCAAAACACTGAGTTTTTGTATTTTGAGAAGTTTAATTTCCTTTGATTAATGTATTAGCACACTGCCATTTATATTCACGGTATTACTCATTAATCTTTCATAACAAAATATCTGGATATCACCGCTTTCATCCTATTAACAATGGTGGAGGATTTAGTGAAATAAATCAAAGCAGCGAGCGGAAGTGCTCTAAATATTTCATGGCGTGTAATTGAATGCAAGGCAGTGAGGATCATTAAAATGAAGGGCGCTTGTGTCTGCTCGTACACACGCTGACTCGAATGAATGAGAAACACACACGAATCTGCATTCTGAACACGAGGAGATCCCTGTCCGCCTGCGTGAGGCTCCAGAGATGTTGCGTCACCAGATACAAGCGGAATACATTAGATTCAGGCCCGAATAAACCACGGAGGAATTCAGCCAATGTGTAAATGAAACTGAGCTGCATTTTCAAACCAAACAGTCACAGTTTGTCCTTCTTTCACAAATGGAAGCGCGATTTTGATGGTTTGCAATATATATATAAAAAAATAGAATAAAAAAAGATGTTGTAGATGGGAAAACCATCAAAGCCTACAAAAAATAATTTAAAACATAATTTAATAAATTATTGCTTGGTTTTTTTTATCCTTTCTATTAACTGAATTATATTATATTATATTATATTATATTATATTATATTATATTATATTATATTATAAATAATTTATTATAAATATTATTATTTAAATATGCTACACTGGAAAAAAAAAAAAACAATTTCCTCCAAAACACAATGAATCAAATTGTTACATTTTGAGGTAGAAAACTGAAATGGTATTTTCTTAGTGTAGTGTAGAAACATAAGAAGGTTGCTTTTTTCATTCATTTTCTCCATGTTTACATACGTATGTATATAGATGTTTCAGCTTATACAATGTCTCCATGAAATTTAATAAGACTCCAATGAATATGGTTTCCACAACACTTCCACTTGCTAGTCACTATTCAGTTGTGGTAATATGCTTGTGTTTAACGCTCCGACAGGACCCTCAATAATTCATGATGTTTTGTGAGAGCTATTCATATCTGTTTTTACGTCCCTGAATGCTCTCGCATTCACTTCGCACTTAAAGTGCACTTTGTCCTCAGAGTTTAACGAATGTGACATCGTGACACAAAGCTTCACCTGTTCATTGATCTCAGAAAAAGTAGTGGCTTTCAGAAGATGGATACATTCGCATGTGAAGTTTTGTCATGGCAGGTGTGTTTTTCAAGAATGATGCAAGAACACCGTTCCCGACTGTAACTCGCATAAACCCCAAACATGAAGGTTTGGATTCGAGAGGAAATACTCTCGAAGAGTGTTGAGAAATCATTTCAAACAGCTGAGAGAAAGAAAGGGAGCATCGAAATCCAAGAAAAAGTGTAAATGAGGCCCAGTGGCGATCAAATCACATCGCCTGAGGTGACGCCAGCTCATGATGAGTTCACCAACACTACTGATTGAACTACAGATGAATTAATAAATGACCGGAGAGAGCGACATACACCGAATGAAAGATCGCTGGGTTTTGAAAGTACGCTAACATAATGCTACAACCGACCTGAGAAGAATAGTCCTTAAATAAAAGCCCAAACGCTGCTAAACACTCTAGCCAAATTTCTGGCTCATGTTTTGAAGGCCGAGAGAAGAGCTTCAAGGACACAGCTGTCCTCCTGTATACGGCCGGCCGGTCCTGTCAACCGCTTATATCACATCTAAGAGAGGTTAAAACAGCATCCTTAGCATTACAATCTCTCTCTCGAACTGACATCCGGCCGCCTGTCATGAGTTCCTCCTCCTGTGCAGATACAAACAACTGTTTACTCGAGTGAAACAAAGCCCAGATGTCTCGTGTGCGTTTGCGGTGACAGGCCTTTCATTTTGCCCTTGATAGTGTTTATGTACCAAATCACATTGTGTACACAGTATGTACTCACAGACGAGAGACAATATGGGTGGAAGATGATGAGATTTAGATGGTGAGACTTCATTTGATAGACAAACAATAGACAGACAGATAGATAGATAGATATATATAGATAGATAGATAGACAGACAGACAGACAGACAGACAGATAGATAGATAGATAGCCATAGATAGATAGATGACAGATAGACAGAGACAGACAGACATACAGACAGACAGACAGACAGACAGACAGACAGATAGATAGACAGACAGACAGACCAGACAGACAGACAGATAGATAGATAGATAGATAGATAAAAATCTAGACAGACAGACAGATAGATAGACAGATAGAAAAGACAGACAGACAGAGACGAAAAGACAGACAGACAGACGTCTAGACAGGAAAAGACAGACAGACAGACGTCAAAATAGATAGATAGATAGACAGATAGATAGATAGACAGATATAGATGTCTAACGACAGACAGACAGACAGAGATAGACAGGATCTAAGCATCTAGACAGACAGACAGACAGACAGAACATGACAGACAGAGAGACAAGACAGACAGATAGACAGACAGATAGACGATAGATGACAGATAGATAGATAGATAGATGTAGATGCATTTTGTGATGGAGAGATAGATACAGTGGTATAGAAGGTTAGTTTTATGGTTGGATGGTTGATACGATAGATAGATAGGATAGATAGACATCTATACAGACAGACAGACAGACAGACAGACAGACAGATAGATAGATAGATAGTAAGATAGATAGATAGATAGATAGATAGACATCTAGAGAGACAGACAGATAGATAGATAGACAAGACAGACAGACAGACAGGTTGGTTGGATATTTGTTTATTACATTAAATATTGTTAAATATATATTACATATATTACAATATAATATAGGCTAATATATAAAATCTACTCACTTAATGTATAGATAGATAGATAAGATAGATAGATAAACAGCTAGACAGACAGACAGATAGTAGATAGATTAGATAGATAGATAATAGATAGATAGATAAACAGATGAGATAGATAGATAGATAGATAGACATCTAGACAGACAGACAGGACAGACAGACAGACAGACAGATAGATAAGACAGATCAGACAGACAGACCGACTTCTGAGCACAGACAGAAGAGAACGATAGATAGATAGATAGATAGACAGACATCTAGACATGACAGACATCGAGACAGACAGACAGACAGACAGACAGATAGATAGATAGATAGATAAACATCTAGACAGACAGACAGACAGACAGACAGACAGACAGACAGACAGATAGATAGATAGATAGATAGATAGATAGATAGATAGATAGATAAACATCTAGACAGACAGAAAGACAGATAGATAGACAGATAGAAAAGACAGACAGACGTCTAGACAGACAGAAGAGAAAGACAGATAGATAAATAGATAGATAGATAGATAGATAGATTAGATAGATTAGATAGATAGAGTAGACAGATAGATAAGACAGATATAGAGGTCTAACGACAGAACAGACAGAATAGATAGGATAAACCTCTCAGACAGACAGACAGACATGACAACAGACAGATAGATTAGATAGATAGCTAGATAGATAGATAGATGTATTGACAGACAGACAGACAGACAGATAGATAGATAGATAGATAGATAGATAGATAGGTAGATAGATAGAGTTGGTAGATAGATAGCAGTAGGGGGGTAAACTGAGTCAGATAGATAGATAGATAGATAGCAGCTCGTGCTGAACAGGGAGATAGATAGACAGATAGATAGCAGTAGGGGGTAAACTGAGTCATGCATCTAGGTTGAACAGGATGGGAAGATAAATTTGATAATAGTTAGCATTTGTATTTCTGAATAAGAACAATGACTGATTCAAATTAAAATCAAAATGTATGTATTCCTGTGATTGTAGCTGTGAGTATAAAACACAGACACACACACGACAGTGGGGAAAAAATGAACAGTTAATTTCCACAACCTGTGTCGTGTGTGCGGGTGTGGATGTTTGGCTGTTGGGGGGGGGGAAGTGCTGAGTTTTGACATTATTTTGCTTTACCATGATCTATGTGTATCTGATTGAGTGATCAATGTGTATCTGATTGAGAAAGAAAAACAACCTCAGGCCAAAGCGCAGAGTACTGAACATCCCATAATATGACACCAATCATAACTCAGGCCAAAGCGCAGAGTACTGAACATCCCATAATATGACACCAATCATAAACTGTTGCGCTGCTCTTCTTAGATATGTTTTAGTGCGTGCTACCTGGTGCTGGAGGAGTTTTCTGCAGTTGGTTTTAAAGTGTGTTGCTATGCTGTTTCTGGGGCGTTATTCAGTGGTTTTAGTGCGTTGCTATGCTGTTGCTGGTTTGAGTGGTTCATTTAGTGGTTTTAGTGGTTTTAGTGTGTTGCTATGCTGTTGTTTTAATGGGGCGTTTTGAGTGGTTTTGGAGTGGTATCAGGCGTTGCTATGCTGTTGCTGGGGGGTTTTGAGTGGTATCAATGCGTTTGCTATGCTGTTTCTGCTGGATGTTTTTGAGAGTTGTTTTAGTGCGTTGCTATGCTGGTGCTGGGATGTTCTTAGTGGTTTTAATGTGTTGCTATGCTGTTTCTGGGGCGTTTGAGTGGTTTTAGTGCGTTGCTATGCTGTTGCTGGGGCGTTTTGAGTGGTATCAATGCGTTGCTATGCTGTTTCTGGGGCGTTTTGAGTGGTTTTAGTGCGTTGCTATGCTGTTGCTGGAGTGTTTTGAGTCGTTTTAGTGCGTTGCTATGCTGTTGGCTGAGGGAGTGTTTTAGTGCGTGTTTTTAGTGTTTGTTGTTTTATGCTGTTGCTGGGGCGTTTTGAGTGGTATCAATGCGTTTGCTATGCTGTTTCTGGGGCATTTTGAGTGGTTTTAGTGCGTTGCTATGCTGTTGCTGGGCGTTCTTAGTGGTTTTAATGTGTTGCTATGCTGTTGCTGGGGCGTTTTGAGTGGTTTTTAGTGCGTTGCTATGCTGTGCTGGAGTGTTTTTGAGTGGTTTTAGTGCGTTTGCTATGCTTGTTGCTGGAGTATTTTGAGTGGTTTTAGTGCGTTGCTATGCTGTTGCTGGAGTGTTTTGAGTGGTTTTAGTGCGTTGCTATGCTGTTGCTGGAGTGTTTTTAGTGGTATCAATACGTTGCTATGCTGTTGCTGGAGTGTTTTGAGTGGTTTTAGTGTGTTGCTATGCTGTTGCTGGAGTGTTTTGAGTGGTTTTAGTGCGTTGCTATGCTGTTGCTCTGGGGTGTTTTGAGTGGTCAATTTTGCTATGCTGTTTCTGAAAGTGGCTAGTGCTAGTTTGCGTTGCTTGGTTGTGCTGGAGTGTTTTGAGTGGTTTTTTAAGTGTGTTTGCTATGCTGTTGCTGGGAGTGTTTTGAGTGGTTTAGTGCAGTGCGTTGCTATGCTGTTGCTGGTTCTGCTATGTGGTTTTGAGTGGTTTTAGTGCATTGCTATGCTGTTGCTGGAGCGTTTTGAGTCGTTTTAGTGCGTTGCTATGCTGTTGCTGGAGCGTTTTGAGTCGTTTTAATGTGTTGCTATGCTGTTGCTGGGGCGTTCTTAGTGGTTTTAATGTGTTGCTATGCTGTTGCTGGAGTGTTTTGAGTGTATGCTGTGCTTGAGTTGCGAAAAAGATCGTTGACAGGGTTTTAGTGCGTTGCTATGCTGTTGCTGGAGCGTTTTGAGTGGTTTTAGTGCGTTGCTATGCTGTTGCTGGAGTGTTTTGAGTCATTTTAGTGTGTTGCTATGCTGTTTCTGGAGTGTTTTGAGTCATTTTAGTGCGTTGCTATGCTGTTGCTGGAGTGTTTTGAGTGGTTTTAGTGCGTTGCTATGCTGTTGCTGGAGTGTTTTGAGTCGTTTTAGTGTGGTGTTTTTTTGTTGGTGTAGTTTTTTGAGTGGTTTTAGTGCGTTGCTATGCTGTTTCTGGGGTGTTTTGAGTGGTTTTAAGTGCGTGTGCTATGCTGTTGCTGGGGCGTTTTGAGTGGTTTTAGTGCGTTGCTATGCTGTTGCTGGAGTGTTTTGAGTGGTTTTAGTGCGTTGCTATGCTGTTGCTGGGGCGTTTTGAGTGGTATCAATGCGTTGCTATGCTGTGCATTGCTATGCTGTTGCTGGGGCATTTTCAGTGGTATCAATGCGGCTGGAGTGTTTTTGAGTGGTTTTAGTGCGTTGCTATGCTGTTTGCTGGGGTCGCGTTTTGAGTGGTATCAATGCGTTGCTATGCTGTTGGGGCGTTTTGAGTGGTTTTAGTGCGTTGTATGCTGTTGCTGGAGGTTTGAGTGTTTTAGTGCGTGCTATGCTGTTGCTGGAGTGTTTTTGAGTGGTTTTAGTGGTTGCTATGCTGTTGCTGGGGTGTTTTGAGTTGTTTTAGTGTGTTGCTATGCTGTTTGCTGGAGTGTTTTGAGTGTTTTAGTGCGTTTGCTATGCTGTTGCTGGAGTGTTTTGAGTGGTTTTAGTCGTTGCTATGCTGTTGCTGGGTGTTTTTAGGGTTTAATGCGTTTGCTATGCTGTTGCTGGAGTGTTTTGAGTGGTTTTAGTGCGTTGCTATGTTGTTGCTGGGCGTTCTTAGTGGTTTTAATGTGTTGCTATGCTGTTGCTTGAGCCTGGAGTGCTTTTTGAGTGGTGTTTTGAGTGTTTTTAGTGCGCATTTTCAGTGGTATCAATGCGTTGCTATGCTCTTGCCGGGGCATTTTAAGTCATATCAGTGACTTGCTATGGTGTTGCTGGAGTGTTTTGAGTGGTAACAGTGCGTTGCTATGCTGTTGCTGGAGTGTTTTGAGTGGTTTTAGTGCGTTGCTATGCTGTTGCTGGCGGGGTGTTTTGAGTGGTATCAATGCGTTGCTATGCTGTTTCTGGGGCGTTTTGAGTGGTTTTAGTGCGTTGCTATGCTGTTGCTGGAGTGTTTTGAGTGGTTTTAGTGCGTTGCTATGCTGTTTTCTGGGGTGTTTTTGAGTGGTTTTTAGTGCGTTGCTATGCTGTTTGCTGGCGTTTTGAGTGGTTTTAGTGCGTTGCTATGCTGTTGCTGGAGTGTTTTGAGTCGTTTTAGTGCATTGCTATGCTGTTGCTGGAGTGTTTTGAGTCGTTTTAGTGCGTTGCTATGCTGTTGCTGGAGCGTTTTGAGTGGTTTTAGTGCGTTGCTATGCTGTTGCTGGGGCGTTTTGAGTGGTTTTAGTGCGTTGCTATGCTGTTGCTGGAGCGTTTTGAGTGGTTTTAGTGCGTTGCTATGCTGTTTCTGGGGCATTTTGAGTGGTATCAGTGTGTTGCTATGCTGTTTCTGGAGTGTTTTGAGTCGTTTTAGTGCGTTGCTATGCTGTTGCTGGAGCGTTTTGAGTGGTTTAAGTGTGTTGCTATGCTGTTGCTGGAGTGTTTTGAGTGGTATCAGTGTGTTGCTATGCTGTTGCTGGAGTGTTTTGAGTGGTTTTAGTGCGTTGCTATGCTGTTGCTGGTTTTTTTGCGTTGCTATGCTGTTGCTGGGGCGTTTGAGTGATACAATTGCGTTGCTATGCTGTTGCTGGGGCGTTCTTAGTGGTTTTAATGTGTTGCTATGCTGTTTCTGGGGCGTTTTGAGTGGTTTTAGTGCGTTGCTATGCTGTTGCTGGAGTGTTTTGAGTGGTTTTAGTGCGTTGCTATGCTGTTTCTGGAGTGTTTTGAGTGGTTTTAATGTGTTGGTATGCTGTTGCTGGGGCATTTTGAGTGGTTTTAGTGCATTGCTATGCTGTTTCTGGAGTGTTTTGAGTGGTTTTAATGTGTTGCTATGCTGTTGCTGGAGTGTTTTGAGTCGTTTTAGTGCGTTGCTATGCTGTTCCTGGGGTGTTTTTGAGTGGTTTTTAGTGCAATGCTATGCTGTTGCTGGAGTGTTTTGAGTGGTTTTAGTGCATTGCTATGCTGTTGCTGGAGTGTTTTGAGTGGTATCAATGCGTTGCTATGCTGTTGCTGTAGTGTTTTGAGTGGTTTTAGTGCGTTGCTATGCTGTTGCTGGAGTGTTTTGAGTGGTTTAGCTGGAGTGTTTTTTGTTGCTATGCTGTTGCTGGAGTGTTTTGAGTGGTTTTAGTGCGTTGCTATGCTGTTGCTGGAGTGTTTTGAGTGGTTTTAGTGCGTTGCTATGCTGTTGCTGGGTGGTTTTTTCAGTGGTTTTTAAAATGCGTTGCTATGCTCTTGCTGTTGGGTGCATTTTGAGTGGTCATTCAGTGCGTTGCTATGGCTGTTGCTGGAGTGTTTTTGAGTGGTTTCAGTGCGTTGCTATGCTGTTTGCTGGAGTGTTTTTGAGTGGTTTTAGTGCGCATTTTCAGTGGTATCAATGCGTTGCTATGCTCTTGCCGGGGCATTTTTATTCTTTTGATTGAGTGTTTTTATTGTGTTGCTGGAGTGTTTTGAGTGGTAACAGTGCGTTGCTTGAGTGGTTTTAGTGCGTTGCTATGTTGTTGCTGGGCGTTCTTAGTGGTTTTAATGTGTTGCTATGCTGTTGCTGGAGTGTTTTGAGTGGTTTTAGTGTGTTGCTATGCTGTTGCTGGGGCGTTTTGAGTGGTTTTAGTGCGTTGCTAGTGCGTTGCTATGAGTGTTGCTGGAGTGTTGCTGGGTTTTGAGTGGTTTTAATGCGTTGCTATGCTGTTGCTGGAGTGTTTTGAGTTTGCTTTAGTGCATTGCTATGCTGTTGCTGGAGTGTTTTGAGTTTTGGTTTTAGTGCGTTGCTATGCTGTTGCTGGAGTGTTTTTGAGTGGTATGCTGTTGCTGGTGCGTTGTAGTGTGTTGCTTTGCATTTTTTATGCTGTTGCTGGAGTGTGTTTTGAGTGGTTTTAGTGCGTTGCTATGCTGTTGCTGGAGTGTTTTTGAGTGGTTTTAGTGCGTTGCTATGCTGTTGCTGGAGTGTTTTTGAGCGTTTTTGCGTTGCTGCACTTTGCTATGCTGTTGCTGGGGCGTTTTGAGTGGTAACAGTGCGTTGCTATGCTGTTGCTGGGGTGTTTTGAGCAGTGTTGGGCAGTAACACATTACTTAGTAACGCGTTACTGCTGATTTCCAGTGTTGGCCAGTAACACATTACATACTAACACATTACCATAATTTTCAAAAAAGTAATTAGAGTATAGTTACAAGCCGAGGTCTCTATATGTTACTGCCGCGTTACATTGCTGACAGAATGCAGTGTTTTATAATCTAGAGATTGTAAAAAGGATGTAGCACACACACTGTCAAGTCACGTGCCAGTGGATTAGAGACCTGCTCCCGCGAGACCCGACGCAACAGAGTGCAGCGCGCGGTACAAGACTTGATAGGCGAGTGTGACTTGTGTGTGTGCGGGTTACGGGAGAATAAAATGATTCACGGGACTCCCGGAATATAGAAATATCTAAACATAAAATATCTAAAGTGCAGCGCGCGGTATAAGACTTATAAATTGTTATTCATCTACTTCACAAAAGCAACATGAACTAATATAAAATATAAACGACTAACAGGTGCAAGCGTATGCATGGTTTCTATTTAGGCTATAACACGTGTTTGCAGCGTTAAGCAATGCAGTGCTGAAATTTGCGTGCTCACGAATCCTCTCATTATAGCACATGAATTGTAGACATTATGAAAGATTCATTATGCATATGTTTATTGTGTTATAACAGAGATTTGTGAGACTGCAATGAACTGAGATGTCTTTTAGAGATTATAAATGCAGCACTCTTTGCTGGCATTCTGCCAAAACCATGCATGCAGCAGTCGCTTGCTTTAGTTGAAAATAACAGTGTTCTGTGAACGTTGATGCTTTAATAACAAATATTTATCGGGGGCGTGTATGGTGAGATTTCATAAATTTCATGGAGCAAAAAGTAACGTAACTAGTAGTGTAACTAATTACGTTTGAAATAAAGTAATTAGAACATTAATGTTATTATTTTTAAAAGGAGTAATCAGTAATCAGTAATTTGATAACATTTTCAGAGTAACTTGTCCAACACTGGTTTTGAGTGGTTTTAGTGTCTTGCTATGTGGTCGCTAGCTTGATACTGATGCAAGTCTATCCTCAAGTAACCATCACTAAATAAATTAATTACAAGCTGTGCATCATTTATTTTTGTGGTTACATTTGAATTATGAACCCAAAGCATGAATTTGGCTCTGCTATCAGTGATATGGCGTTTCACGCTATAATTCAATATAAAACACAGAAAAGAATCAAACGACTTTCTGCCAGTTGTGAAGGCCTTGATGGCTGGAATCATTGATGCTGGTTTGTTTCGATGGCCTTTGGGGGCTTTTTTGTTCCGTTTGTCATTCCACCCGCGCATACAATCCCATCAACAAATTTCCTCCGAAACCGTTTGAATCTGAAATTAAAAGCGCTTTTTGATCTGCTCCAAAAAATAGGCACCAAACGGCGAGCCCTATTAATATATTCATATATCCCGTGTGAGTTCATTATCTTCTCGTTCCTCTCTTTGGTTAGCAGTGACCCAAGGTCACAAAGGAATGGGGGGGGGGTCTAATTTGAGCTCCACCAAGTCAAAAGAACTGAGAAAAAAACAGGTCTGGATACAACCCAACTTATTCCCAAAGCTTACATTTCAGAGGTGTCGGATCCAGCATTTAGCTGTCACTATTAGCACCAGATGTGGCAAGAAACACTGGCTTCCTAATTTTAAAGAAACCTAAAAACCTAAGTACTAGGTGCTAATTGCTTTGAATTTCCAATTCAGAGAGTATGTTCCAAAAAATACGGAAATGCCTTAGGGAGCATTTTAAGAGTGCTACATAACTTCTAAAACATTGGCACGTTTGAAGATCAGATGAGTGGTTCATTAGGAGGCGGGGTTTGGCATTGTCATTCAAAATTTGTTTTCAACAATCGCAACCAATCAGAAGCCACTCCAATCAAGACTCGTTATCCTGACATTGTGCGGGATTCATTAGGAAATGGGGATCCTAATGAGAACAATCATAAACAATAACTCACGGGTTTCTAGCATCATTTGAACAATCATGAGTCTTTGAAATCTGAAGTGTTCCTTCAATGACAAACAATCAAACATACAATACTGCAGCAAAAAGGAAAAAACAAACTCCATAAAGTTAATTAAAATATACATTAAAAAGAATATTTAATGTAAAATAAAATGTACAACATTATTAAATAAAATAATGAAATATTATTAAAATATTATTAAATAAAAAACATTTTACATTAGGTCTACATTTTGCAAATATATATATATATATATATATATATATATTATATATAAATATATATATATATATATATATATATATAAAATTTTAAATGATCAATAAATAACTGAAAAAAGACAAGAGGCTAACAGTTCTAAGAAACTAATATCTGACACGAATGCATAACATCAGAGGACCGACATGTTTTGAATTCAATCAGGTTCTGTCACTTGGCATTTTCTGCCACCAAGTCGTCCTAAAGCTTCAAGAGGGCAGCACGTCTTTAGCGTGTGAAGCATATGTTTGGTTTGTGCTCCTGCATGCATTAATGGTGGACAGAGATGTAAATATAAGTGTGCGTGTGTCTGTTGAAGTCTAGCCTCCAGACAAATGCCACGGCTGAAAAATGGAGGTTGTGCTGCAGCACGCTTTGCTAGCTGCCTTTTTAGCATACAGGAAAGGTGATGTAAAGTGATGCCGTCCCCGGTGGTGTAAATATTTGAATTCATAATGAGCTCACAGGCGAACGGGGCTCTGGCCTCTCCCTGTTTGCTTTATTTATTCTGCTGGATGGCAAAAAGCCGCCCTCATTACCGCCTCAAATTAGCTGTACGCAGAAAAGGCCTAAGTATAAAGGTGCCTCTATGGGCACTTTTGGACTTAAAATGGAAAATGAAACTCCCTTAAACAGCACTTTTCACATTCTTACTGACAATTAAAGCATTTATGGAATAAAATGGCCTTGATCTTCTAAAGCAAATTTCACAGCTAGCATTTAATGTATTAAAAATATTCACAAATACATAATATTTTCATGATTTTTCCCATAATTTTACCAAATTTCATGTGGATTGGTAATGTTGTATAATGGTAGTAATAAGACTGATATTTAACTTGCAAATGCACCAACTTTTGGGGGGAAAATAAGAATCAAATATAAATCATTAATCACTAATAATTAA
Organism: Cyprinus carpio; assembly: GCF_018340385.1. Lineage (NCBI taxonomy): Eukaryota > Metazoa > Chordata > Actinopteri > Cypriniformes > Cyprinidae > Cyprinus > Cyprinus carpio. The sequence goes on from NC_056618.1 coordinate 14,566,323, forward strand.
CATTTTTACTTACCCAGATCATCATACAGTAGTTAAAAAAAATAAAAATACTAAAAAAAGACATATATATATATATATATGTAGATATATATATATATATAAATGAATGTTTTATGTAAAATATTATTCAAATTAAAAGTTTAAATTAAGCATATTTGTACATATTAGTTCTACATCTTGCAGTAAATAAATGCATTTATAAAAATGACTGCAAAAAAAAAAATCTTTGAAAAGAAAAAAATAAAAATATACTAGATTATTAAATATTAATGAAATGTTCAAATTAATAATATTGATTTTGAATAAATAATTAACAGATGCACATTTTGTACACTTATATTAGCTATACAACTTACAAAAGAGTAAGAAAGAATAAATGTATACATATTTTAAAAATGAATGAAAAAATGAAATAAATTAATATTTTAAATGACTAATCAACATAGTACATATTTGTATATTCATAGCTTATAGCCTGGGTCTGTCACAAGGGTAAAATAAAAATAATGCATAAAAACATTAGAAAAGTAATTAAACATTTTTTATTTAACTTTCACCAAATAAAAGCTAAAGTTGAAAAATGTTCATTAAAACCTTAAGATGAAAACCTATTGAGAGTTTTTGAGATCAGGATGCATTGTCATAATTGTGACGCGATTTAAACTGATCAGTGTAATCGTCTAAATGGGCAGATGGCGACATTTATTGATCGTAAAACACATTGCTGTTGTGACTCAATCAACTGTACTGTGATCTTACGTAAACAAATCCAGAAACTGCAACCCAAGCAAAAAACACCCTGTTACTACCAAATGCTTCATAGCTGAGAAACAAAAACAGCACTCCATTATAGAAGCGAACTAGCACCAAACAACAGTGGGATCAAACCTCCCTGAACTTTCATCCCTGCGGCTAATTGAATTAGATGGTGTCTGAGTGTTAGCATGGATGTTAACACGGTGACATGCAGACCGCTAGCAGTCATTACAGCGCGATGGAGACCTCAGCGGGTGACAAACACCTGCGCAGCTCATGTACGAGATCTTCAGTCGCTGACAGGCTTTCCACACAGAGGACAGCATGAGAACAGCGTGTTCAGAGCGCCTGAAGAGGATGGACGCCGCATTCCAGCCCACTCGCTAGAAAATTCATGTCCCCGCGCCTCTCGTGTGTATAGCTGTCTCTTCAGAGTCACTGCAGCAGCAGGCGTTTGAGTTCAGTGTAAAGGTGAAGTGGTGTAACAGTTGAGTCCCAGATGAGCAGAGTCAACCAAGAGTACAGCTGTTTAGTACATTTTAAATGACTTCCTAGTGTGTACCTATCTAAAAATGTGAGACGCAATGCACAGGAATGGTTATGAAAAAAGAAAGAAAAAAAGTGCAGCACAGCGCATTAAACGAGGGTCTCGAAACACACTTTTCAAATAAGATGGTTGCAAAGCCAATTTGCTACTGTCTGTCTGTCTATCTATCTATCTATCTATCTATCTATCTGTCTATCTATCTATCTATCTATCTATCTATCTATCTGTCTATCTGTCTGTCTAGACATCTACCAATATATTGTCTATCTATCTATCTATCTATCTATCTATCTATCTATCTATCTATCTATCTATCTATCTATCTATCTATCTGTCTGTCTAGACATCTACCAATACATTGTCTGTCTGTCTGTCTGTCTGTCTGTCTGTCTATCTATCTATCTATCTGTCTGTCTGTCTGTCTGTCTGTCTATCATCTTTCTGAATATCTATCTATCTATCTATCTATCTATCTATCTGTCTGTCTTTTTTGTAGCTGTGTTTAATCTACTAACCACCTAACAATGCCTTAGCAAGACCCAATCAACCACATAGTCTATTAAACTGCAAGTCTCCCTTTGAAGTAGCCAAATATTCAACACAAAAGGCCTAAATAACCTTTGCCAAACTAAGTCAATGTATCTTTTTAACACAGGACTTGCACACTTAATCAATATTAAGTGAAACAATTTGCTAGAGTTTGTGATGTAGCATTGCTCCTTTGTGTTTCAGTTGCCTGTAACATTGAACCGACTCTCAACAGCGGCTCCTTCAGAAAACATCTTCCTCACTTATTAGCTTTACAAGCACATCACGATCAGAGAAATGACGCCAGGAGCGTCTGGCACCGCCAGTCCAAAACTAATGTTCCCTGCCGCGGCGGAGCATTAGCGCCGGGCGTCAGGCCCAGACAAGCCTGGTGAGTTCAACTTCCTTCAGCACGACGCTCCGTTTCCTCGCCAGTGCTCAGTAGTTTGCTTGTGTTAACGGACGGATGCGCCTCTGGCTTTGATTAAGATGTCACTGTCAGTTGCTGTGCGAAGTGTGCAATTTATGCCCCTCCGGCTGTCTATAAACCCGCCCCCTCTAAAGCTGACGGGGGTGTTTAACGCAAATGAGAAGGAAACACGGCAGTCAAAGACAAATAAAGAGGAGGAGCTTTTATCAGTAGGAGATGAAGATGACACTGTCATGTACTTGTCATTCGAGTATTTACACTTCAAAAAATTGCCAACTGTCTGTTATTCTTTGTAGAGCATATTGACTTTTTGCCACACAGTGGACACTGTCTGAATGAGTTAATTACAAATCAATAATAATGAATTATTTGAGAGAAAAAAGTGTGTTCTCTATCTCCATTCAGGTCTTTATTCCAGGTTAACGACATCTAAAGACTGGTTGTTTTCATGTACACGTGTATTATCTTTTCTTTTCTGTGCATTTTGTCTTGAACCCCTGGCAGTGTAATTTCATCTAATTAAAGATAAGGTGCGTGAGATATTTTTTCTTTCTCCTCTGAAAATGATAAGCTAGTGCCGCAGATAACCTGAGGAATTATTGTGTAGCACTCCACATGGCATTGCGCAAAAAAAAAAAAGAAAGAATAAATGAAAGAGGACTTACAGTCTGGCCTGGAGGGTGGAATGCAGAAATGAGTACTTTAATTATCACATTACAATCACCTACACTCTGTAAATAAAGACACAAAGAAACTATGTAATATGAATTATATGTAACAATATGCAATGCAATGTAACTGTTTTTTTTATATAAAAAATACCAGACATTCCAAAATAATGACATTCGGTTCTCTCACATGCATTCTTGTACATGTGAAGTCTGATTTGCAAGCAAAAGAATCGTTTGATGAGACCATTCTTTTCAGCGTGAGATACAGCGCGATCAGTGTTTCAGTGTATCAAAACTGAACTTTGATCCTGAACTGATGATGAGGCAGTTCACATATACAGCTTGATCAGTGAACCTGATCCAATTCCCGAACTAATGACCATTTGATCGGTTCTTCACAGCGAATCAAACATATACGACCAAATCACTGAGTAGGTTATTTTCTGTGAATAAAACCTCTGATAGCACATATACATCAAAGAGACATCTATTTGACCTCTGCAAGACATATTTTTTTTAGTGTTTGCTCATCTGCAATGCGTCTATAGGACGTTTCCTATCAGATGTCAAACAGACATATGAGATGTCTCTTAGATGTTTATGATTTAGAAGAATGTATGTAAAACTGACATCTTAAAGACGTCTGTCAGATGTTTGTACTCAGCAGATGCTTTCCAGATCAATGCAGATCAGATTATCTTGCAGACGTACATGTGCTATCTGGGACATGTAAAGGATGATCGGTAAATCTGATTCCCTGAACAAATCACTATACGAGTCGGTTCTTCATAGTGAATCAAAATATAAAGTGCGATCGGTGAATGCCGATTCTCAATCGAATCATTAAATCGGTCGGTTCATTTTAGTGAATCAAAATGTATAAGACGACCTGTGAACTCTGATTCCCAAACGAATCACTATATGAGTTGGTTCTTTTTTCGTGAATATAAAGTTTGATGGGTGAACTCCGATTTCAGAGTGAATCACTACTAAATGCGTACATTCTTTTTAGTGAATAAAAACACAATGCGTTCAAGTGAACTGCTATTCCTGAAAAAATCAATTTGATCCAGTCCTTGTTAGTGGATCAAACATAAACAGTGTGATTCTCAGATTCTTAATCTTAACATATTTACATATGAGCTAGTTTCAGATTCTTAATCTTAACATATTTACATATTTACATATGAGCTAGTTTATGCTTGTTAGCTCTTTTTAGTGAATCAATCTTAGTGAACTCTGATTCACAGATGTTTGAGTCACATCACCGGTTCTTTTTAGTGAATCATGTATAGACCTAAACAGCACTGACCAGTTGCCCTGTCCAAATACCCACACTTGCGGTCTTGGTCACTTGAGAGCGTGTGACAGGAAGTAAGTGCACAAGACTGTCCCAGGTCTGCAAAATTCCAAAGCGTAAAATAAAAATAAAGCTATGTAAAAACTTGCAATTTTACAACACTGTAAGTGTGTCCCATCAGGTAATGAAAAGTTCGACACACACTTGTGGTCTTTATCCTCACTTCAACACTTGGGCCAAATATAGGAAATACATTATATAAGTAGTCAAGTGATCAAGTGCAAAGACAGCAAATGTGGGTATTTGAACAAGGCAAATCTACTCTGATTCTAGAGCTAATGATTCTTATGAGCCGGTTCTTTTCACTGAATCACAAAAATCAGTTGGAGCAGTTTCTCAATCAATCTCAGACTCACTTACTGATTCACAAGACATTAATTTTGTCATGTCAGACCCAATGAACCAAAATCTGTTGTACGTGAGACTCATAAATCACTAGTTACTGACTAGTTGTTCATACGCTAATGGCTATTTAAAGATACAGAGATATTTTATGGAAAAAAGGTTTTTAGTTTTTGTTTTACATTTCGGAGTTTGGGTTGTTATTATTTTTTTGGTTTTCAGTATTTGTGTTAATAACTACATTTCTGGTTTCCAATAGAATTGTTATTGATAGTTAATCGTAAGCATTTATTTAACCTGCAAATTTCTTTAATTCCTTCTTTTCAGATTTGTCTCGCCATCAAGTCATCATTTGATAGGCTTGTCCTCAAAACAGACATTTGTTAGGGAGAGGTGGAGATCTTGGGGAACAGACAGCTGGTGATTAAACCACATTACGATTTTCATGGTTCACGATGCCGTGTAATTATAAATATGATCCATGTCCCTCGGTGGTAATTGATGCCCCTTGGCCGACTTCTGGCCCTCTAATGAGCTGCAGCTTTCTGGGTGTTGCAGCAGGTTTCCTCAACGTTTCTAGCAGCTTTATGTCATTTCAAAAATAAACAAATATGAACAGTGGGGCAGCACGAAATGTGAGGAGATAACAGGCCTGGGTAAGGAGAATCACTCTAGCGAGCGCGAGCCTAATGCTGCTGCAGTGTTTCTCACGAAGCTCTGAATATCATCGTTTGTTGCATTTATAATGTAAAGATCAGCAGCAAACCCAAAAGTGCGACGCCTACGCACTGGAACTCAGAAGTCATAAGTAACTCCGTGCATAATCAACTGAGTGATATCCATCAAGGAGTCCATTCATTAATTTTCATAATAACACGCGGCTGAGTTAGCCTGCGGCAGCGGCTAATTAGTTCTCTATCAGTATCTGAACACAAATGAACCATGGGATGGTTTTTAAAGCGGCAGTGAAGAGCTGAGCCGCGTCGGGGGTATCACAAACTTCCGTTGGCACCTGTCACTCTTTCCTGAGCTGCACGGCGGATCGCAGTGACGTCAGTGCGTCGCAGCCCAGCGGCTGTGGAGTTTGGGACGTGGGGGGGTGGGATGAGAATTAGAACGTGCTTTCCTTTAGCGCATGAATAATACATGATGCAAAGGCGCGTGTGAATAATTGAGTAGGTGGTAACGAGCTGGGCCAGGTGCCGCGTTTCAAAGGTAAAGAGGGTGAGAACTCACATTCAAAAGCGCATCATTGGATCCGCAGGCATTTGGACAGCTTCTGTGACATAGCCAGATTTCTGGAAACAAAACAGAGCGATAATAATGTTAATAACAGAACATTTCTTTCATTTTCTGAAGAAAATTTATGTTCTGTGTCCTGAAAACGCTGCTACGATGCTAGGAAATTCTGGGCGGTTGCCTGGGTATTGCTATACGGTTGCTAAGGTATTAGACTTTGCATGCTGCTATGTGGTTGCTAAGGTGTTCTGATTATGTTTTTGCATGTTACTATGTGGTTGCTGAGATGTAATGAGTGTGTTTTTACATGTTGCTTTTGCTGTTGCTAAGGTGTTCTGAGTGTGTTTTTGCATGTTGCTATGTGGTTGCTAAGGTGTTTCGAGTGTGTTTTGCAAAATGTTGCTTTTGCGGTTGCTAGGGTATTAGTGTTTTTGACGGAACCCTAAGGTGTTCAGAGTGTTTTTGAACGTACATATGTAGTTGCCAAGGTGTTCTGAGTAGTTTTTTTGTATGTTGTTATGCAGTTTTTTAAGGTGTTCTGATTGTTTTTGGATTTATATATGCAGTCTTTAAGGTGTTCTGTTAAGGTATTCTGAGCGTTTTTTTTTGTATGCAGTTGTTAAGGTGTTCTGAGTGTTTTTGGAAAGTAGATATGTGGTTGTTAAAGGGATAGTTCACCCAAAAATGTAAATTTGATGTTTATCTGCTTACCCCCAGGGCATCCAGGATGTAGGTGACTTTGTTTCTTCAGGAGAACCAAACAAAGATTTTAAACTCAAACCGTTGCAGTCTATAACTCTTATAATGTAAGGGAATCACAGCTAAAACACGATAAAAAAAACATACACAAACAAAACCAAATTAAAACCTGTGGCTCTTAACGATACATTGATGTATAAAGACACAAAACGATTGGTCTGTGCAAGAAACTGAACAGTATTTATATTGTTTTTTACCTCTGATTCATGCACTTGAGAGATACAGTAGGTGGCGGTAATGCACTTATAAGTCTGCGATCCACTATAAAGCAAGAAGAAGAAGATGCCTCACGGGCCTGCTGCTGAGAACGCGCATAGGAGGACGTGCTCGGGGGGGTTCTAACAGTTCAGACATTGCGTAAATCAGAGGTAAAAAATATATAAATACTGTTCAGTTTCTTGCACAGACCAATCGTTTTGTGTCTTTACACATCAATGTATCGTCACAAGCCGCAGGGTTTAATTTGGTTTTGTTCATGTATGTTTTTTTTTTTGTTTTATTGTATAGCTGTGATTCCCCTCCACTTACATTATAAGACTGATAGACTGCAACGGTTTGAGTTAAAAATCTTGGTTTGTGTTCTGCTGAAGAAACAAAGTCACCTAAATCTTGGATGCCCTGGGGGTAAGCAGATAAACATCAAATTTTCATTTTTGGGTGAACTATCCCTTTAAGGTATTCTGAGTGGGTTTTTTATGTTATGCGGTTGTTAAGGTGTTTCAAGTGTTTTTGGAAAGTAGATATGTGGCTGTTAAGGTGTTCTGACTGTTTTTTTGCAGTTGATAAGGTGTTGTGAGTGTTTTTTGAATGTGGTTGTGTAGTTCCTTAGGAGTTGCTAAGGAGCTGCCAAGGGTTCCCTGAGTGGTTTTAGTGCAATAATTCAAACTTTTGCTTTGATTAACAGAAAGCATAATGAACAAACTGTATAACTGATAACATTTAAACATGTGACGACTTGCACCAATCAGACATTTATATAAATAAATAAATAAATAAACTCTTTACTCACCGTTGTGTTTTTATTGTGTTTAGCTAACAGTCTCAGGCCCTTCTCTTGATCACGTGGTCAGCGAGACTAAAGAAACACAAATAGCGTAAGCAAATGTGTGATTTACAGAAATGAGTCCGGGAGAGTCTCAGTCACAATCTCCAATCAGTTTAAATGGTTAATTTTTCTTCTAGCTGGTGAAATCAAACGGCTTAATTAGCGAAACGGTTCACGTGGAGTTTAGGTCTGTCTCTCGGGCTCCTGAAGCTTGTTTAGGCCAGAGGCCAAATAACATCGCTAATGCCGGCGAACCCCAGAGGAGCGGAAATAAACCCGCTTCAATCCGCCAGCAAATCATTAAAATCTTGATAAAACACACCTAATTGTGTGCTTTAATTCAAGGACGGTTTCCCTCCGCTTCGTCTGATGTGCTCAGATATTTCAGAGAAACCAAAGCGGGTCAAGATGTTGCTAGCAAAAAGAATGATAGCTGGTTGATTAAAGAAAGAAACAAGAAAAAAGCGCTTTGAAAACCAATAAAGGATCGTCCTTCATCTCATAATGATGGCTACATCATGTCTGGTTGTATTTTGTAGTCTTTAAAGTCATTCGACTCAAGCAGCTCTATAACATCAAGAGAAACTCATCCGTTAGCGTGAAGTACACAAGCTGGCGGCTTTTTCATTTGAAAATTCATCAGATTATGAGGTAAATGTTAATGTTACACGTGTCTGATGAGTCTGAGACTTTATATAAAGACTGTTATCAGTTTCCAGGGTTGTGTCATTGTCAGTGTTTTTTTTTTTCAGTTCAAAGACGTCTTTGAAATCTTCTGCTTGTGTTATTAGCATTAGCGCTTGTTTGTAGCGCAGTGCCAAAACAAAGGAAGAGGAACCAGTGTTTTCTTCTCGTTAATAGAGCATTTGGGCGTTAAATTAAAGATTAAATGTGTTGATCTGGGCCTGTTGATGCCAGGTTTGATAAGATCATGTGTGCTAGCTCTGCAGTTTGAATTCTTAAGAAACACACACATTCAAAAGAAAATGCACTTTTGCACATATAGTATAACTCACATTTTTGTCATCTCAAGTATAAACAGGGCTGAAGTAAATCAGTAACAGACTGCAAACATAAAAAATACAACAGAAAAATCATAAACATTGCTTTTTGGCTCATTTGAGATAATAATTTGACTCAACGACCTTCCAACATCATTTTAATTACATGTGACTGGGTTTGTGATTATTCAGCGTGTTTTACCCACCTGATTTGACCAATTAGGATCCATTCGTGAGGATTAAAATCACAAGGACCTGAGAGAAAACACCACAAGGTCACGTTCAGTACAGCACTAAATTTGATTCTCCTCCTTTGATGCTTTTGTTTGGAAAAACTCAAAGCTGAAGCTACTTTTGTGCACTTTACACCTCTCAAAATGAAAAAGAAGAGCATTTGAGAATAAATTGCTCTCTTTGTCGGAGCTTTATTATGGTTTCTGTGTTTTGTGCCACTCATAATTGTGTTTTTCTTTGCTTTGGGCCTCAGAAAGCAGCGCGGCACTCCAGATTCGGCTCTGTTTAATTCAACAGCTCACAATATAACACAACTCAGGCGAGATTTCGTCTCCATAACAGACGTGATTTTACACTGGAGAGTTGTGTTATGGAAATAGATAACGATAAAATTACAGTGCAAATATAATTCTGCTCAGTTTAGCGTTAGCATTGGTGGATGTGCTACGGTGCAGATGTGTGGCGGTCTTGTCAATAAAACACTGTGCTCACTGGAACGACTCCCACAGCGAAGTTAATTATTCCTCGTTTGAATGTCTGTGGGAAAAAAGCAACAGAATAAAAGTTTTAATTAAAATCTCTCTCACTCACCCATTAGTATTACCTCCCTGCTGACAAAAAACAGCTAAATGTGGTTAGCGGCTGTCCTAGCCTGGCCTAGCTGAGCTGTTTTCATCATTCAAGAGAGACTTCAGCTGCTGGTTAAGTTGGGAGAGCAACTAAGCTAGACTAGCTAAAACCAGCTAAAACTAGCAAAACCTTTTAGCAGGGAATACTTAACTTAAGTCTAACTCAAAATTAGTCATTTACCCCTGGCATGAAACATTAAACAACTTACCAAGTTTATTTTCTTTTATAAGAAATTATTAAGTGTTTTTAAGAGAAGTGTGAAAAAAATATAGTGTGTTATTTTAATAGTTTGGTTTGCTAATTAATGATTGATTAATAAGTTTTAATCCTGGCTTATTTTTCTTTTTTGATATTTCTTTTCATTTTATTGTTGCTAAAATATGGCAGTTTTAGAATTTTATATGTATTTGTTATATATTTTCATATGTATAAAACATCAATAAAATATAATTAATATTTCTTAACTTTATATAATGTTTATATGTATTTTATAATTTATATATAATAAAATAATTATTTATATTTAATAGTATATTTATATAAGATAATTTTAATTATAAAATACATACAATAAAAAGTATTTACGCATATATTAAAATTTTGTTTTTTATTACTTTTAATGGTGTCGTTTTAAACGAAGCTACGAGAATACTTTTTGTAAGCAAAAGAATCACCCTGGTGCCATTTTGGAGAATATCCGTTGGACGTATGCTGTTCTGTGTCAGCTGCGTCACGCCAGATCTGTTTCCTATGTCGTTGTGAAGCTACGAGAATACTTTTTGTACATTATACATCCAGCGGATATTCTCCAAAACAGCATACACCAGGGTTCCAAAATGCGGTGGAGGACAGGGTTATGTGGGGGACACTTTTTTTTTTTTTTTGTGCACAAAAAGTATTCTTATAGCTTCGTATAATTGCGGATGAACCACTGATGACACATGGATTATTTTACAGATCTCCTTTCTTTTCATTTCAGTTGCGTTGCTGTCTATGCAGGGTCAGACAGCTCTCAGATTCCATTAAAAAAAATCTTAATTTGTGTTCCGATGATGAACGAAGGACTTACTGGTTTGAAACGACGTGAGGGTGAGTAAATAATGTCCGAATTTAAATTTTTGGGTGAACTAACCCTTTAATTAATATTAATATAATAAAAACTATATTTGTATTAGAAGTATATTAACATTCATTTTATAATTAATACATTTTGTTGTTTGATTAAAATGTATGCTATAGATACACATGCTTATTACATGGAAAAACGATATAATTAAAAAAAAAGTATACCACAACTAATATGAAAGGATAGTAAACATGTATAACTACACACATATAAGAAATTATACACTTCACTTTTAATTAAACACTAGCCTATTATGTGTGCTAGTGTGAAACTTTAATTATGAAAACTACACGCAGCTTTAATAGCTTCAGTTGCACACTATCTTTTCCCGCGAGTTTTTAAACGGCCTCGGCTTCCGGCTGAGTAACGGCTGTAACGGCTGAACGCGGCGCTCCTCTTCTCTCCCTCATCAATACCTTCCTCCCGGGCCCGTGATCCGCCGCTCTCCGCTGGCGGGATGATAGAAAGGTCCAATATCTCAAACGAGCCCGCTCATAACGCCGGACGGCCCGCTGGAGAGAGATCCTGTCCGTGTGTTTCTGCTTTATTGCCGTTATTCGGCAGTAATTCAGCTCGCCGCAGACACCCGAGAAATCCTATTAGAGGTGAGAGGAAAACAATAATGTTTTGTCGAGGATCCGGGGCTGCTGCTTATTTGGTTTGTGTTGATGTGACAAACTACAGGCTGACATTACCCCGCGCTTCAGGACATTTCAGCAGCTTAATGCCGTGTTATGCCGCTATTAATGGAGCATATATGCCGCCGAGGCCCATGTTCCTACACTATAATGCTAATACGCCTAAATAAATCATAGAAAGTTCATTTAGAGAGCTGTATTTCCCCGCTCCGTCTCCGTACGAGAAGCAGACTTTACGAGTCTTTTCAAACCACTGCAATTTGTCTATTAAAGACTAATGAGATTACGGCAGGTTTTGTCTATCAAAGGCGGCTAATTGCTTAATGCCGGTGAGTCAGCGCGCGCGCTGCTTTCACGCGCGGTCTTTGCTTCAATTAAGTGTTTTAAGAGGCGCGTCGTCAAAGAGTCTGTCGACTTCACGAGCCAAGAGATTTCAAATTAATGTAATTACACACCACCTCAAAAATGAAATGATTGATTGTCAATTTCAGGCTTATTAAACATTATAGCCAAGCATGTGATTGGGGAATATTTGAAAAGAGAGAAGGTTTACCATAATGCTCTTTATTTGGGAATCTGTCACTTTCAGCACTGTTTAAGTTCTAGCTCTCTACATGTTATGTATTCACTTAGTTATTATATGTAATAAACACACAAATATGAATAAACTATATATTTATTTATTTATTTATTTATATAGGCATACTGTAATTGTATATTAAAAATAATATATTTTAATAAGTTTAGTTTATATACAATTTATAAATTTTTCCAATATATATATATATATATATATATATATATATATATATATATATATATATATATATATATATATGTGCGTGTGTGTTATATATATATATATATTTATTAAATTAATTAATACATTGTATGTTTATATAATAATATATACTATTGTATAATCAGATATGTAATCCTTGTTTGATTTAAATGTAATTTATGATAATATATGGAGACCCATTTTATATATAATTGGAATATACACGTATATATTAAATTAATTTATATTCTAATAATTTGTGAATTATTGTACTTTAAACATAATAAATTATTAAATAAATACTGATTTATATATTTCTATGTTAATATATAATATTGTATGGCCATATATTATAAATATGTTTTGATTTACATTTATTATATGAAATGGACTACTATTTTATATATATTTGAATAATTAAATGTATATATTAAATTGTATTAAATTAAGTCATAAGTCATGCTACTTCTACTGCATAAAAACATTAACTTTAATACCATTTCCTGTATGCAAGCAAACTATTTTAAGTATCAAATCATCAATATTCATATTTCATTCAAAAATGAAATGTCTCATTTACTCACACTCATGTTGTTCAAAATTCATCTTTCTTTCTTTGGGGCACAAAAGGAGATGTTTAGCACAATGTTCAAGCTGCTCTTTTTTTTAAACAACAAAATACACAGTGAAACTGAATAAATGAGGAAGCCCTCCAGCTCCAAAAACTGACAAAAGGGGATTTATTTTTTATTTTTTTTTAATGAATTAATTCAGTGTATTTGGGTCAGCAATTGCTCTGCATTCATTCATGAACCTTTGTATGTCATATCTTGATGGCTGCGCTCAATCAACTCCTGCATATGTTAACGCCGCTTTGCATTCACAATGATGATTGGTCTCATGCTATTTATAACCAGCAGTCTTTAAAATCTCAGCCAGACAAAACCATTGAATCAGACACAATGCATCATGGGCACGTTGAAATAAACAAGGTCACATGGTCTTTATTTAACTGTAGAAGCTCTGAAATACGTTTGACCACAATTGAATCAGTGACTGCATTTAATCTAGTTCATGCGTCTGTGTGTTCAGACCCAGTCCAAGACACAAAACATATACAGCGATTGAAAGAAAGAGAAATCAATGTTTCCCTTCATAAATAAGTCAGACTGACCATTATGCAAATAGTCCTGGTGCAACCTTTGTGAATGAGAGCAGCAATAGGAGCTCCTGAGCTCTTAATGTGTCTTCAGCTGGAGCTGGATATCAAAGAAATACACCAATAGGTAGAGATTTTGTTTTTATTTATAATTTTTTTATTATAATTTTTTCAAAATATATTTTTACATTTTATTATTCAAGTATTGTAATTAAAATACTTTATTTTTTCTTTTATTATTTTATTTTTTTAATACTGCAGTTAAAATATTAATTATATTATTTATTTTCATAAGATATTTTTAATCTATTTAATAATCCAAGCAATATTAATTACTTATTATTATTATTATTATTTATAAAATATTCTACGGTGGCCGAGGGGGCTCAACGCGCTGCAAAGGAAAAAACACATGCAAATAGAAAAAGGCCGAGGGGGCTCAACGCGCTGCAACAACAGAACCAAATAAGGAATTTTATTTGCATTGCGTTTTTCTTTGTGTTGGTTGTGTTTGTGAGTATTTGCAGCACATTGTGGCAATTACTGATACATTTTTTTTTTTTGTTGTTGTTTTAATGATATTTTTTTTTTTACTTTTATTTTTGTTTTTTTTTTTTTTTTTTTGTGTTTGTTTATTTAGTGCTGTTGTGAGCATTTGCAGCCCATGTGTTGTCAAATTGATGAAGTTGTTTTCTTAATTTGTAGTTTTTTTTTCTATTGGCAGCGCGTTGAGCTCTCTCGGCCACTGTAATATTCACATATTATAACAAGATAACTAGGCCTATAATTGGAGTATTAAATAATTAAATAACAACAGCAACAACAACAACACCAATAATAATAATGACGATGATTATTATTATTAATTTGACTGTATTAAACAAATAATTAATTTGACTAAATTAAACAAATTATAAATTATTATTATTAATAATAATAATAATAATGAAGATTTCTAACAATCCACTTTTATTCATTTTATAATAATTTATAATAATTTTTTTCAAAACTATTATTAAAAACATTAAAATTTTATAATTAAATTATTAACTCAACTGGAGTATTAAAACTATTTATTTATTAATTCTTTGATTCACTCATTACATTTTCGAAAGACCGTTATTATTAAAATATTTAAGTATTATAATTGAAGTATTTATTTACCTACACTATTAAAGAAATAACCTAAGAGTTTCCAGCAAAAATAACAATTTCATGAAATACACTGTTGCTGTGATATGAAATATTCATACTGCGATATAGATTTTGGTCATACTCTGTTGCTGTGATATGAAATATTCATACTGCGATATAGATTTTGGTCATACTACGCACCTCTAGCTATGGCTTTCCTGTATTTTCTTCAGAAATACAAACACACACACACACACACACACACACACACGTTCATACACTCACAAACACACAACTGTCAAACGCGTATGAATAGGGCAACAATAGCACTGGCTCTGTAGGAAAGCGCTCTAAAATGCCGCTGTGAAATAAGAGGTCGGGATTTCATAATGGAGCTGTGGAATAAGAGGTTGGTATTTGGTCTAGGGTTTCGTGGTATTTAAAGATGGAGTGAATAAAACCAGCTTGCAAAGGCCAGCACTACCACCCGTGGCCCACAATGCACTGGGTCACTCACCCACGCTAACAGTAGATTAGCATGAATAGCTTCTAAAAGTTCCACACACCACAAATAATCAGATTTTCTGCTAATCTCTGCCAGTATTTTGTTTTTTATTATTTGTTTTAGCTTAATTTTAGCCAATTTTTAAGGAAATACATTTGTGAATTGACTGGTAGAGAGAAAGACTAAGCATTAGCAGAACATTAGGACTGGTTAAAAATAGTTAAACTGGTAAAACGAGCACAGGCTGGTCAAAACTCAACAGGAAAACAGCTCTACAAGCAAAGACTGCTGGCTTGATTGTTTTTAATTATGCAGTGTTTTAGTCAGGATGCTGCGCTTTCGTAGCTTAATGAGCTGTTATAATTGCATTGGCAGGGGGGATAAATTTAGAAAAGTAAAAACAACTTCAAAGGTAACTTGGCAAGAGTGATAATGAGAGTGCGGGGACGCACAACGTGGAAAGATGCTTCAGCCAGATATCTAATAGGTGAACATCAAAGACAGAAACGTCCAACTATGGGACATGCAACGGATGCCCATTACCGGAGACACTGTACGACAAGAAGAAGGAGAGTAGAAGAACTTCTGACAAAATATTTATATACTTAGTCAAATACTCAGTGTTAACATTTTGTGAAAATAGAATTGCATTTGTGCATAAAATCTCAAATATAGTCGTTTATATTGACAGATGTTTTTATTTCAGAAGCAATTGGAATGTTATTGTAATGGCAAAATAGTTGAAAATAAAATGCACATAAAATATCTATGAAAATGGAGATTCGTTTCTGCAATCCCATAAGACAAGTGCACTGAAAAAAAAAAAAATCCAAGATAGAGTAAAGAGAAAGGCTTAAAATAATTTTTTTTTTTACCTTCTTTCTGCATGAGTCAATGACAAACAATCAAAAATTAATACAGAACATAAATAATTTTGTGCGCAAATTTTTTTGACAATACCTTTTCTTACGCAAAGAACATTGCATAGGCTCTGCATTTTTAAGATGCGTCGACAACAAAATCAAAGTCTGCTTTGAAGTTAAAAAGGTTGCTAAAAGTTTTGATTTGAAGTTAAAAAGGTTGCTAAAAGGTTAAAGGGCGAGTCATTCGTTTAGCTAACAAACAGCACCATTTTTTTTTTTTCCCCGCTTACCAACCACTTAACGAAATAATCACATTGTGAGCACTGTCAAGTGTCAACAACACAAACGCAGCTGAAATCCATATACTGAATAAAATATATATTTTTGCAAAACATTTCTTTCAAAAAACATTTCTGTCACATTGTGAGAACGTTTTTGCAATGCCATGCCAACTACAAAATAAAGAAATGTTTTGAAGTTTGCAGAAATGTAAATTACGTTTGCATAATTTTTTAAGCTTTCAAAATGGCCATCATTTAGAACTTCCTGTCCTCTCTCAGCTCAACTGGTTTTGCAAATGGTTGTCTTCACATGACGAGTTTCTTCAAAGCAGCGTCGGGCATCGATTTCGCGCAGCACAGAGGATGCTGTTTGGACGGCATGCAATATATCAGATAGCCGCTTATCTAACGCGCGTCCACTATGCTGATAAGAGCACAGAAGCTTCAGAGAGCAACAGACGGGTCGATACCTAAACAGCTCCAACTACACAGCACTCTACATGACTAAACCCATCAATAAATAGATATGTCAACTTAAGCTCTGGCTAAAAATGACAATGTAAGAAAGATCAAAAGATAGTGGAAGGATGGCGTTGAAAGGATGTGAGGAAGAGGACAAATAAACTGCAAGGAAATGTGAATGTTGACTAAAAAAACCGTGGGAAAAATAGAAAAAAAAATATCTTAAACATTTAAATGACTGCATGCAATAATAACTGTTATGAGATCTTTAGAATTTATTATTTATTACTTTAAAATGTATTTTATTTAAAAACAAATAAATGCTATTTTTAAGATATAAATGTAATGTTTTGCATAAACATTTCCTGCATTATTTCCATCAATATTAAGAACATAAAAATACTTAAAATAATAATATATATATTGTATGGTAATATTTGTTGTAAGAATAAAAAAAATCTAATATTTTGTATTAATATTTCCTGCACTGTAATATTATTTGCATAAATATAGTACATTTACATTTTCTGTAATTAATGAACATGCAAATAACGTTACAGTGCAGGTCATTTCATGGAAGATTTTTTTAGGCCTAAAATATTGTTCTCCTTTTTTTAAAAAAATAAATAAATTTTGTTTATGCATAACATTATGTTTCTTATCTTAATAAAATAGGTTGGACTTTGGTTAAAAATTAAAAAAAAAAAAATATAATAATATAATATATAAGTATATCTATATATAATTATATATATAGATAATATATATATATATATATATATATATCATATATATATTAGTTCGTTTATTTTTTGACAAGAATATAATTTATTATTCTCTATTTTCATTTTGGTGTGAATTACATGTGAATTAAATTTTATTTAGTCACATTTATACTTGAAGAACACAAAGCAGAGATCCAGACATCTCTTGGCAGTTGTCACGATTCATTGCACTCCTGTTCAACACCATGTCCTCACATAAGATCAGTACACCTACAACTCAAAGATCCACAGCGGTGTGTGTCGTCAGCTGCAAACATTCACACATAATGCCGGCCGGCCTGCGGTGCACCCTTCAGTCCTCCTGGCGTGAGTATCGACCACTGCTGGACACCAGGAACGCCCCGTTCCACCCTCTTGTGCTCCAGACAGGAGTTTGGTACCCATCCGCTCGTTTGCCCGCGATTCAGGATGGCAGATTAAGTGCTTCACTTGTCCTCTCGGCCAGTTAATATGGCAGGCTGGATTTAGCTGATGCTTCTGTGAGAAAAAAAAGAACAGTTAGTGCTGGTGAGGCTGAAAGAGCATCATTTATAATTTAATGTGATTCTATCACAATAAAATCATATTTGTGTATAAAATTTACATTATATTATATACATTATTAATTAGGTTAAATCATTTAATATATTTGAAAAATAATAATATTTAAAATAAATATATTAATATATATATATAAAAAAAGAAAGTCACATTTTACATCAACCATGAGCATGTGAAATCTGATTGGATAATGTTAATAAATAAAATTAATGAAATAACTGAAATTAATAAAAATATAACATTTTATTTTTGTGTTTAAAAACACTGTATTACAGTTATTTAAAAAAAGACATTTAAAGGTAATACAATCAACTTTACTGTAATGTACTTTACAATTTAAATAATATATTTATAAAGTTGTTATTTGCCTGATAATGAGAATTTAGGGGAAATTGTAATGAAAATTGTCACACAAAATAACTAACTACCCAAAAGCAAAGAAAATATCCTCAACACAAAATCAGTATTTAAATAATATATTATGATTGACAATATATTACATATATAATAACTAATCTACATGTTATAACTAACTTTAACCTTAAAGCTAATCATAAAAAAGCAATTATAGCTAACAGTTAAACTATTTAGTCATAAATGTACATATTTTAGATCCTGATTGATTTTTAAGTGGACATAAAGAAAATTAAAACACTAAACAAGTCTCTACAAAAGAACAGCGGGTAAATGTTGTGCGGGTGATGTTAGCATTAAAGCCTCTGAGGAGTGTGCTTCAAATGTTGTTACGATCCAGTTAAGAGGAGCCAGAGAGCAGGTCAAAAACAAAGCAAACACATGGATGGAAGCATTTGTTTGGATTCCTTCAGGACGTCTTGACAGCCGAGGCCAGAGAGACTCCATCAGCCTGACAGCTCGGCTCTAGCGGAGAAGCAGCTAATTGCTGTGGGACTAACATGCTTTCTGTATCCATCAAAACAGGCCGGCCCACCCCACCACCTCCAGCATCACTCCCCAACATGGGTCTCCTCCGCCGCTCTGACAAACAACCTTCAAAACAAACACACATGGCTTGACCTCGCTAGTCGCGCAAAAATAACGCACTAGCTCCAAAACCTAAGCATGCATCACTTACGTCTCTGGATTGTTGCACATCTCTGAGAGAAAGGTACAGAATCCTCTATGCTAAGTACGAAAGCTGAAAACTCATCTCTTCCGAAGCTACTTGATCATCATCATCATCATAAAAAAAAAAAAAATCTCTTTATTTATCCCTTCTCTTTCTAGCTTGTACTTATTTGAACAATGTCTAAAACTTGGTATTACAAGCACTTCCTGTGTCTGTTTGCCTCTTTAAGAAGAATCACTTTATGTATCCCCCAATTGTAAGTCGCTTTGGATAAAAGCGTCTGCAAAATGACTAAATGAAAATGTAAATGTAAAGTAACATATCAAGGATTTAACTAGGCCTTAGTTAAACTTACTAAAAGAAGTCTACTAACCTAGCAACATTTTTCACTAGTGTGACAGTAGAAAATAGAAAATAGTAGAAAACATTTGAAAATAGTACAACTTTTTGCACAACTAGCTAAGAAGTACACAACAAAATAGTATAAAAATATCTCTGATTCAAATAGTGCTTTGAAGTCTGATTCATTTTTGTGAGCCAGTTCATTTGTATAATTCATTTGAATTAACTGGTTAAAAATTATTCTTTTGATGCCCTTTGATTTAATTGTAAGTGACGTGTTGTGCCGTTTTGTAGCTAAATTCTGCTAGTGCTACATTTTCAGTTGCGTTAAACTGTGCCAGCAACACGTTCTCACTCTCAACTCGTCACATATTGACGCTTGGTGAGAAGCCCCTTTTGAAGCTCAAGGTACACCTTTAGCGTCATTTTCCAACTTGCAGTGTCCTCCATTGTTTTCAGTTGTTTGTCTTAATTTAATGGTTTTCATGCATTTGTAAAAAACAGACATAATTTTATATAAATTTATACTTTCATTGGAGCACCTAAAACCCACCCCACCCCTACCCTAAACCTACCCACTTCTGAACTATATAAAACACGTAGCAGGCAAGTAAAATACAGTCACAGGTATTTATTGTAAAAACTGACTATAAATAAGCTGTTTAAAATCTTTACAAACAAGTTGTGTTGCATTCCAAGTCTTGTGAAGCCATACGATATCTTTATGCGAAGAAGAGAGTAAAACATAAGGTTTTAATCGCTGAAAAGGATCCTGCTCTGTTAACACATGACACAGTTGGTCACAAGACACAAAAGCCAATAGCATTTCACAAACAAGGCTGATGTAAGGCTTCTTCGATCACATCTATTCCTCTCACAACTCAATCGTTTTGCCTCGGAAGACTTGGAATATTAATATTTTTGGAATACATTATAACTGAAGTTGTATCTGGCTGTTATATCTTGTGTTTTATTGACAAATGGTAGGTTTAGGGGCAGGGGTTGGGTTACGTGCTGCTAAATGTGTAAATAATGTAATATACAGTAAATAAAACTTTTGTGACACCCCAACATGTATGCAATAATGGCAATATTATTACCCAATATCTAATTTAATCATGATGATAAAATTCCTAGTCCCTTTTTTCATCTGCATACTGATGCCAAGGGTTTCTTATTTAAAGCAATGGAGGACCCTGCACGTTGAAAAAATTATGCTAAAGGGTTACCCTGTGCCCCAAAAAGTGATGCCGAAGGGCCCTGACCAAGCATCAATGTGTGACGAGTTGGGAGTGAGGATGTGTTGGTGCCAGGTGCTCTTTTGATCTGAGTCCTTTTATGTTATTGTTATAAAAAGCTTCCATTTAGTTAGCTGCTTTTTATTAGAAACTTGTTGTGTAGCTACAGTAACTACTTTTTTGTTTGTGTGATGTATTATTTTGTGTCATTAGTGTGTATATATTTTATTTTGTGTGTATTTTATTTTGGGGAGACAGTTTTTTGTTTGTTTATGATCAGGCACTTTATTAGTTATTTTTTGGGGTTTTTATTTGTTTTTTTATTTTTGCAAATCTTCTTTCCTTATTTTCTTGGCAAGGGTTTTAGGAGATTCGAAGGATTGGTGTTTAGTTGAATCAAAGGATTACCCTGTAAAAATACCTCTAGGAAATAAACTTGGGATGCTGATGACAAAGAGCGGACAAGAGATGGACAGCAAATAGAGCGGGCCTGTTCTCTCTCATTCAGAAAGGAGCCCACGCAACAGACTGCGTCGTACAGGCTCAGCGTGGCGCATGTGCCTGTCAGACCGGGAAACACACACTCGAGGAACACACACTCTTCCTTTATTAAAAAATACGCTCCCCTGCTGGTGCGCCAACAGACCTCTGTGATCTCACTTCATATGACAGGCTCTCCATCAGCTCCTCCGAACGAGAGACATCCGTCTTTGTTAGGAGGCCCTGGCAAATGCTTCTCGGCTACCCGAATCCGCATTTGTTTGAAGCCAATGTGGGGTGAGAGCGATATTATGAGCGATATTATTCTGCAAAATTGAAGACTTTAAAGTCATTTTTCTGGGAATTGTTCATCCGAAATGAAAATCCTGTCATGGTTTACTCGCACTCATGTCGTTCCAAACACGCACGACTTACGGGGAACTAGAAAAAAATATGTTTTGAAGCATGTTCACGCTGCTCTATCGCGCAAAACATCATCTGGAGCCGTCAAGCTGCATAAAGGATGTAAACTATGCCAAAAGACATGAACATAAATAGAATTAAAAGCATGTCGTTTAATTAGATAAACACTTTAGTAATATTACAGACTAAAAAGGCTAAGTATCACGAAAAGCTCAATTGCTGGTAAATAATCTAAGCTATATGAAAAGCTCAATTGTTGGCGGACACTGACAGATATCGTTTTTTTTCCTGTCACTTCTACACTGTCCTATACTAATATACTATAAAAAAGTAAAAACATAAAACTCACCATTAATTACATTACAACTACAAATTATTTAACTTTAGTAATAGTAAATTTTGGTTTTTCATGTCACGTAATTCATTCAGTTCACAACAGCAATCAGGTGACACTTTACTACAATTAGTTCAATCTGACAGACTGAAAACTCAAGTATTTTGATGACTAAGTCATTTCCACGCCTCAAAGCCTGTGCGCACAGGTCATCATCTAGCATTAATTACAATAATTACACCGCTAAAAATGTCAGTATGTCTCAGTTCCACCAGTGGGTCCTCCGGCGCCGAGCTTCGCCGTAACTTCAGCGATCATCTTTATTCATTTTCTTCTGCTCCCAATTTAGACTAATTAAACCACGCAACATGCAGAAACGAAGGACAACAGTATGATTTATCATTCGTTATGACTTTCTGATAGATCCGTCATCTGCGTTCATCTGAGATAAGTGCGCTCGTTGAATATTAATGAGGGCTAATGACTAAACGCTCTCGTTTCTGAAAGGAAAGCAGCTGAAAGTGTTTCAGATGAAGAACCTGAGAGATTCATTCAGACGACGCTTTTGAAGCTATGAAAGCTACAGCAACTGTATTTTGATTTTCATAGAGATTTGTTTTCAGGTCTTACATGCGCTAACTGATGAATTTTAGCTTTTGATCAAATTTGTCGAGGTAAAACCTTCTAATCTGTCATTTATTTATGTTGTTTATGCATTGGAGAAAAATCTAATTATCTTTGCCTGTAATTTTACTTCTCAGATATTCCGGTTGTATCCAACTCATTTATATTGTCATTTAAATCAGTCTCGCCAAAAACCACTGTGTGTATTATAATAAAATCTTTTGATTTACTTTAAGGCATCACTTGGTGATATTAATTTTCTTAAATTGAGCTAAATTGATATTTTCTTATGAAAGTAGAGGACTGAGATAATAATAAAAATCTAAAAACCAATTAATATTTTTTACATAAGTTCTGAGTTTAATTATGAGTTTCATTGGACTTATAATAATAATAATAAGAATAATAATAATCATCATCATCATCATCTCCAAATAAAATAAAAATCAAACAAAATATTTTTAATTATGTTTATTATTATTATTATTATTTATATTATATTAAAATTAAATAACAACAACAACAACAACAATAATAATAATAATATCAAACTAAATTCATAAAATCAAAATCTTATAAAAATTTGTTATAGCAAGATAGTAGTTTAATAATAATATATATTTTAAATAAAATAAATATTTAATCTAATGAGTTTAATTATAAGATTAATAATAATAATAATAATAAGTAGAATGATTTTTTATTAAATCCATAAAATAAATAAAAATCTTAGTTAAAGCAAGTTTAGTTTAATAATAAAACAGTTTAATAATAATAATCATCTCAAAAAACAATCAAACAATTTATTTTAAACTTTATTTTATTAATTGATTTAGATATTGTTATTATTATAATTTTAGTATTATTAATATATTTTCAGATTTTGTTTCGAGTTAAATTATGAGTTATGAGAAATTAGAGGACAAATAACTACTACTACTACTATTATGATTATTATTAATGATAATAATAAGCTAAAAAATTATCAATTATTATTAATTATTTTTGCTATTCTTAATTTTGTGTTTGATGTTTGATTTAATATTTTTTTGTTAATTATGAGTTTGAAGTATGATTTTGTAACCCCCCCTATAAATAATATGTTTTTTTTTTTTTTGTGGGTTGAGGTTCTGATTGGTCTTCACCCTCGAGCCCCGCCCACTGATCTGCAGAGCCCTGATAAGCTCCGGCCGGCCCTCACAGCTCTGTATCTACAGCCATCTCTGCTGTCCTGATGTATTCCTGAAACAAACCAGTTCCTTTAGAGCCGATACGATCAGAAAGGAATCAGCCAGATGGAGCTGATACCTGCTGAAATAAGAAGCCCGGGACACTAGCCAGATCCGACCTCTGTCAAACTAAAAAGAGCGTTTCTCATTCCCGGTAATGCCGTCTCCCCCCTCTCTCTCTCCCTGGCTTTATTTATCAACACAAATCCAGAGGAATGGCAGCGTTTCGAGACAGGAGGTCAGGTGCTGTCGTGTCTGCGCTGATACTAACTCCTGATTGGTCACTGGCGTCGCTGGCAAGGGCTTGGGAGATCAGATGGGTTGCGCTGATTTCAAGACTGGAGAATTGCTCTCGAGTCACTACATCAAACCCTTTTTTCCCTGCCTAGCCTCTCACCAAAGAGCTGGAGAAGGACTGATAGAGGGGCACGAGCCTTTTAACCCATGCCGAGTTTCCTGTCTCAGACAGACGGAAAAAAAAGAGAGCAGGATAAGGGATGACGGTCTAATGCACTTTAAAAGCCATGAAGGGAAGGGCTCGGTCCTTCACGGAGAGCAGTGGTGACATTAGATGCTGTCCGTCACGTGTACGAGCTCCCGAGACACAACGTTACAAAACAGGCATCGAATAGCAATTATTTTCACCTAATGATTATTAGAATTATTAAAATGAACTATCAGGGAGGTTAGCACAATAATTACTCGATGGCTCTTTACACAGGGAGCATCTGTTTTTAATCATTGGTCTATGTAAACACGCATTATAAGAAACATCTTTGACCATTTCCATGTATCTTCCGGGTTTTTTCGGCGTCTCACGCCATGAGCAACATGATTTTGATTCCATGTCAACTTATGGGAGGATGACAATGCAAATCGAAACCACTGTTCTTCATGAATTATTGATGAATGTTTTATGAAAACTACAGCATACAAGCTTTAAACATAAAATACATCTTATTTTAAATATTTAATTAAAGTGATTTCATAAAATATTTTACAAAATCAATAAAACATACAAATAATAATTATATATTTGTGCATAAATAATCAGCTGCATAGAAAAAAATAACAGCACAATGGTTTGGAACAAATAAAATACATAATTTGGCATTTTATTTTAAATATTGTATAAAATCTATTTAAATATGATAATATTACATTTTGTATAAATAAATAATAAACAAACGTATAAAACATACTAGCATAGTAGTTTGGTTAGCATACTAGTTATAATACATTATTTTTGAAATTAATATAAATATTTATAAAATCAACTTAAGAAAATGTAATTTTTCTTTAATAACAATATTATTCTGTTTAAATGAACAAATAACGGAACAACAGCATACTATTTTTTTTGTGTTTTTTTTTAAGTCAAGGTTATTTATTTATTTTTATTTTTGGCATTTTTCTTGATAGGACAGAAAGTAATTGTTGTGACAGCATACTAACTTTGGAAAAAATAAAATACTTTTTATTTTATTTTTTAAATATTTTATCCAATTGGTTTAAAAAAATACATTTAATATCTAAAAAATATTCTTATTATCATCCAATATTTTATTATTTCATCAATAGTAATAGAAATTAATTTTATTTTTTAAAAAATATTTTTATAAAATGATTTCAAAATAAAAATAATTGTATATTTTTATACAATGGCAGTTCATGGTGATAACATCTGACACAATAGTAATAGTAATTCCAAAAAAGAACGAAAAACTATCATAAAAGTGGTCAATACTACCTGTGTGCTGTTTTTCACATCTTCTGATGTCATACATTTCTTGTCCTTTTTCGGGCTCGACAGACCAAGGCTGCATAAATTCCTCCTCGGGTTGAACAGAATGAAAACAACAGACAGGTCTGGAAGAGCAAATAAAGACAAAACCTTTATTTAAGAGCAAATTGTTCCTTTAAGAGGAAATATAAAACTTTTTCCCAGGATTAACTTCACATTCTCAGTGAACCTGGCATTTAGATCAGACTGAAAGGATGAATGGGGCCGTTAATTGGATTGTAAACATTTGGAGGCAGGCTTGCAGACACACCGCTAATGCTAATGCTAAGCGTCCAGCCACATGAGCTCCCTTTTCACATCAGGCCTCTGGAAGGCAACTTAATTGCTGACTCCAAATGTTAATTGGATTTCATTATGTGTAATTTGGGTAGTTTCAGCTGAGGGAATCGCTAATAAAGACCGACAGTGAGCGGCATTGAAAAGTCAGGAGTGATTATTTAGCGCTTTGTGAGTTTGTCAGGCACCAACCTTCTTAAACAACCAAAAATTTGACTCAAAAATAATAAACAGATGAAAACAAAACAAGACAGAAAAACAATCACTTAAAATTAAAGTGCTGATGCCAAAAGAAAACTGCATGATTAACTTGAATTAAGCCGACTGATGTTTATTAGCGCTATTTTGCTAATCACTGCTATTACTATTGCTCAGGGAGTACCACATTTTGCAGCTGAATTTGTCCTGCATATTTTGTGCTACAGAGATGAATGATGCCTCAAATCACGTGGCTATTACATTGTTTTACTTTCCAACATTGAGTTTTAATGTTTTTTTTTTTATTTATTTAAAAAAGAAAAAAAAAACTTTTTTTATTTATTTAAAGAAAAAAAAAAAACAAATCATGTACATGACAGGGATTTGAGGAAGAGGATTTTGATCAGTAGTACCACTTAAAAATCTCAAAGACTCATGAAAAGAGAAACACTAACCATATCCAGAACATGACAGACCACCCGAAGCTCTGGCATACCCGCTCTGTTATGCCTAACAACCACCTAGTAAAGTAACCAGTAACAGCCTAGAAGATCCAAGTATCCACCCCAGAACATCCTAGTAACTGCCAAGAACACAACAGAAACCACTCAAAACACTCTAGCACCCACTACTGAAGAAACTGCCCAGAACACCCTAATAACCACCCAGAACACAATTGAAACTAACCAGAAACCACCTACTCTAGTGATCACCCAGAACACCCTGAAAGCCACCCAGAACACCCTAGAAAAACTACCCAAAAACATCCTAGTACACCCAGACAGAACTGAAAGCCATAGCTAATCACCCCACCCTAGAAATGCAGAACATCCTAGTAACCACACAGAACTCCATAGAAACCACCCAGAATGCCATACAAACACCCTAGTACCAACCCAGAACAACTTATTAACTAACATATACTCCCTATTGTAGTGATCCCCCTGAACTCATTAAAAACCACACAGAACACTCTAGTAACTAACCAGAAACCACCTACTGTAGTGATCACCCAGAAAACCATAGAAACCAACAAGAACACTCAGTAACTTCCCAAATCCACCACAGTAACCACCAATAACACCATAGTAACCACCCAGAACCAAACCAATTAGAGCACCCTAGTAACTGCTCAGAGTAACTACCCTAGCAACTACATACTTTTGTAACTGCACAAAACACCTTTGTAACTACCCAGAACAATTTAAAAATGTCCTAGTAACCACCCAAAACACCCTAGCAATTAACCAGAAACAACCTACTGTCTTGATCATCTGGAACACTCTAGTAACCACCCACAACACCATATAAGCACATAGTAACCACTCAGAACACCTTAGTAACTAAACCAGACACCCCCTACTGTAGTGATCACACCTTAGAAACCACCCAGAACATCCTAGTGACCACTTATAAATCCTACAAAACCACCCAGAACACCCTAGTAACTACACAAAACACCATAGTTACTGCCCAGAACAACCTAAAACCACTCAGAGCACCCTAGTAACTGCCCAGAGTAACTACCCTAGCAACTACTTACTTTAGTAACTGCACAGAACAGCTTTGTAACCACCCAGAACACTCTAAAAACGCCCCAGTAACCACCCAAAACACCCTAGCAATTAACCAGAAACAACCTACTGTAGTGATCATCTAGAACACTCTAGTATCCACCCACAACACCATATAAACACCCTAGTAACCACTCAGAACACTTTAGTAACTAACCAGACACCCCCTATTGTAGTGATTACACCTTAGAAAACACCCTGAACATCCCAGTGACCACCCATAAAACCTTCGAAACCACCCAAAACACCCTAGTAACTAACCAAAAACCAACCACTGTAGTGATCACCCAGATAACCCTAGAAACTACACAAAACACCATATTTACTGCCCAGAACAACCTAGAAAACACTCAAAGCACCCTAGTAACTGCCCAGAACACCTAAGCAACTACTTGCAGAAGCAATTCCCCAGAATATCCTGTAAACTAACCAGAAACCAACTTCTGTAGTGATCACCCAGAACCCCCTAGAAACCAACCAAAACACACTAGTAACTAACCAGAACCCCCTAGTAACCAACCATAAACCACATACTGTAGTGATCACCCAGATCCCACTAGAAACCACACAAAACACCCCAGTAACTACCCAGAAGACTATCGTACCACCCAGAACACCCCAGTAACCATCCAGAACACCCTGGCATTGTGGCGGCAAGTTTTTCACAGACTAACATCAGCAAGCCCTTCAGTAAATGTATAAATATAGTGATTATTATTATTCAGTATCGTATTTAGATACCGAGCACTTTAATATCAAAAGTGTAGTCAGTGAAATTATCCCATTTTCACTGAGCTAACAAGGTCTGACCTTTACCATGCCGACATGCAATATAAACCTAAGAGAACAGTCGTACACTCAAACGAAGCTTCAAAGAGATCGAGAGCTTGTGCAAATATCATCAGTTAAAGCAGCTTATATTGCTCACGGCGCTGCTGTGTGGACTTTACACACTGTAAAAACACATTATATCAGACCGCAGACGAGGATGGAGGATGATTGTGTGACATACGGATCATTTCAGAGCGTTTCACTCGCATAGTGCAACACGTCCAGCTTTAATGAGACCGCATGATGTGCTTTGATGAGATCTTTCAAGAGGTTTTCGACCAGAGATTACAGCAGGGGGTCTGCAGTGAAGATATACAAAACATACAGAAACTGAATTTACATTAACCAGTGATTTGATAAGCCTTATATTGTACTTGTTTTAATGAAAGTAATTACTGGTACCATATAATA
Source organism: Cyprinus carpio (assembly GCF_018340385.1). Lineage (NCBI taxonomy): Eukaryota > Metazoa > Chordata > Actinopteri > Cypriniformes > Cyprinidae > Cyprinus > Cyprinus carpio. The sequence continues at coordinate 14,594,990 of NC_056618.1, forward strand.
CGTTAATGAGATAATCTACAGCATACAGTTCAGCCTATTTATCACTAAATAAATAATGTATTTGTTTTAAGTTTTATATAAGATATCCTGAAATAATAATATATATATATATATATAGATATAATATATATAGATTATATATCTATATATATATATATATATAAATATATCATAGCTGAATTACATTTTTTTATAGCGATATTATAGCAAAGAATCGCAATTCCCAATATTACTGTTATTACATCACACCAAAGAGGGAAATGAATTATTATTATTTTTTTAATTAACAATTAAGATAAATAAAATTATAGTAAATAATAAATAAAAGTTATAAACAGGCATTTTTATAAAAGTTATATTTTTGGCTTTTTTTTTTTTATTTAATAAATATATTAGTAATTATATTTTTATATATATTTTTTTTTTTTTGTTTTTTTTGTATTATTTCATAACAAAAAAGAGAAAAAATTTTTTTTTAGAGAGATTTTGTTTTTTTGCAAAAGTTTATATTTAGTTATGATGTAAATGAATCTTAAAATCATTAATTTAACATTTTTAAAATTTTTGCGTCACGCTCTGACAGCAACTTTATTAGATGCCATCACCAAACTAATCAAACTATTTGCTTGATTATTCAAAAGATTTACTTCTGAAACAGTATGTTTCTTCTTATCTTTATAACTTTGTGTATATATATATTTATATATATATATATATATACTTTATATAGAAGATATATATATATATATTTAAAAAAAAAAAAAAAATCCACTTGAAGTCAAGGCCGTGAACAGATCCTTATTCCAGGACACATGCTTCAACCCCTGAAAAATACCCATAAACACCCTCTTTTTACACATTTTGTACTTGGTTTTCTGTACTACACAGTTAATCCACAATAAATAGTGTTAGTCACACAATATACGTCTATATATATATATATAGATATATATAAACAAATAAAGAAAGAAGGTGATGTTCTCTCTATTCTCATTCAGAGCTCAGCACAATCCACTTCACTGCATTCCTGACGGATTTCTTGCTTTTGTCTCTGTAATAGAATTATTGTAGCTTCAATAACAGTGGAGCTAAATGCGATGAAGAATGTTGTGACAGAGGAATTACAAAATGAATGGCAAACGAGTGCGCGAGAAAATATTCCCCCATTTAGGCTCAACACCTCAATCAAAAGCCACATGCAGGTGGAGGATAATGAAGTAAAAAAAAAAAAAAACGTTTTACTCTGGAGCGCCTAGTTTTACGAGTTCTCTCTCCAGTTCTGTCCATGCTTTTAAATATATGCTGAATATTAAAATGAACCTTGTGCGGTGAGATACATCACGCCCCCATTTAACACCGTCACACTAGGGAATAAGGAATAAAATGTGGTGTAATTGATTATCTTCTGATCATGTGTGTTTCACTTCAATGTACTTTTATGGATATATAATCCAGGGCTCCAACACCTTCCTATTAATTCATTTTTATGAATCATCCTATAGACTTCTCCAGGGCCGTGGGAAGAGGTTTTAAGTTGGGGGTGCTGTAGTGGGAGGTGCATTTTTTGCGTGTCAGGGTGGACACCTCTTAACATATACCCATCTGTAACCAGGACTCCGTGCCACATAGCAGACACGTTACATATAGCCAAGATAGTTAAACAGCTCCAAAAAGGTTGTCGCGCACAGCGGACAGAACATGCAAAAAAAGCAAAAATATTTTTAACAGCACAGATAAGGCCTACGTTATTTAAACTTATGGCTCTGTCAGGGCGCAGACACACACTCAAAGAACACAGCTAATAAGAACATAAAAAATGTTTCACTGTTGCAACGTCTTCGCCTTGACGTTCAACGTGAGGTCAGTGACAATGATGCATTCTGGCTGACCTCCCCAGGGCGAGTTTTTTAAGGCGACCGTTATTTAGAATGTGTCACTTTATGGTTTCCATAGTGACGCGTCATTGCTTGTCACGTGACCACACCGCAACAACAACAGAGCTGAAATGAATGATGATCTGCTTTTGTACATTTTCCTTTTTATTCAAAAATATTCACAAATTTGTTAGATATTGCATGAAATATCTGATATTTCCGGATTGTCAAATATATGCAAGTGGAAGTGTTTTAAAACACCTTTATAAAGATCGCGTTAGTTGAGCTGTAGCCTATTGCGGGACGGCATCTTAGTTTGTGCCGCAGACGCAGTTCAGAGAATCGGATCTGTTGGATTTTACAAACACGTGAATTCATCCACTTCTCCCGAAATACATAAAAGTACGTGGCTGGTGAACTGGGAGAAGAATAGAGTAAACTTTAAAGTTACTTACACATGGTATCTGATATGAATAAAACAAAACGTGTCTAATTATAATGCAAATGATTATTATTGCCTCTTCCTTTGACATCAGTGTGTATTATTATTGCCCTCTAAATGTATTGATTTTTTAGTACTTATATGTCTGAAACCTAAAATAAACATTATGTGGTTGAAAACACTGTAAAGTTGTGATATATGACAGCTCTGAACGGCGCCTCTTCTGGCTCAGCGCCAGACCAACACATGTGAAAGCACATTTGAATTTAGCAGTTATCACGTCATGCACTGGGACCAGCCTAGACTGATCACACCGGTGTGATCGTACGTACCTGCGAAAGGGTCAATAATTATTTAGTTGTGCTCAAAAACCTCCTCGTGCATAACTTCTTAGGTTAATAACAAACAGGAGGATTTAAAAATGTTTTAATACGTTTATGTATTTATTTTTTTGCATCTGTCAGAGAGTGCTGTAATGTCTGCATTTTCCAACGGGGGTGCTGCAGCACATGCAGCACCCCTACTTCCCACGGCCATGGACTTCTCACTTCACCTACCCTGAAGACCCATGTCTAGACAATGAGATATTTCAGAACAAAATAACTAGAAGAAATACCTTATATTATATTGATATGTTGCAGAATATATTAGTTTTTTTAGTTTATTTAAGTTTTAGATAATGTCTGATTATATTTAATTAGAAATCTATAGTAATTTCTGATTTTTAATGTTTTTGTAATTTTTTTTTATTTTTTTTTTACACATACCTCCTGCCTCATCCACCATTTTTGTATGGTTTCCACACAGAAATCATTGCAGTGCATTCTGGGATTGCCTCTCCATAAAGGATGTGTATGATATGAGCCACAATATGGTCCCATATCAACTTTTGATACAATCTTTGTGTCAAGAGCAAATTTGACTAGCTAATAAGTTTGCCCAAATTAAACCTATTTTTGTAAAGGCATGGTGCTCACTGCTCAATTAAGTGGAAAAAAATAAATAAAAATAAAAATTCACTGTATGATTAATAAAAGCCAGTTCACACAAATGACTAGCTATATTAGCACTCCAACTGGCATACTAAATAAGTTTTTTTTATGCGCGCGCAGTTTAATTTAAATATTCGCGCTCTTTTTACTCGGGTGGATTATCATTTGTTTAGTGATTTTTAACCGTCATCAGCTGGGGAAAAAAATCGTTTTGAAAGTGATTCAAGGATCATTTGTTCAGTGATTTTTAACCGTCATCAGCTGGGGAAAAAATCGTTTTGAAAGTGATTCAAGGATAACTTTATTATGTCTTTATTTGGTGTGAACGGGCTATATGAGATAAATGTAGCCGCACTTCAATGCACGTCTGGATCTATGTTATTGATGTAGGTAAACGTTTTCTTTACATTCTTTATATTCTCCATTAAAAATACAAGGCCACGCAGCCCCGCGCTGCAAGAATGACTGAACTGCATGAATGTTTCAGGCGGCTTTCATGGCTTTCAGAAAGAGAGAGAAACGCATCGAGATCAGACAGCTGCTGGAACTTCATTCTCTCTCTTCAAAGGAACTGTGTTCTAAAAATATCCACACTGTAGTCCAGAGATCGAACGCAGACGCTTGCTATTCTGATCTTTCACTCGACATCAGCACCCATACTGGCGCGTGTGTCCTGATCAGTCAGTCACTCGAAAGACATCATTGAGCTTCACGCCAAACAACAAAGAGAAAGAAACGACAAGGAGCAAGGGCGCTCGAGTTCATAAGCAATCTCTTCTCAGAATCTCCCGAACTCGCGCGTTTCCCGAAATGCACGTTGCGGCTAAACTAATCTTTAAACATCACAGACTTTAACTAGACTGCAACGTTTCCTGAAGATTGCCACATGCAAAGCTCTGTGCTATGATGATAGGGTGGTGTGATGATTGCCAGGGCGATGCTGTTTGGTTGCTAGGCTGTTATGGGTGGTTGCTAGGTGGTTTGACTTTGATAGCAGGGAAGCCTCTGAATCTGTAAACAGAAATAGTGCTGAAAAAAAAAAAATCAGTTTCTTTCTTGTCTTGTTAGTGGCAATAAAAAAATCAGTTTCTTTCTTGTCTTGTTAGTGGCAATACAATAAATTACAAAGCATAAATCATACTAATTTGAATACTGAAATAACCTATGTAAAGAACAGCATACAATAAGGCCTAATAAATAATACTAATTCATCAAACTATAAAATGAATATTATTAATTTATTGTATGGTATATTTTATTTGAGTGTATTAAAATATAAAAACTGTAAAGGTCTGCGTGACAAAACTAGCCCAATGCATTAGTATTGACCATATCCTAAATATCAAAACTCATACCTAAAATGCAAATTTTACAGTCAGTCATAGGCAGTAATCCCGGGAGGGATTAAAAACCATGCTGTGTGTTGTAAATAACAATGTTTTATACTTTAAATAATAGTGTAAGTAGTAAAATAACAAATGCAAATGGGGCAAAAATGCATTTTAAGTTTAGAAACATTTTGAGTCTCCCCTCCTTTACTTCACAGTGCTTTGATCCAAATGTCTGCTTTCCTCTTTTACATCACCTAGGCTATACATGCACAAGTCCCATGAGAGAGAACAAAGCCAATAGTTGTGGAACTCCAGTAAGCAAGGCTGTCAAGGCTATTTTATTCACTTAAAGTGTTTTGTTTGAAGTGATTATTTTCTCTTTAAAACAGATGATGCCAGTGTATTTTCCGATGAGTCGCTATGTTAGCAATAATATTTGTTTGAAGTGATTATTTTCTCTTTAATTTTTTCACCCCCATCTTACACAACCACCCACCCTGTCCCCCCCAAGACCCAATTGCCCTACTCAAAAACTAGGCCAAAAACTATCTGCGTTTTGAGAGGGTCATTGGCTACTTGGTAAAACCCTTGGTTCTGGGGGCTAAAATACACGTTATTGGGGTCACTTCAATTGGGGGCTAAATGAAAAACACACCACGGCCAACGGCACAACCAGGTGATAAAAGTAGCCAAGTTCCACAGAGTAAAAACCGTGTTTTTTATGTACTTGGGCCAACAATGTGGACAGATAGTAATAATTGTCTACATATGGAGACATGAGAGCTGTCAGCGCGTGTTTGGGACCAAACCCAGCCTAGCAAGTTGTCCTAAAATGGACACGTGTATTGGTGATGAGATATTTGTAGTTGTGATTTAATCTGTTTGTAGTTTTTTATTTTGAGTAGGTTTTCCTTGTCTTTTAGCTCGTATTCTCATGTTGTGTCCCGTACGGGACCGAGAAATTCGTGTTTATTGTTTTCCAAAACTGGCCGTTAGGACGACATTTGCACCCCTGCCGTCACTGCTTACAGTATGCTACGTTCGATCTAAACACAGCTTAAAGGTTTTAGGGGCACCTTCTTTTTTTTTTTTTTCCAAAAACTTCACATCTAGCATAGTTCTTCACTCAATAGGTAGAAGGACTAAATATTTCAATACCAAGCATCTTCCGTGAAATTTCCACTACTTTATGCACATAATTCAACGACCTTTAACCAACGGCGAGGAATCAAATTCCTAACCCATGAGGAAAACAAAAAAACAAAACGCAGAAGATCTTGGCACCATGTTGCATCCAACACAAGCCTACAGGAGTAGATTTGAATGATCATGGGTCGGAGTAACGAGAGATGCAATATGACAAGACCATGCTGAATCAGCAATTTTTGTATTGGGCGTTATGTAGTGTGGAGCCAGAGTAGGCCAAGCTTCTGATTGGGTAATGACCTCTATTTAATTTACAATTTTAATAGCTTTTTATTGTCATATTTTATTAATTGTCATCATTTATATATATTTAATTAAAATTGAACTTTTTTTTAATTAGATCAATTTTTATGTTCATATTGTGGCAATTAGGCAGCATTTAAATCAGACTCAACATTTTCTGTTAAGGTGTGGCACATTTGTGAAATTTCTGTTAATTTGCATGACCAACTTGAACCTATTGTGAAATCTGCATAAGGAATGTTTTCATCTTTATCATTAATTCTTGAAATTCTTTTGATTTTGTATTGTTACAGGTATGATTTTATGATGGGAATTTTGGAGAGAAATTTGATGTGAGTAAATGCTTTTCAAGCCTTTATAATGAACCCTCAGTAAAAGTCGCAAGACATAGAACAAAACTATTTTTCTATTTTTATTTATTTATTTTTTACATAAAATCTGCAAAACCTTTGAATACACATTGGTTTGATGGTAAAATTTTTTTTTTATTTTGTTTGATGTTTGAAATAAATTTTTATGGAAGTTTGTTTGGTGTTTAAAGTTGAGTTTTAAGTAATTTTGTATGAGATCTAAGGTCCTGTGACTTTTTTTTTTGCTGCACTGTATCTTTTTTGACCCAATCCTCCAGAGGCCTCTATAAAAGATCGTCAATTGAAAGATTGATGGATTGAAAAAAGAAGAAGATACCTACAAATACGAAGTATTCTGGTGTGTTTCTTTAAAGCGCGTTACTAGAGGTTGATGGACGAAAAAGAAGAAGATATCTACAAATAGAAGATCTGTATGTTTCTAAAGCGGTACAAGAGGTTTTCTAATTTTCTGGATTCTTCAAAGCTGTTATCGGTTTTCTGTATCTATTTGGGGTTTTACATATCTATGGGTGTAGATTATGAGAGATTATGTGTGGCCTCCCGTTTGACCCGCGGAAAAACTGATGGAACCTCATATCAGATCCAAAGCTTGTGTCTTCCTCCGACAGCTGTACCTTACCGACCCGTGTGATCAGGTAATTGACTCTGAGGTGATAAGAGAGACAAAAACAGCCGGTGGAAAGAGATGGGGTGGAGGGCTTGAGATTAAACAGATTTGATTTCCTGTAGGGCTTAGTGAGTTGCGGCCTTCATATAAAACCAGCAGGAAAAATGACTCGATTTGCTTTGCGTGCAGTGGCTCTGCTTTAGGACCTAAAGGAATACTTCACCCAGAAATGAAAATGTGCTCATCCTCAGGCCATCCAAGATGCAGATGAGTTTGTTTCTTCATCAGATTTGGAGAAATGTAGCATTACATCACTTGCTCACCAATGGATCCTTTGCAGTGAATGGGTGCCGTCAGAATGAGAGTCCAAACAGCTGATAAAAACATCACAATAATCCAATCCTCAGGGATCATTTGGTTTTGATAATTTTGTCAAAAATGGATCCTTTGCGTTATTAATGAAGAGGAATTTGTTTAGTTTTAGCTTAGAGTTAATTACGGCACCGTTTTTGGGGAAAATTACAATTTTACAATCTAATTGGACAAGCCATGTTCAAAAAATAAATTATAATAATCATCATTATTATTATTCTGAATAATAAATATATATTTTTTATCATAATATTGTTGTAGTCACAAATGTGATAAACTCAGCATGGTCTCTTGTGGCTTTACTGCAGAATAACTCTTGACGTTAGAGATTAAAGAGGCGCACAGAATTACTATATCAGGTGAAATATTATTAGCATGACATTTCCCTCTGTGGTTCATGAAAACCTTGGTAAAAGAAGTTGTGGAGACACTGTGAACAGCATCATTAGTTGTTCTCTGGCTGTGTTACTGGGTCACGGGTTTGATTGAGGACGCCGCGTCTCTAATAACCCTTGAGTGCGGCTACACTCACGAGTCTAAATTAACAGTATTCAAAACCAGGCAGAGTGAAAAGAGAGGACAAGGCCGTCTTTTATTGTGTTCGCCGTACTTTATGATGGACTGTAGAGTGGGTTGTTCGGCTAGCCTGCTGCTTATAACGAAGACTGTAATAGCTTTCCTGCTAAACATCTGCCCACTTGGGTGAATCTCATGAAGAAATGCCATTATTTCAGGCTAAAATCTTAAGTTTTGATAAAGTACCTTTTACCCGTCCAGAAAAAGAATAAGCTTTAAGTATGGAACAAACATTTTGAAATTAGATTTAAATTTAAAATTAATCTAAAAATACAACAAAAGCAATTTAATATGCATTTCATTTTATAATAATAATAATAATAATAATAATAATAATAATAATAATAATAATAATAATAATAATATCAATAATGAACTTTGAGCATAGACATTTAAAAAATGCTAAAATGGAGTCTCAAATAACAAAAGCAAAATATGCATTATTTTTAGTAATAGTATTATTACTAAAAATAATTATATTCTTTTAAATTATATTTATAATTTATATATAATATACATATATTAGTAAACAAAAAACATACAAAAACTTCTAAAATATAAAGTACAATTTAATTTTCTATAGTAAGAGTAGTAGTAATAATTTGTACAAAGAACATACAAATTTTAAAAATACTAAAATGTATCTAAAAATTACAAAAGGAACATATGCATTATATATTAATATATTATGAAATGTCATTAGTATTGTTGTTCCTATGGAATTGGATTAATTAAATTCTGGGATGAATTAATCTGAACTTGAATTGAAATAAGCAAGGAACGTACAAAAATGCAAAACACTAAAATTATTCTAAAAAATATGTATGTATGTATAGTTTAATATATATATAAAAATACTATACGTACAAAAATGCAAAACACTAAAATTATTCTACTTTGAAAAATTAATTTTGGACTCAGTTTAGAAGTTTTACATTTTGCATCTTCCTTTATTATTATCATACACATGATTGTTTATTATTTCTAAAATTACACGCATTGCATTTAACTAATTAAATATAAATGAATAATAATACTTTTCATTTACAATAGGCTAATCATATGACTTCATAAATCAAATATGACTTTGACACCAGCTGCTTAAAAATTCAGTCAGAAGATGTTACTCTTACAAACACTTCATTTGATATTCTGTTCTCTAATGTAAAGACTTTCAGACTTTTTTTAGGTGCATCTAAATTCTCCAAGGCCTGTTTTGTGACTAGCTGTGAAAAAGTGAACAGAAGGCGGAAGCTGTTCACATGTTATTACGTGATTGGCGGGGTGATTCCAGGTCTTTGTGGATTATTTTATTATTTTTTTAGTCGTTTAAGCAGTGAAGCAGTAACTGCCATCCCGCTTGTGCTGACCTCAGCCAGACGCGAAGAGCCCAAGTCCCAGAGCTGGACACTAGCAGCCTAATCTGAACACGCGACCGTGGTGATGGATGACGTGTCCCCGCGTCACCTTGTGTTTCTAGACACAGTCTCCTGCATTTTTAATGAGCGGGAAATTTTATCATCTGTCATAGTAGTGTCTCTCCTCCAGGCAACACACTGACGAAGTGTTTAATATCGGAAATGCAATATTAAAAAGAGCTAGGTTGGGAATTATCCATTAGAGCTGAGAGGATGGGAAAACCGCCACTGTCATGCCTGGCAAAGCCATTTAACCAGTACATTCAGAAGAGTTTTCGGGAGACACTTAGGGCTTTTAGGATGTGGATTCAGACATTGTCATGCCTGGCAAAGCCATTTAACCAGTAGAAAGCCATTTAACCAGTAGATTCAGAAGAGTTTTCGGGAGACACTTGTTCAGTCGCTGCATTTTCAATGAGCTTTGTGTTAAGTAGTTTAAAATTTGTTATATAGGCTCATTTCAAAGTCAAAGGAGTGCAGAAAAAAGTCTGAAGAGTGAGGAAAATTTAAATGAAACAATCTAAAAATACAACAAAAGCAACATAATATGCATTATATTTTATAATAATAATTTGTGCAAGGAACATATGTGATTTAAATACTTAAATTATCCAAAATTACAAAAGCAATATGCATTATATTTTATTTATTCTAATAAAATATGCATGTACTTTAAATCTTAAGAAATAGAAATAATAAAAGGAGCATATTATATATATATATATATATAAAATAAATCAAATTTTATAACTGATAAAATTATAAAAGTTTAAAAGTGTTACATTATACATTTTAAAATATGATGCTTGTTGTTTTTGTCAATTTTAGGTTACATCTTAAAATATATATATAATTAGACACTCAAAATGATAAACTTAATTTATATAAAACTACAAAAGCAACAAATACATTATATTATGAAATATTAATATCATTAACATTTTATAAAATACAATGCATGTTTTTCTTTGGCCTGATTGTAGAAGACCCTCTGTCCATTTCTGTAGGCATCCTCTTTGGCCTAATGAAGATGTCTTAGTTTTGCTGTAAAACATGGCTTATTGTTGAATGTTTGATATATGCATCCCCACCAGGACTCATCTAACATTCAACTATGATAAGCCATGGTTTACAGCAAAACTCAGACATCTTCATCAGGCCAAAGAGGATGCTTACAGAAATGGAGACAGGGTCTTGTACAATCAGACCAGGAAGACACTGAACAAAGAGATTAGATTGGCTAAAAGGAGCTACGCTAAAAAGTTGGAAGATCATGTTCACTTCCAGTGACCCCCAGCTTTATGTGTGGAAAGGTCTGAAGTAGACATCACTACTAAGCAAGATACCATCCCCCTGCACTGTAGCTAATCAACAACTTGAAGATGCAGAGGCACTTTCTGAATAATTGTTAATTGTAAATTTGAAATGCCCCCACCCCTGAGTGCGAAATCAGAACCATCTCTCCTTTACACAATAATAATGCTCTCCACACACCTACAACAGTATCATCCATTTACCCCAACCCCCTTTGCAGCTGCACTTCAGATCAGTGATAGAGATGTGCACTTCAGGTCTTCAGTCAGAAAGAACAAGAAGAGTGAAGATGATGTCTTCAGGTCTTCAGAAAGAACAAAAGAAGAAAGGCACCATTCCCAGACAGTGTGACACCAGCCTGTGTTGACAGATTTGTGGAGATGTTCTCAAGTATCTTCATGATTCTATTGCTCCACCATCATCCCCCTCCCAAAGAAACCCAAAATAACTGGACTTAATGACTACAGACCTGTGGCTCTATTGTCTGTGGTCATTAAGTTGTTTGAAAATCTGGTTCTGGCTTATCTGAAGGACATCACTGGACCCCTTGCAGTTTGCTTAAAGAGCAAACAGGTCCATGGATGATGCAGTCAACATGGGATTGCACTTCATCCTGCAACATCTGAATAAATCAGGGACTTATGTGAGGATCCTGTTTGTGGACTTCAGTTCAGCACCATCATTCCAACACTCCTCCAGCTCAAACTGACCCAGCTCCTTGTTCCTAGCTCTATCAGTGGATCACCAGCTTTGACAGATAGGCAGCAGCTAGTAAGACTGGAAACATTCATGTCAAACAGCCACTCCACCAACACCGGTGGCCCTCAGGGATGTGTTCTCTCCCCACTGCTCTTCTACCTGTACACCAAAGACTGCACCTCTAAAGTCTCCTCTGTCAAGCTCCTAAAGTTTGCAGAAGACACTACAGTCATCGGTCTCATCCAGGACAGAGAGGAGTCTGCTTACAGACAAGAGGTTGAGCAGCTGGCCGTCTGGTATGGTTATTATTTAATATGTTTCATTACCATGATTATTTGTGGTGATGATCATCGATTTCAGGAGAAACACCCTGCACTCCCCCCACTCACCATCATGGACAGCACTGTAAAACAACACTGTAAAAAAAACAAAATTCTTTGACATTTACGGTAAAATACCGGCAGCTGTGGTTGCCATTCACACAAACACTAAACCCCATCATGGTGACACACATGATACTGAAATAATGCAATAAACTTTAATTTAACAACATTAGATGTAAGATTACACCCTAATGTACACAACTGATGAAAAAGAAGAAAAAAAAACTAAGTAACATGTTATTTCAAAATATTCAAATATTAAGTGTCATGCAGGGAATTCTGGGAATGTCAATTTACGTGTTTTTTTTCTCACTTCCAAAAAACATTTTTACCATTATTTTACTGTAAAATTACATTAAATGTAATTACATTTATTCACCGAACATAGTATGGAAACTAACTGTTAACCAGTTAACAGGTTTTTATTGTAGCATTTTTGCACTCTTTTACTGCTAAAATCAAGGTAATTTAATTTTTTTTTTTTTACAGTGAGTGGAGTCATTCAGATTCCTGGTAACCAGGATTCCTGGGAATCTCTCAAGACCTGAAGTGGGACGCTCACATTGACTACATTGTAAAAAAGGCCCAACAAAGGTTGTACTTCCTTCGCCAGCTAAGGACGTTTAACCTGCCACAGGAGCTGCTGAAACAGTTCTACTCCGCGGTCATTGAGTCTGTTCCTGTGCACGTCAATAACTGTGCTGGTTTGGTTCAGCAACAAAATCAGACATCAGAAGACTACAGAGAACGGTTCGGACTGCTGAAAGGATTATTGCTACTCCCCTGCCCACCCTCCAAGAACTGTATACATCCAGAGTGAGGAAAAGGGCTCAGAAAATCACTCTGGATCCCTCTCATCCAAGTTATCCCATCTTGAACTTTTGCCATCTGGCCGATGTCTCAGAGCTGCAAATACCAGGACAGCCAGGCACTAGGGCAGTTTGTATAGTTTATTCAATCTGGCTATTTAACATGTTGAATGCTCGTTATATGCTATTGTGCAATAAAGATATGTGGAATAACCTTTTTTGTTACCCCTCCATCCTACTACATCCCTGCATCTCACTCCATTCTATTATCTATAGCACAACTGTACATACAATTTATTATTTTTATTATTATTCTTGAATTTTTTTATTTTATTTTTGTCTATTTATATTTACATACATGAGTATTTTTACTCTCATCTTTTATTTTTTTGTGTGTGTTTTGTTATTATAAAAAATATTTGTTTTATGATTAATGATGTTTTTTATTATCATCATTTTAGAATGCATTAGAAATAATAATAATAGAACAACAAAATGTATTATAATATATTATTATTATTAATATTATAACATATGATGCATTTGTTGGCATTGTTTTAGATTACATCTGAAATAATAAATACAAAATTGAATACGTCTAAAATTAAAATGACAAAAAACATGCATTATTATTATCAAAGTAATGCATATTAAATCCATTTAAAAAATTTTGATTAAATTTTTAAAAATACAGATTGTATAATTATTTATTCAAACAAAAAATTATGTTACCAAATGATGCCAATTATCTGTAGACCCAGTATTGAAGAACACATTGTTTAGAAATGAATATAAGTAAAAAAAAAAAAAAAACACACATGAACTATCGATTTCTAACATTTTAAGACTCCGCTAGTCAACCTGTTCAGTCTTCAGTCTATCTTCATCTTGAAGGGTTTTTTCGGGACTGTAGGAAATGTCCACACATCTGTCCCCGCCGATAGGCTCCGGTCCCCTCCGTCTGGATGCCAGCTGAAGCCGCCGCGGGCCATGCTCAAGATGTCGCTGGGCCCCTGAAGAGCAGCACCGCCATTGTTTCAGGGGTCTGGCTGGCCAGCGACAAACGGTAGCGTGACATCCCGTCTGGAGCGAGAGCTCGCGATTAATGGCACAGACAGTGGGGACTTTCTGAGAGCCCGAGATAAGACTGGAACATGGCGCCTAAAGGAGGGCTGAGCCACTAACTGCTTGTCGATATGAACTAACACTAATCACAGGATTTTAGATTGATCATTTTACTTTAAATCTTCTGAAAGAGCATAAAAATAATAGAGAACATCTTAAATTAGTAAAAAAAAAAAAATATGCACATGCGCATTATATTATTATAAAATACAATGCATATGTTATTGTTGCCGTCATTTTAGATTACAACTGAAATAATAATAAAGAAACATACATACATTTTAATAAATTGTTTTAAATTGATATTATTATTATTATTATTATTATTATTATTATTATTATTATTATACCACCATCTTTGTGGGAGGAACAGATATATTTCTAAAATTTTATTAGTAGTTATTATTATTATTCATATTATTACTACTACTACTAATAATAATAATGAAAATCAAATCACTTATTAATTTTGTTTCGCCCACAAAACTTTAGTAAAATAATAATAATAAACATTTTTATTAATCGTGTTTTACTTATGTACTTACATAATTAGATTAAATTATTTTTTATCAAAAAAAAAAAAAAAAAAAAAAAAAACGTGCATTTCTTAAATAATTTTCTTCGAATAAATAAATAAAGAGCACATCTGTACGTCCATTGCCTCGTCAATTAAAATTTAAAAGCACTCTGTCTGGACATTTCTTTGCTGATATCGAAGGAACAAAACCTAGGCTGACCAGACGTCCCGTTTTGTTTATATAAAATGAAATAACATTTCTCATATTGTGGTCATTTATCAGCACCCCCCACCCCCCACCTCCATCTCCACCTCCACCTCCACCTTAACAAAACCCAAACAACCTCGCTCTGATGAACCTGAAGCCCCTGGAAGCTAAAGCGCACATCTCTGACACTCAAGAGGACAAACTCAGACATGAAACAGACCTGAAGAGTGATCTGAAGCACAGGTGACCTGATGCATCTCGTCCAGCTCACAGCAGGCAGCAGACGGATGCATCTGAGAGGAAAACACACAGTAACGAAGCTGCTCTTCTGCAGAGTATGAAGAGGCCTTTGCGCTAATCAAAGCTCTTTTGTTTGCTTTCCTCAGACCTCCTTACTCGAGGCTCGGGTCATTACTCGCTCGGCTGGGCAAATTTGTCTTCCTTTCAGAGTCTCGAGCGACAGCTGATTTAAGTTACCTGGAGGACCTCTGACAGCAAAAGCTTCACTGATTGGAGCTTTAATTCGGCCAATTATGCAGCTAATTAGCTAATTTACAGCTCAAGTGAAGCACAACTCCGCAGACAGCGACCGGGCTTCACTTTAAAACACTTTAAAACAGTCAAGAATGAACGTACGGGTGAATAGCACAAAACAAGCGCACATGTGTGTGTGTGTATGTGGTGTGTGTGTGTTGTGTGTGTGTGTGTGTGTGTGTGGGGAGGGGGGGGGTGGGGGGTTATACATCTGTACCATTAATGCAAGTGTTGAAGTCTCATGAAATTAATATCACAACAAACAAACAATGTATGTAATTGTAAACAACGTTAAAAAAGAAGAATTTTCTTCATGCAAACTCATTTTTTCTTTGATTCATTAGTGAAATATGACCTTACGGTGTTCTTGAGATATTTTATACTCTTCATCCGTATGCTTCTGTATATATCGGTTTGATTTACAATGGACTAAATGTGTCTGAAGTGTTACATAATGAATGCATGTGTGTGAACACTGGAGAGATCAGTGTTATACGGTTACTGTCCATTCCTCTGCATAAAAACCCTGAGTCCCATTGATTTCAGCGGAGCACGGCGACTGGCGGCACGTTCGGATGCGCGAGGGTACTTGCAAGTTCAGCATAATGAATGCATAACTCTGAATTAACATACGCCGATATTATGATCAGGTCACAGCAAAGGACCACTTCATAAATAAACATCCAGCCTTGTTTCCATGGCAACCGCTTTATCCAACCATTCACGTCAATATGGAAGTCATCAAAAATAATTCTGGCAAAAAATAGTCAATTGTAATGCTAATTAAATGGCAATTTATCCATCTGACGGTGTCAAATTTCAGTCCGCACAAAAGTGTGGAGTGAGGAAACAATAGAAAACGGATGTAAGAAGGCAAGTTAAAGACAAGGTGACAAGGTTAAACTTGTCCGAACGCATCCAATTTTCTGTTTAATAGGAGATGAGCACCCTATGTCTGTGGATGAAACATAGCCACTTGCATTTCAGAAACAAGAAAAAATAGTTTAAAAAAATAATTTAGAAATAGCTACTTAACTTTATATCATACTTCAAAAATCTTTGATTTTTGGCTGTTTGCCTTGGTGTTAGCATGTCTGTAAACTACTTCAAGTAACATACTGAATTAAGTGTGAATTTTTGTAAAAACATACTCCAATAATCTTTAGAACTTTGAAAAACAATTCTTAGTTTGGTTGCAATAAATTATTGTAATAGAGATATTTTTGCCATTTGCATTGATGTTAGCATGTCACTAAGCTAACTGCACAATACTCTGAATTACTATTTTTTAGATTTATTTTTGGCGTCTTTTAATTTATTAGTATGGGACAATGTTGAAGAGACAGGAAGTGAAGTGTGTGTGTGTGGGCTTTTAATTTGTTTGTGTGTTTGTGTGTGTTTTTAGGGGTTTGATTGGTTCTAGAGCAATTGTTTATGTTAGCGCAACAGTATATGTCGGTGTTGTAAGAATTACAGAACCTCAGACACTTTGATCTTCTGAGACATACAATAGACACACGGTGCATTAACATACAGACATCTGCTCCACATCTCACTGAGAGAAAATGCAGGAAACGCCCCTCTCCCATATGCAACAGTTCCTTGATCTCCCGAGAAACAGACAATACAAACATACATGGGCATCTTCGAGACACCCCACAGAGTGGAGGTGCAGGAAACACCTCTCTCACATATGCAACAGTTCCTCCACATCCCCTTCCTTCATCTCACTCATCCTCCCTCCATTTGGTTCACTCAGAATGGTCAATAGTATTATGTTGTACACAAATGAAAGTAATATTTACAGTCATGTTTGGTGTCATTTGAATTGTCTCGGGGTGACTGGTACAATGGTCTCAATCTTACAAAAGTAGATTAAAAGATATTTTGCTTACTGTAATGGGAGTGTCCTTTCCCAGGGTCTTCTATGTAAATTACCTTCTGTTCCCATTGATCAACCCAGGTCTGGGACCTGGCTTAATGCAAATTCCAATTGTTAGTTCCTGTCTCCATCTTGGGGGATGTTTGTCTTTGTCTGAGGTACTTAAAGAAATGTTGCAAGAGGATCAGGGGGCGATTCTGTAGCCAGAAAGCCGTAGTGTGGTGTGTGTCTCTGCACTCCATACTATGTATTTTCCTGAAGTCAGGTATGCATCCTTTACTCTTAGAGCTATCCTTGAGAATTTGATGTCTTGTATTGGATTTGATAACTTGAATTGGCGTAATACATATTTACTTGACTGATAATAAATTGTTACATTTGATTCTATTCTGTTTTACTCTGTAATTATTGACTCTAGTAGATTACGCTGTATCCTTGTTACCGCATTTCCTGTTTTGTAGGTTTATTAAAGGATTAAATTTAGTTTGTGGTGGATAGTGGGTAACAATTGTTTTTTTTTTGGTGTATTGGCAAACACATGGTATTAGTTCAAGTGTACTTAGATTCTAAGGGATAGGGAATTTCTGTTTAGGTCAACTGGATTTTGTTCAACCAACCTAAATAGGGTGAGCCTAACCTCTGTTTACTGTAATATTACTCTAGCTAAGTGTACATGGGGAAACCATGGCATGACCATATCAAAACTACTATCAGGGAAAGTAATGTTGGTCAGCTTATATCTATAGTAGTGGTTGTGACCTCTGATTAGAAATAATGTTGCTTTATTCAAGTGTTTACAAATCTAATTGGGCTTATTAAAAGTACTTTTAGAATGAGCAAGCATAGGAGCGGCCGTCTAAAGTATCAGCCAATTACCTCTGTCTAATAACCAAGACTGACGAGAATGTGACCGTAAGATACGCTAAGGCCAAAGCGATATCTTTGAGCGACATGAGCACCCGAATGAACGAGTACAATAATATTAAAGAAAAAATAGAATAAACAAATGTGAGAATAATAATAATTAGAGACAGACAAACAACCAATTTGCCTTTCAACCTAAATTTGAGGTCATACTGAAATGGAGTCAGATTAGATCATTAAATGGAGTCAGATTAGAATTGAATTTAAATCGAATAACTTTGCAAGCTGAAAAGACCGAACATGCAAGAAACCTTCAGCCAGCACTGGATACCTTCCTTGGGCCAAGTGCGTGGACCTTACAGTGTGCTGGCCACAAGGCTATTGGCGCTGACTGAATTACTAAATTTTTATTCGGAACTTTAAATAATTTAACAAAATGTATAATTTGCATTACTATCAACTCATTCAGCATTTTGGAGGGATTTACTCACAGTTCACCACAATGCATTCTGGGATAACAACTTGTAATGCTTTTTTTTTTGATTTTTTAATAGTTTATTACAATGCATTCTGGGATAACAACTTGTAATGCTACCGAACATATATGCAGATTCGCAACAATTGCGTACTTGAATTGTGTACTGCTTGATGCAAAAAATCGTTCTTGCAAAAAAAAAAAAAAAAAAAAAAAAAAAAAAATGCCATAGAAACAATTTTTACTTAAAAATTGCTTGTAAAGTTTACAAATAATTACAATTTTATAGAAGAAAGAAATGCTATTTTCTCGTAAACCGTACAATAATCCAGTTTGCATTCTGGGATTGCATTATGCACAAGAATACCTAATGCTACCAGAAACATACTTTATTTACAATATTTATTTTGTTTACAGTGTAGATTGCATGCTATAATAAGTGTTATTTTTGTAAAGAGATTTTGGCCTTTTGTACAACACAATCTCAGTTTAGTGTGAGCATGTCGCTAAGCTAATAGCACAGTTGTCTGAACTTATCCTTCAGCACTTTGAGTTACAACAGAATATATTTAAATTATATTCACATTTATTGCATACATGAATTGTGTTTTAAGATATCAATGATGCGCAAAATAAAAAAAATCACTCAGAAATTGCTAGTAAATTTCACAGTTGCAAAGTTTCAACAACATTTTGGAAGGGATTTGTTCATTCAGTTTGCCATTATGCATTCTGGGATTGCATTATGCACATTATACCAATACATAACGCTACTAGAAACATTATTATTTTACAAGGTGGCTAATTTGTATGAATTCGTATGACCTAACTTGTACAAATTTGTACGATTTTTAAAAAGAAATCATACATATTTTAAGAGGTGCCAAATTTCGTAGAAATTCAATGACAATTTTTTAAAGCGTATAATGACAAATTTACACAATTTTTGATACGTTTTTTTTTTTACGAGGTGCCAAATTCATAAGAATTTTTATGAAGGACTGCCTATAAGTGTATGAATTTGTACAAATTGGCCAACTCATAAAATATGCATGAATTTGTCATTGAAATAAATAAATGTAACATTCTTAAGTAAAATAACTTAATATTTTCTTGTAAAACGTACTCCAATAACTTTGGAAAAAAGTAAAAAAAAAAAAAAAAAAAGTAACAAACTTTTTTTTTCATGTTTTCAGGCCTTACAATGAGCCAAAATAAGACAGAATCATTATGCTATTTACTTTTAGAGCAGAAATTGCATCAAAAGCCTTTGTGTCTCCAGCATTTGGAGCAGCATTTGAATCTCTGAAAGAAAGAAAGAAAGAAAGAAAGAAAGAAAGAAAAAACAAGTTCGTCCGATCATGTCAAAGCCCTCATAAAACCACCCTCAGGCTGCTTTTCAATAATCCATTACTGCGTGCATAAGTTTCGAACACATAAAAAGGCACTTCAGACTTTCCATCAATGCAAAAGAGCGAGAGAGAACGTGAGAGACCATTTATGTTAAAAAAACAGAGAAGTGCTTTCCCTCACTGAAACCACTGCTGAATGCAGAACAGCTCGTTTTATGAAAAGCCAGATGGGCGCTCTTTCAAATAACAATGTGTTGAATCCATAACAGAGTCACCTACATCCAAAAAACATTGCACAATTACGTGTATTTGAAGATTGTTTACAAGGTGGTTGAAGATCAACAAGAACTGTCAATCTGAAAGTGAAGAAACTTACTAGATATTGAATATCCACGTGGTCCTGAAGTAAAGAGATGCAATCCCACAATCTCACTTTCTACACATTGATCTACAGGGGCTTTTCACAGTCCTTCTCACTGTCAGCAGCTCCTGAAATATCTTAAACAGAAAAAAGAAGTGGAATATGACATACTTGGTAGAACAGCAAAAAATAGCACAAGTTTGACATGTTGCATAAGACATTTGGTGTGTAACCATCAATATTCCAGTACTTTTTGCCTGGTTATCACATGCAAGACCATCTTACATTTGAAACCCGTTTTTAATTAAAATTAAAGGCTCTTTAGAGGTTATGCTAGCGCTTTTCCAAGGACAAGGTGCCAGCGGCCAATTTGGAGCATTTTCAAACAATATAAAAAGACAGGGCTTATCATACAACGTAGCGTCTAAACTGTATCTCGGTTTCATCAACCTTATGGAATTCTGACATTTTGCCACGCAAAATTGCCCATAACGAGCTAACGGGCCGAGGGAAGCTAAACGCAGCCGCTTCCATTTCAAAACCACTGGAAGTCACTGGCAGGTTGAAGCTTTTCAACCTCATTCGCCCTGCCACAGGATGGACTTAATTAAGCCGCTCTTCGAGCCACATGTCAAGCCGATGTGCCTGCGGGGTGCTGATCTGGGCTCTTCGCTCGCTGTGGGGAAACGCGCTCTGACACGCTGGGTGGGTTGAAGCCGGTCGTGTGGCCGGCGGCTTTCACACCTCTGACGGAGCATGGAAACACGGGAAGCTGAAGTGACCTTCATACTGGGCCGAACAAAAGACGACCGGAACGACTGACTGAGGTTATTACGGTTGAGGAGTCATTTATGCCGATAACACAAAGATAGAGGGAACATTAACCTGTCTTGGGCCACTAAATGCCCATTCACAACAAGAATGATAGCTAAAACGATAACTATAATGATAACATTATACGCTTGTTAAGCCTGACATCATGCGTCACCATTTCTGGATCCCAAAAGCAAACCATAAACAGTGCTAATATACACTCTTATGGACATTTTATCTTAATATTGATATCTAAATGTCTAAATTTGGCTGTATATATATTGTATTGGTAGTCCCTACCAATATCCAGTGACTACTAAATTGTCTCTAGCAATAATTGAGATAATAACTGAAACAGTCAACTTGATGTCACTTACCATACTATGGGTTTGTAGACCATCGGCTGTGCAGGATTGTGGCATCTTCAAATACTCATTGGTTATGATGAATGATGTCAAGTTGACCATTACAATATGTAAGACGGTTTCTGGTGAGAATTGCGATGCATTCAAAAAAATCGTGATGCACTGATTTTTCATTCCAGCCCAACTTTTGATTCAGATCGGAACTTCGGAGTGTGGATTGCAAATCATTAGATTCAGATTGGGACTTTCAGAGCATGTCGCAAATCTTTATTTCAGATATCTTTTTTATTTATTTTATTATTAAAGGTAGTACAGTTATACAAACAAAAAGGGGGATAAAGTTTAAACAAATCCTTAAGAAAATTAATCATGGTTTTATTACAGCAAAAGTGTAGTAACCAGGTTTTAAATACCATGGTCAAAATATGGTAAGTGCAGCGAAACCATGATTAATTTGTGGTTACCATGGTTCAACTATTAACCATTCCTTGAGGTGAAATAATCACCCAGGAACCACAAACCACCATAACTTCTCCAGTACGTTAACACGGAAAATCTGAGGTAGGCAAAGGACGCTCTTTAATCCTCTTCTCTCTGTATTCGAGCATGTCAAACAGGTTCCATTACCCCTCCGACAGCTGTATGTATGAAATATAAAAGCTTTAATACAGCGCTTTGCCTGTGAACAGCA
Organism: Cyprinus carpio; assembly: GCF_018340385.1. Classification (NCBI taxonomy): domain Eukaryota; kingdom Metazoa; phylum Chordata; class Actinopteri; order Cypriniformes; family Cyprinidae; genus Cyprinus; species Cyprinus carpio. The sequence goes on from NC_056618.1 coordinate 14,616,814, forward strand.
AAGCAACCCTGAATGCTGAGTTAAAGAAAGACGTGATTGTTAATGGCGGTGCTGAAAGCGGAGCGTGACCTAATTCAGCTCCGGACACTAATACCGAAAAAATACACTGACAGATTATTAGTCATAAAACGTCATTATGCGTTATTTCAGATGGAGATGGTGTAGATGTAGTTAACACACACCTTGTCAGTGGCGTTCGATTACCTGACGGGCCTCACGCTGGTCGATATAATTGCTGAGAAAACACACATCCGTCTCAAATTAGCATACTAATGCGTAATTTACGATTACCTTCCCAAAAACCACATTTGATCTAATATACAAGACCTTACCTGTCATTGTAGTGTAAAAACATTCTCTTCTGTTTATATCCACATTATTATACCGGCCTTCTGGGAAATATAATTTTAGACCAAGAGTCCAAAAATGTTTCAGCTCATAAACATCCCAAAAATGGCATATATTTTATTTCGCCCCCACCTGGGAAATAATTAAGCAACGCATTGCCCAACTGTTGACACAAACGTCCCAGTGAATCTCTAATGAGAGAGCTGGGTTTAGTTTATCTCCAGCCGCCTGAGGTCACATGCCAGGTAATGTTGGCCCTTGTCTTGCTAACAACCTGGAGTGTCACTGACTAGCTATCTTCAGCGTTTGTTGACACTAGCATCTTGCCAAATTAATCCCACATCGGTGATGTGTCATGCCAAGATTGGGAATTTGTTAAGTTGGTGTTCAACCATCAACTTTGGACACAGTGGTTGTGTTCTAAATCTAGTGACTTGTCTTGCTGTACCGCCTACATAGGGAGTATGCTATCTGAATGAGGGTTTTAGAATGCACTACATAGGCAGCAACTCTGAGTAGTTGTATTAAAGGGTTATTCCACCCCAAAATGAAAATGTTGTCATTAATCACTTACCCCTATGTTGTTCCAAACCCGTAAAAGCTTTGTTCGCCTTCGGAACAGAATTTAAGATATTTTGGATGAAAACCGGGATGCTTGTGCCTGTCCCATTAACTGCCAAGTAAATTACACCGTCAAGGTCCAGAAGGGGATGAAAGACATTGTCAGAATAATCCATCTGCCATCAGTGGTTCAACCATAACGTTATGAAGCAACAAGAATACTTTGTGTATGTGGAGAAAACCAAAATAATAACTTTATTCAACAATTCAACTACAATGATGCGGAGAGACACAGAGGAGAAGGATTGTTGAATAAAGTTGTTATTTTTGTTTTCTTCGCGTACAAAAAGTATTCTCGTCGCTTCATAACATCACAGTTGAACCACTGATGGCAGATGGACTATTCTGACGATGTCTTTTATACTTTTCTGGACATTGACAAGGTATTTTACTTGGCAGTCAATGGGACAGTCACAAGCCTCCTGGCTTTCATCCAAAATATCTTAAATTGTGTTCCGAAGACGAACGAAGCTTTTACGGGTTTGGAACGACATGGGGGTAAGTGATTAATGACAAAATTTTCATTTTGGGGTGGAGTATCCCTTTAAAAGGTGCCATGTGTAAAAATTGAGGGTATGACCTACACGCATCAAAAGAATTAAGTAGGGCGATGATGGTCAAAAACAATGTCACGTTAAGTCATGCAGAGATAATCAAAATTAGCATACATAGCCACGGCCCGACAGGGTGCGTAATAACATCGGGGGAGGCAGTATGCGGGCAACATAACCACCAGCCAATGCAATACGAATAAATCGCACGGCTTGTGGGGCGTAATTGAAGCTGATGTCAAGCGCTCGGAACACAAATCATAACTCGATAAGAAACAAACAGAGTAAACATCGGCACTGCTTTCCATCGCTGGAGAACCTGATGGACTTGAAAAGAAATGAGCTTTCGACTCCGAACTTTGCACCATTTCTTTTGGATGGTAAGTAAGAGCTGTTTAGATTTCGCTAGAAGTTTTGTTTTATATGTTGCGTATTTTGTTTAGAGAAATGTATCGAAGGCTGTTCGATAAATTGCTAATTTAGCGATGGCTAACCCGTAGCTGCGTTTGGATAGTAAGCTAGCTATAATTACCCACATCGTTTTCACGCTGTTATCTACCAAAAGCCCGTCTCCTACCAAGCTGATGCTAAAATGTAACTTACTAAGAAGGTGAAATGTCTTCGATGATAGAGAGAGAGAGAGCGCCCCGCCGCGCGCGCGCAAACTTATCAGTTTACTATATTCAGAGCGGTCAATAGTTTTTTTGAAAGCGTGTGAAAAGAGTCAATTGCGTGTGTCTCACGGTGAATGCTGAGAGGTGGGCAGCTCTGGTTACGTTGGTGTGGCGTCGCTTGGTTAACATCAGCTGTCTCAATTCTGTTAATTAATGTGTATATACATCAAGCAATGTAATATGAACAAAAACAAATACAGATATGAAACAGATTCACTGGAAAAGTGAAGGGGAGTAGCTTGAAGATTGTCATGTTTCAAACATCACCCAACGTTCCTCTGGAGGACAAAACATCCTCTTAGGCTTCGGCTATGGCTTTCTAGGGGGGTGTTGTGAAGGTAGGGGCGGAGCATCGAGAGACTATGCCGTTCTCGTTGTTACTCTAGAGTAGACCAATTCACTTTAAGGCATATGCCCCCATCTGGTATGGAATGTGGAGTGACTTGATTTTTTTGCCAGACTTACACATGGCTCCTTTTAAGTACACACAAAACATGAAACCATAGAGTAAGCTTAATGCTACATATGCATAATGAGCATAAAATAACCCAGAAAACCAACCAAAAAAGGGGGGGGAATAGTTTTTTGATTTTATTATTAGGTCGACCTTTTTATGAAAAACCTGAATTGAGACCAGTTTGAATTTTTGTTGGGTATTGAATTAGATATTGGTTAACCGTTTAGTTGTTTTGTTTCTGTTTTCTTTTTTTTTTTTTGCCTTTATTTATATATTTGTCATTTAACTAGCTATTTAGTTTAGTTTGGTATAAAATGCTAAAAGTGAGGGATACAAATTCCCAGCCTCAGACAATTAATTTCAATTACAATTATTGGATATTGAAATATTTAATTGTTATGTTTTATGTCATATTGAAAACAGTTGGTCACAGTTGTTAAGTTAAGACCGGCCGGTTTTGAATGTTTTGATTGTATATCCACAAACTTGGACATTCAGTAGCATGGTGTATTTCATGCCTGTAGGTCAAGCGTGAATTGGGGATGTTTGTTTGTTGTGTTTATTGTCTTTGGTTATGGCGTGAGTTGGGTATGTTTGTGTTCTCGTGGGGGTGGTGTTTTGTATTTTTATAAGCCCAGTATAGAAATCAAAGCTTCTGGGGGGTTGTTGTTGTGGAGGCGTGCTGTTGTTTGATGATTAGTAATTTTTTGTGTGCAAGGCGCTCGGGTTGCCATGTTGTGGACAGTCTCACCTCTGGGCCGGATGGATGCGTTTGAAGTAGAATATGTGAGATAGAACAGAGGAATTGTCAGTCCAAAAATATATGAGGTATAAAAACAACCAGTGAGACTTCCATGTACATATATTTTTGATCCCAGATTAAGAAAATAGTTTGTTTCGGCGAAACGATTGGAATAAAATGGACTGCAGTCAAACGCTAGATCTCCAGGGATTTGGCTTTCAGAAAATCATCCCAATAGCTGGACATTCAAAAAAGAATGCAGTCAAACGCAATCCAAATAAAATCAAATAAATAATACATAAGTAAATAAGGTGAAAGAACAGAAAAACATTTGCCTTAACCATTACAAATACACACACACACACACATATATATATATATATATATATATATATACATAGGACAGCATGCTGGATTATTGCTTCAGGGTTTTAGATGTTCTGACTTGCATGTTTTGCGCCAACATAAAACAAGTTATTGTAGAATTTTTTTTTTAAAAATGTACGTTTGCTTAATAAAAGCAACATAAGCTAACTCTAGCTACTGTTCCATTAATCCTTCATATAATTCAATTCATGCAACTACTTGGAACATTGCTAATTTTAGTTAACTGCTCCCCTACACTGATTGCATGGCACTTTCTTGTTAGTGACACTGTCTTTCATGGTGAGGTACAGGGAACTCCTTTCCATGGATTACAGCCTAAAAAAGACCAGCCATCGTTACTCCCAAAAGTCTCCTCGCTCCAGATCTCTTAATATGCATAAAAGACGCGTATAGCCCAGTTAAATGATGGCGGCGTGAAGTAGCCTGACGGAGATGCCGATGCATTACCCAAATAGCTCAATGACTCAGTGTAATTCTCCAAAGAGACCCTCTGCTGATGGCATGTGGGAGGGAGGGAGGGAAGTAGGGAGGGAGGAGGCTTCATTGGCGGCGCTCCGTCACACTTGCCGAAACTATCAAATGAGTTTGCTTAATGAGCACCGCGGAGAGTGAAAGCTGTAGCGGGATGGTAGAAAGCAGCCGAGTGGAGTGGAGGGTAGATTCATTCACAAAATGAAAAGCTCTCGCACTAAATTAAATTACTGCTGGAATGGAATTATGGGGGCGGTGTACTCAGCACTGGCGCACCGTTGGAAAGCAATACCGCTAAAAACCTTTCAGTGGATTAATGCGAACCCACACCTCCCCCATCGCGTTGTGTTTTCCTGCCTCTTGGTTTGTCATCAATCCAGGTGCTTATAAACGACAGTGTTCCGTTTGCTTTCTGTTGAATGCCAACAAGAGATGACTGTTAGCAACAACAGTCCCATTTCTGGATCCAAAATTGTGCTGGTGAAGCTGTTTTGAAACTTACCGAGCTGCAAGATAATCGCAGTGTAGTTAATGTCAAGATACTCAAAAACTGCAAACGGCAAGTAAAAAATAGTAAATTGAAACTAATTTATGATACATGAGATTATAAACTATCTACTACTATTGAAATTAATTTATTATATTTTTGATTATGTGATGTGTTTTTATATTTGTAAAAATTGTAACGTCTATTGTAATGAAAAACCAACTTTTAGTTAGTTATTTTGTTTTTTTGTTTGTTTTTGGTTCTCCAACATGTTTTCTTGTTAAAAATCACTCAACCTCACACAATCACACAAACCTTGTAAAGTTTGTAAATCTTTACAATGTAAAATAAACACTCACTGATAATTGCATTGCTGTTGCAATACAGAAAAAGTCTGCAACAGCACAACTTTTAGTTATTTACTCACTGACACTGATTTTTATGTTCTTTCGCACCTTTTTACACATTTTTATATGTTCACACTTGCACGTTCCACTCCAAAATTGTAACATTTATTAATCTCTTACATGTAAAATGTAATCTTTAAAAGTTACATGTAAAAGTTACTACAGGTTAACTACTGCCCTACTGAAAAACAAAAAATTTAGAAGTTACTGGATGCCAGAAGATTTTAACATATTGAGTTATCTTGTGTAAAAAAAAAAAAAAAAAAAAAAAAAAACAAACAAACAAAAAAACAATGTAGTTTGTAAAGCTTTTTTGAAAAGTTACTCTTTTTTTACACTAAAATAGTTTTTTTTTTTTGACTTATTAAAAAAAATTTTTTGAAAAGTTACTCTTTTTTTTAATTGAAAAAAAAAAAACAAGAGTAAGATTTCTATATGTTCTTCTGTTAAAAATGGCTCCAATGTTTTAAAAAGTCATCATTGGAGAAAAAAAAAAAGCTTGTAACATTTATAAATCTTGTAAATGTAAACCTTAAGTAGTTACTCACCAGCGCTGGTTCTGCAGTTCCAAGCTGCAAGACGATATTTATAAGTTTGACATTTAACATCTTTTAAAAATTTCATTACCGTAAATCTAAAAAAAAATATTTTTAATTTAAAAATTGAAATTATATTATATATTGTTTGTTTGGTTTATTTAGTTAATAGAAATGATTTTTTTTTTCTTTATTTTTTTTTTTTTTCATAAAATTGTTTAGATGTTCTGACTTAAACATTTTATTTATCATTAGTTAACTGCAGTGGTGCAACAGCAAAATGGAACACGTAAAAAAATTACCCTTTTAAAAATGAATTTGAAAACTGTAGATGGTTACTCGCCAGCACTTGTTCTGCAGTTCTTCATTGTGACTCAGACTTTGTGACTCACTCACCTCTGAAAGTTTCAACATCTAAAACTCTCAGTTTTTCAAGAAAGCCTGTGAAGCTGAGGAACTTAAATAAACCAAATCACTGTGGCTGCCAATAGTTCAACATCAAAAGTGTTGGCATGCTTATAGTGAAGAAATGACAGAGTGGTTTGTGTGCAGTCATCTTTTCTTTTATAACCAGAGCGAATACAGTAGAGCTTTTTGAGAGCACGCAATCAGGGACGAGGCAATTCAAAGATTGATTCTTTCTTAACTGCAGTGAACAATGAGGGTAATTTCAAATCTGAAGGTAAAAATATCCTGCCTTTGTGTGTGTTTGTTTATGTACCGCAAGCAGAGCATTTGTTGCAATGAACACAAAGCGCAGTGTTTCCGCTCAATGCAAATCACACCTTTAGTGTGGCCTTCAATTTTACAACCGAAAAGCATTTTGCACAAATGCACATATAAATTGCACTTAACCTGAGTAAGGCAGGGGGAAAAGGGTGACAAACAGCAGTGAGAAATACACTGTTCATGGCAGCTCGCTCAGAATAGAGCGCTGCAGTGAAGATCATTTGGCAGAGCTCATCAGAGTGACCTAAACACATCAGAGTAATGGTCACTCTGACGTCCTGACATTGACGGATCGCTCTCGTTCTTCAACCGCAGACACGTGCACCATCAGTATCTCATTTTGAATGAGCTCTTTTTCTGCATATCCCACTCAAATTTGTTTTAGTCTGAACAGCAAGAAACCACATTAAATGGATTAAATGAAATGGGATTCTTAGTCTGAAGAGTCAAGCTGGATTTCGGATGATGCAATGTGATTGTAAATGATGTAGATGCCAAAAGTAAATTGAGCCAATTTTTTTTCTTCATCATCATCATCATCATCATCATCATCAGTGGTACTAAACCACTAAAAGATATTGACAACATGGTCTAAACAAGCAAATCGAAAACACTATTTAAAATATGATTTAAAAAAAATGATTTTTTTTTCCTGAATGGTCAAATAGAGCAAGCAATGTAAAAAGTTCTATTTTTTTATTATTAATGAATGAATGAATGAATGAATTACTTAACACATTTTTGTCATCATCACTACTGAAACTGGTACTTGTAACGAGTTTGCTACGGTGCGGGAACACGGAGTGAGGAACGAGGAGACCAGGAGTACAAAAACAAGGAATTTATTTATATCGCGGGGATCACACGTAGCACAAGGAGTTGACAAACGATACCGGATGCTGGACTAAACGCAGGGAACACTATTTATACACAGAACAGGATCATAGGAAGACGAGACACACCTGGGATCAGTAGAAATCACACAGGGAACACCTGGGATTAAATGAAAAATCACAAAGCAAAGTTAATTTTTTTTGCAGAAAATCAGTCAACTTCTGCAGAAGCCAAAAGCTGCATGTTCGTAAGAAACAAATCCATCAAGATGTTTTTAACTTCAAACCACTGCTTCAAGTCCATAATCCATGATGCTTCCTCCAGCGAAAAAGTCCATCTGCAGGAAAAAGTCCACCTGACTACTTGTGAATTATTGTGATGTTTTAATCAGCTGTTTGGGCTCTCATTCTGATGGCACCCATTCACTGCAGAGGATCTATTGGTGAGAAAGTGATGTAATGCTACATTTCTCCAAATCTGATGAAAAAACAAACTCATCTATATCTTGGATGACCTGAGATTGAAGACATTTTTAGAGAAAAATGAGTCAGAACAGCAGAAATTACATTAACGTAAGAATAAAAACCCAGACGTTAAAGGTTAGCGTGACCTCTTCACCCGCAATTACTCTGGAACTGAAGGATGAAGGACTTTCAATTGGCAATTATTACAATCATTGCTGCGTTCCGAAACTTTCCTGAATGCATCTGTGAAACTTTCTTGTCTGCGCAAGTTGGGTAATTACAGATAATTGTCACAATCATTGTTAGTTCAGCACCTGCATTATTTGAGAGGAGCATTTCAACATCTCAAATAATGCTTTGGAGAAGGGTGGAGGGGGTAGATTAAATAAACGTTGCGATACGTCGTCGCTGTCTTCCGTACCTGGGCATACTGGCATAATTACATGGCAAATCCAGCGACAAGAATCATTATGCCAAATGAAGGCTGTGTAATCGCTACCCCAATCATAAGCAACATAATTGCTCTGACAATCAGGGTGCCACTTTTCGGAGGCATGGGAAATGCTCAACGAGAGGAACAAAAAGGCCTGGCGTGACAGCTTGCATGAAATTTAAGCTCTTTTCTGGGCTTTCGTGTAACGAGTTTGGGTTAAATTGCTCTAAATTATGGGCTTCCAAATGCTATTTGATTATATTGCATGTTACATAACTTCGGGCTGTGTGAAAACAAATATTTGTAAACTTAATTATGGCTAATGTTTCTTTGAAATGCCTCTCCGGTTAAAAGCGCAACACGGCGAGATCGTTCCCGGGCGGATTGAACCTGTACCTGCCATCTGTTTCCCACACGAAGTCAGAGACTTGCTGTTTCACTCTACAAAGCTTTCCATGTAATGCTAACATCTCAACATATACTGTCTGATCTGATTGTTTCTTCCCTCTGGGGTGCTTTTTAAAAACAATAAGAAATGGCATTCACAAGTGATTTAACACCTTTATGAGTAAAAGAACACTGAATAGAAAATAAGTCAGTGACTCAGTTGTGTCCATCACAAAAAAGTAATTTACTGATAAAGTAAATATAAGTTTAATATATTTAAGATTTGAATAGTAAATATCAATTTTATGATCATAAACAAAACAAAATGAAACAACAAAAAATATATATATATTTATGCCTCCGAAACTAACAACAACAAAAAATAGAATAAAAATAATTTAACTACTCTTTAATAGAGGTATATAATATATAAATAATAATAATAATAACAAAAATAATAATAAAAATAACAGCAACTATGTATTGTATAATCATAAAAAATTAAGTGTAAAATAATTATGGCTAAAAAACTAACAAAAAATACAATAAAAAAAACTAAATAAATTATTAAATTATTGTTTAATGTAGTTATATCAGTTTTATAATCATTAAAAAAGTGTAAAGAAAAATATATTGTGCAAAAAATAATAATACATAAATTATTTAATTACTATTCAATATAGTTATATAATATATGAAATAATAATAATAAAATAGTTGCTATAAATTTTAAAACATAAGCACAAAAAAAAAAAAAAAAAAAAACCTGGCTCCAAAACTAGCCAAAAATAGAATACAAATACTAAATAAATTATTTAATATATTAAAATATAACTAATAAAAAAAAAAAAATAGTATAATCCGAAAAATGAAAGAAAATTAAAAAAGAAAGTAACAAAAATATATTTATGTATTCAAAACTAATAAAAATAGAATACAAAATACTATTTTTTAATTATTGCTTAATATAGTTATATGATTATGATGATGATGATAATAATAATAATAATAAAAAAATAAAAAATAAATCTTTATTTAAGCTGAAAAACATGAACAATTTAAATGAATACATTTAACACTGTTAGATTTTAAATGTCTATTTAAAATATTTAAACTTTATGATATTATGATGTGTTGATTTATATACTATGATTGTTTTATATATTATAGTTATATATTACATAAAGCATTACAAAAATAATACCAATAAAAATAATAATAACTGTTGTTTGTTGGGATGTGGAATGTGTAGAATGTAGAATTTACTTTTACTTGAAAATGTTAAAGTTTAGTGTTAAGTGTTTTTAAATTCTCAGTTAATTAAAGGGCCGGTTGCGTCTGCACAAATAATTTCACTCCAGACTGCTTTGTGAAAGTCACGTCATTATACTGCTCACCTATCGTTATAACCGTATTTGTGTGCGTACATTATCGAACTCGAACATCAAACTGATGAAATAAAGCAGAACATGCAAACACCAAACCCATAATTCCCCTGCTAATCGTCTACATGGCGTTTGCCGCAGGCCTGCAGTCATGTGAGATGATTGTGGTTCAGATCAGCAGATGTGTCCCTGTCCCCTTCCACACGGGCCCCTGGGTGACGTCCGCAGACAAGCTTGGCTAATAAGGGCCCATCAGCGGCGATTACAAGTAGCTCTGCCAGCCAAGATCCCCTGCAGTCTCCTGCTGGCGCCCAATCAAACAGAGATGGGTGAGATACAGCTGTAAACACGCCGCGTTAAAACACACCTCAGATGCAGGGTAAGAGTGTCTGCCAAACACATGAATGTTCAGTTCAGCGTTGTGTGGTTTTACCCATCAGCCACTGCGGTATAAAGATTCAATCTAAAGATAAGACAGACAGTAAAACATGCATGGAAATCCAGTAAGCCTTTTTAATGTAAGTAAAACAAACTAAGCTAATATCAACTAAGCTGCTGTAACTGATTTATAATATTAGTAAACTGTATAGGTTAGCTTTTAATGCTAACACAAAGCTAGCAACGCACTAGCAAATGTGTAAGGAAGCTTATCTAATTTCGTCATATCCTAAACGTATTGTCACCTAAACTAAGCTAACTGATTAGCTTCGCGTTAGTAGTTATACTGTGTACCATGTTGGTTAGCTGCTAATGCTAACAACAACACAAGCCAAACTGATGAAGCAGGCAACACACTAGCCAAGGTGTGAGGAAGTTGGCTTAGGGAAATCATGTGTGCGGTGTCATTTGCGTCTGAACTGTGATGTTGGTATGCTAGCAGCACTGCAGTGTCAGTGTGAGGGTGAAATACTGTGATTTTACTGTGTCAGTGTGACTGTCTGGAGGTAGCGCTCTGAAAAACTGACCATCTGCAGGTTTTACATAAAGTTCTGCTTCTCCACAGTTCTGCCTGGTTTTAATTAGACACGAGAGAGTCGAAGGAAGCGCTGGGAAGGAGAAGATACACAAAAGCTTGATGCACAGTCGCAATCTACAGTGTTACAGTATGATTAGCATTAGCAAAATTGACTTACAGGGTAGAAACAGCTCACCTGTGTGAGAAACAGATTATGGGAATTAAAAGTAGAATAAAATGAGAAGCTGTCACAAGCTAACTTCCTTACACTGGCTAGCACATTGTCAGTTTTGTGTTAGCATTAACAGCTAACCTATAGAGCGTAGCAATACTATAACAGCTAACTAATCTGTTAACTTAGTTGATTTAAGTTTAGTTAACAATACTTTCAGGCTATTTTATAAAGAAATAAAGTATTGCATTTGCTGCCTTACCTTGCTAAGTTGCTATATGTGTTTTGCAACCTAGCAGTTTGCTAGTTGGCTGGTTGCTAGTTGGTTCAAACCAGTTTTCAGTCAGCCCAAATTGATCATTCGCCAGTCAATCCGCCACCAAGTCTGAAAAACTATCTTGACTGCCTTTAGTTAGCTTGTAGTTGATTTGTTGCTAGTCAAAGTTGGTCTAGTATTAACTCCCTGCAAATAAACAGTTTTGTAAAGGTACAATAAAGCAGTTATTAGCATTTGATAGGGCATCTTCAACTGGACAGAAACTTTAAAGACAACGTAAAAAGACAACATGCCACATGATTAGCATTAGCAAAAATGAACATACAGTATAGAAAGAGCTCAGCTGTAGTGAGACAGATCATAGAAATTAATAGCAGAATTAAATGATGGGTTGAGAAGCTCCTGTAATGAAATGCAGAGGACCATGCTCGTTAATTAATTTGTCTGTTGAGCCATCACAGGTCACAGGCTAAAGCGCTATAGCTAGTGCCGCCCAGACACCTCGTAATTACATGCTTCCTTGCTTATTGGCCACCACTTATTCTTTTTAATAACTTTGGTGTCCATGGAAAAAAAATACACATTGAGGTCTGCTGACGATCAATGTCATCAGCAATCTGTTTCAAGATGTGACAATAATTTATGGTTAGCATGAATAGCATTTACTATTTGCCCATTTGTACAGGAAGTTTTAATATCCAAGGGTTTTAAGTAATAATTACAACCTTTTGAAAAAATGGTTCAGAAGTCACAGTGGCAATGCTAATGCATTCTAAAGCTTTGCTACATGGCTGAAATATATTAGAGCTCGTTGAATGGCTGAAAAAAAACTGGGATTTTTTTTTTTTTTTTGGCATGTTTGCAAGAGAAAAACACGGATAACAAGCCTCTGTAAATATTTTATTGACGTACCGTATTGATTTCTTTCATCTATAATAGTGCCCTGAGCTCTTACTTGCTGTTCTGCCGTGTCTAATATGTGTCTTTTCGCACGTATCTGAGGTGGAACCAGTTCAGATGTGGCCGCAGGTGATAAGAGCCCCTCTCCACCTGATGCCCGTTCTCCGCTCACTCCTCGTTCCCCTGCTCTCTGGAGCCCCGGCATCGAGACCTAATCCTGCTCGCGTGGAGGCGGCATTTTGTTGAGAGCGAGCTGACATTGACCTTCAGTTTTCATCCTACCAATTTCTCTGTTCTTTCAAGGAAGCATGAATCTAATTTAGGCCTGGGAGCTTCACGGCGCTCGTCTTTGATCTTCGGCTCTCGACGAGTACAAAGAGGGAGCGAGACGTCGAAAGAGAACGGCAGAAAATCAAGGGAGCGACAGGAAGAGAGAGGAAATAATCTCACTTCCTAGAGCTGACAAAGCGACACGTCTGTATGTTGAATCACAAATTTTGTACAGTATTATGATTTAAAGGAAGTACTGAAGGTGAAATATTGCACCTATGTCAACATAAAATCTAAATTATATTTAGTTTCCCTAGACAAGTTTTTGGTTATATTGTGCACAATGCAATGATGCATGTTTATTCCAACAAAAAACGTTTGTTTTAATAGCAATCTTTTTGTTGTAAACATTTATAGAAATGCATGTGAAAAAGTTTTTAAAAGTTTGTCGTGCACATTGTGCATGTTAACAATTTAGCTTAACATCACAACATGCCACAAAAGTCATAATGTGCTAATTTTACATTAACACGTTAGCGTAAAGTTAACATCACAACATGGGACAAAAGTCATAATGTGCTAATTTTACATTAACACGTTAGCGTAAAGTTAACATCACAACATGGGACAAAAGTCATAATGTGTACATGTTAACACGTTAGCGTAAAGTTAACATCACAATATGCAACAAGTCATGATGTGCAAATTTTACGTTAACATGTTAGCTTAAAATTAACATCACATTATGTGACAAAAGTCATAATGTACAAATTTTATGCTAACACCTTATCTTAAAGTTAACATCGCAACATGCGACATCATAATGTTTGAATTTTACAAGTTAACACCTTAGCTTAACTAAGTTAATGTCACACCATGTGACAAAAGTCATAAATAAAAATATAAAAAATGTTTTGTAAAAAAAAAAAAAAAGGTTTATGTGGTGCTCAGTTTTTATTAAATTTCTAGTGAAATTTTTGCATGAATTTAGCATGCTAACATGCTAGTTTAAACAAGTTAACACAAAAAAAGCGCTACAATAGTTATAAAACGTAAATTTGTGGATTTTCTTTTTTTTTTTTTTACTTTTCACATTTACATTCTTGGTCTTACTGTGCATAATTCATCGGTGCATGTTATTTCCAAAGAAAAAATATGTTTTTGCCGTAAACATTAGTCAGAATGCAATAACTAGCATTTGCCGTCTCTTTCCTTTTTGTCTGACATTACATAGTTTGAAAATAAAATAAAAAAAAAGGTTTGTCGTGCACTTTTTTTGTCTTAATGCATGTTCTTGATCTTTTTGAAAACAATTTATCGGTGCATATTATTCCAACAAAAAAGTTGTAATCTTTTTGTCGTTAACATTCATCAAAATGCAATTACTTAAGCGCTGCCTAATAAGCGCTGTAATTTAGTAGTTTAGTTAATGCAGTAATTTGATGGCAGTTAATGTTGATTTAATATTTAATAAAGGTTACAGCAAATAATGATGGATCTGAGAGCGAAGTGTTAACTTCGGGAGATGCTCTCAAGGGTGATTTTGACCTTCAGTCTTCACATCTAATCACAAATCAGCCTCTGATATCATGTAAAAGATCTTTGCTTAGATTTAGAAGCACATTTAGACAGTATCAGGCCAAAACGACACCCTGTAAAGAATACAAAGCACACGGCGTAATGCATCTCAGACAAACAGCACCGTCGTCCTGCCTGAGGTGAAACGAGGCCCTTTAAAAATTCAAGCCTGCACTGAGTTATAGTGAATGATGTGCTAAGGCCTTTTGATTAGTACGTGCGAGTGTATGAGCGTTGAGACATCTGAGATGGATTCAGTCTAGAGAACAGGAATGAATTAAATATTAATTATAGAAATGTCCAGTGACAGTTTGAATCTCATCATTCACCGAAAAGGCCATTATTCTCATTTTTACTTGGCATTTTCAAATTTAGCATGCTAAGATTTATAATACAACAAACGTCAGGTTAAGCAAGCTAGCATATAGTGAAAGGTAAAAGGTGGTTCAGAGTGTGACATTAATCTAATTCATAAAATTCAAATAAATCAATAAATTCACTAAATATAAAAGGCACGAGTGAAAAGCTACAGAGAATTCTTTGAAATAACTAAGTTAATAGAACACTCAACCAATGTCATTAAATGTTACATAAACTGATAAAAATATTTACAATACTGCTGAGGTTTATTCATTAAAAATAAAATAAAAAAATAATAATCTGAAATTTAACGTAAAAAAAAAATAAATAAAAAAATAACCAAAGATTTACGAAATGATTAAAAAGGGTCAAAGACATTCTTTGCTTTTTTGCTTGAGACTGTGTTGTCCAAATATCAAATGCTAATATTTGTTACACACTAGCATGTTAGCTTATGCACATCAACTTGCGTAATTCTACACAACGTACATAATGAATAAAATGTGACCAGTAACTTTTTCAGGAATTTCTTCAACACAAATTAAAAATCATCAATGCAAGACATTCTTAGCTTTTGTAAGACTATTGTTGTCCAAATTTCTCATGCTAACATTTGCAATATGCTAATATTGAAAAGTAAGCAAGGTAACTAATGTGATTTATTACACCAAAAATTATAAATAAAATGTAACGATTACATTTTTTAATATTTATAATAAATATAATTGGATATTTCAAGATAATTAAAAAAAATGCATATCGCGGAAAAATAATGGCTGTCAAAGACATCCAAAAATAGGCCATTTTATGAAGTTTAAAAAGTTTACAAAATTCTTCAGAAGTTAAAAATGGCCACTAAGAGACTGGCATGACCCCGCCCCTAAACTTACCCATCACTGGGGTCTAGACAAATCGTACAAAATCGTACGAATTAGCCGCCTCGTAAAATACATACAAATTGGTTGTGAGATAGCATTGGATTTATCACCGCAAAAAAAAAAAAAAATGTAATGGATAAATTATCAAAAAAATTAATCTAATTAAAATAAAACCAAATTTTGTTGCTTTATCGCCTATCGGGCGAAATCCACAAACATGATTGTGTAAAAACGTGAACTGTATGAATCTGTCTATAGTGAGATTGTTCACATGTACAAATGTCCAATTAAGCTCTGAATCTCGGCGAGCACTGAAGAGGCCATTGTTTAGTTATCGCCGTTGTTTAGTGCCAAACCACCTACCCCAAAAACATGTCATAATATAAAAGCAGTGAAGCAAAAGCTTTTATTTGGCAGGAGCACTTCCTCGTCATCCTCCTCTTCGTTTTCCTGGCACTCCCGAGAGCGTCGCTCTGCCAGGCTGGACTGATATGTCTGTCAGATGGACAGGTCTGTGAGAGCCGCTGTCCCCGAGGGCCGATGACACGCATTAAAAGGCTTTTGGAGTGGGCGTCCCCTGTCTGCACTTCACAGAGAGAGAGAGAAATCACTTCAATGCATGAAAACACACACCTGTGGGGCCCGGATGGGACATCCTGCCACTTCACACTCGAACTGGACGACCCCGGCGCACGGATGCTTTCAGACACGGAGCTAAACCAAGCTGCGGAGCGCAGGCTTTTCACACCGCAGCCACGGGACGCCTCGCTCTCATGAGGGAGTTTTGAGAGATTACAGCGATGAGAGGAAGAGAACATGACGTCTGAGAGCCTGGAAGTGAAGAAAGCTTCACGTCTGAATGAGTTTGCAATTTCTTGTGCGGTTTCTGCTTAAAGAAAAGTGTCTGCTAACAGGGCACAATTTAAAAACGTATGTAAACGATGTGTAACATAAGGAAAAGTTCACACATTTCATTCATGACTCTTGAGAGTCTGAAAGTGAAGAAAGCTGCACACATCTGGATGAGTTCAGTGTTTCTTAAAAGCCCCCTACCCCCCCAAAAAACTGTGTCAACTTACAGGAAACGTTGTGAAAATGTACGTAAATGTTGCGCAAATGTAAGGAAATTTCCTCACGTTTCGTGCATGACTCTTGAGAGTCTGGAAGGTAAGAAAGAAGCACATCTGGATGAGTTCACTGTTTCTTACGCAGCTTCTGCCTAAAAAACAAACAGTGCCACCTAACAGGAAACGTTCTGAAAGTGTCTGTAACGGTTGCGGAAAACGTTAGGGAAACGTTTTCACGTTTCATTCATGACTCTTGAGAGTCTGAAAGTGAAGAAAGCTGCACATCTGGATAAGTTCAGTGTTTCTTATCCAGCTTCTGCCTAAAGAACTGTCTTAACTAACAAGACACGTTCTGAAAACGTACATAAAGGTTGTGTAAACGTTAGGAAAACGTTCTCACAGGTTTCATGATTCTTGAGAGTCTAGAAGCGAAGTGAAACAACACGTCTGGATGATTTTGTCATTTCTTATGTGGTTTCTGTCCAGAGAACTGTTAGGAAACATTCTGAAAATTTCATTTTGAGCCCCAGGAATAAATCAGACGTCTTAATGAGGAGGTAGGGTGAACTGTGACCGGCCCGAGCGGCTCTTCTTGCTAATGGATGAAGGGACGGCTTCAAAAACACGTCTCATCAGCAGCATGCTAAAATAATAAGAAAAAAACACCAGACCTGCCGCGAAAACCCACTGTCTTCACCTTCATCAGAGTTTGATACAATTATGCTCAACTGTACAATTCAGTCAATGCTAAATCACTACCATTATAATCAATGAAACATCAACCGATGATTTGTATTCATTATAAATCCAAATGATAGTGTAATTTGGTATTATTATTATTATTATTATTTGTTTTATATTGATAAGTTTTTTATTTTATTTTAGTATGACTATATTTTTTTCTTTATAACTATACCTTTTTACATTGTTAACTTTTATATTCTTGTTATTAGCGGTTTATTTTATTCTAACTGTATTATTATAATTTGAGTTATATATAATTATAGTTATAAGAATTTTATTTTTTTATTATCTTATTATTATACTATAATTACTATATTTTATAATATACTATATTTTTATTTTTTTCTCATTGTATTATTATATTTAGAATTATTTCTCATTGTATTATTATATTTAGAATTATATAAGGTTGTTTTATCTTTATACTTAACTTTTCTTTTCTAATTTCATTATAATTAAAATTAATTAGAATTATATTTATTATATTTATTATATTTAACATTATTTATCTATTATTATTATTATTATTATTATTATTATTATTATTATTATTATTATTATTATCGGAATTGTATTATTCGTTGTATTTATTTAATAATTTGTAATTTTATTCTATTTATTACTATTATTATTATTATTAATTTATATTATTATCATGAATTATGTATAATTAGGATTATTATATTTATTATATTATTTTATGATTGTTTAATTATTTGTAATTGTTTAATTTTATTCTAATTTATTTTTGTTATTATTATTATTATTATATTATATAATTAAAATTATTATATTAGATTATTTTATTATATTTATTTTAATTAATATTATTTTATTCAAATTGTATTATTGTTATACTTAGAATTGTTTAATGTAATTCTTATATTTTAGATAATTTTAATATTTATTTTTATGTAAAATTAGAAAGATTTATTATAATCTATTCATTTAATTCCAAACAAGGTTGGCAAGATCAACTGTAGACAGAAGATACAAGTATGACACCAACAGCTCAAGCCTGAAGCAGTGACTTTTCATCTCCAGTTGGACTGTAGAATCGGTTTGGGTTCCATTAAAGCCTCTCCAGCTGGATTTTATTAGAGTGTCCCGTGGAGCCGAATGTTCCAGAGCCCAGTGTCTCTCAGCAGGCCCCAACATCTAGAAATACCTGCTCTAATGAGGATATCAGGTCCACGCTCACAGGCCCGCATCACTCACCATAATGATAATAGCCACCGAGCCGTTTGCTAAAGACCAATTTAATGGAAAACACTGTTTAAATTGTTTCATGTTGACTTTGAATAGATGACTTTTGGTGAATTATAGCCGGAGAAAATCCCTCACAAACAAGCAGCTCCAACAGGGCAAGACACCCCAAAATGATGGGTCAGTCCTCATGTTGAGTTTGAATAGTTAGACGTTAAGCATAATGTTCAAGCTCCACTTTTAAATATTTTTTGTTTTATATTTAGTGTTTTTTTTGTTTTTTTATTTTATTATTTGTTATTAAATCATTATATTCTTGTTATTAATTTAGAATAATAATTTAAAAAAAATTTTAAATGTTAATATTTAGATTTAATAAATACAGATTTTATATATATTCATAGTTTATTTATTTTATATTTATTAGTACTGAAGATGTTATAGTCTTCAAAAGGCTCGTTTTGGAAAATAAATTAATGTGTTTATGAACTGGTCTGATATAAAAAAATGGAATAATATATTTATTAGTATTAAATATAACTAGAGAGATAATTGGTATTATAGTCAAATATTTACAAAATAATACAGGCTTTATATTGACATTTTCAAAACTAACAGCTTGAATAGGAAATTATTGTACGTTAATGAATTAATCCAATGAAAAACAGGAATTATGTAATGTCTGTAAACTAACATATATTAAAAAATTAAATAAATTTTTTATATTTTATTATATAGTCATATTTAATATATTTTATTTGTATTAGTATTAATTATAACTGAGTAATGTAAGTTTAAGAATTGATCTGATTTTTTTTTAAATGTAGGAATTAGAAATAATATCATTTTATCTGCAAACTTAACATTTGTTTAAATATAAATATCATTTGACTGAAAATGTACTCAACCAACAATTAAAACATAAATAATGGTCGTTCTTAAATCAATCAAACCATCTACTGTATATATTAATAATGCACAAATTGCAATGAACAAATAATCAACGCTCATGAATATGCACAAAAATATTCATGAATATGCATAACAATTTTCATATTTTCTTAACAAAATTCATATTCGCATACTTTGATGAAATGTATCCATGCAATTTTAAATATTAATAGAGAAATCCTAAATGTCTTCACATAAACTGCAGTGAAGTTCATTTGCATATAATTGTGCATTATTTTAATTATAATAAACGATTATTAAAGTCTGCACTCAATGCATAAAATTTTTATCATAAAAATTATGCATTTTATACTCTTAGCTACTTAATAAAACATCAGCATTAATAGGACTGAAAGTGTGAGCTGTATAATTGAATACATGTGAATGTGAGATTTGAGATGAGATTTGAGCTACAGTTTTACGTGTTGCAATGGAACTTCTAATGCACTAATGCATAAACATAAATAATCAGATTCACCTCTCCATCCGTCATCAAACCCACCGTAAAACAAGCCAACAGCATTGACGGCCCATGAACCCCTGCTGTCCGACAGCTCAACACAAGCACATAACAACAATCATTTACAAACTTGTTTAGTTAGGAGCGAGTGATTACGATACGATCCGCCGTATAAAACAACACAATAAAGAGATCCAGATCGAGAGGGTTGAATTCACAATGGCAGTTTTAATAACAGACACGGGTGCGAGTATTTCATCCTGACAGGAACGTAATATGGTCGATTGATTACCCCAATTTTGTACAGGACGGATAACACATGACATGGACTCTCTTAAATCTGATCCATGTGGCCCATCTGAAAGGAGACCCCCAAAACGGACGGATTTATCGATGCATCAATGCACGATGCACGGCATTCTGGGAGTCCGTAATTAGCATTTTTATGGAGGCCCTAAAAGAAACCTGCAACGGTGCGTGACTTGTTTACGGTTTGTTATCATGTCGGGCCGAGCGATAACGGCGGAGGTTTGTAATGCAGAGCGTTTAGTTGCAGATTTAATCACAATAAAATAAACATGAAATCAAAATAGACTCATTTCATCCTGTTCCTGGTCTTACTGCTAATGATTTAACAGTGTACGGAGGACAAAAGCTGCAAAAAAGAATTAATAATCAAACACTACAATGACACTTCATCCTGTTCTTGGTTTTACTTTAATTTTGTGCATTTTCCCATACAATAATGTGTGCGTTTATTTAGGTAAGTCGATATTTTGCACAATTAATTATTTATATGTATATATTATGTTTTTAAAATTTATAATTTTTTAATACATATACAGTTAATATAATTATGCACAAATATGTTGATTCATTTATATGTTAATTATATAAATTATATGTTAATTCATTTATTTGGGTATTTTTGCATTTTTATATTTGGCTGAGACACTTTAGTTTTAGTATTAGTTGTATACTATAATAGTTCTAATGATTATTTTTTTTTAATTTTAGTTTTATTTATTTTATTTTATTTTTTTCCAGTTGGTAATTTGGTTTAGTTATTTTCTGAGACAGCATTTCTAATAGATAGATAGATAGATAGATAGATAGATAGATAGATAGATATAAATATATAGTTATATTTTTATTTAATTTTTTGAAATTCCCATTCAACTTCAAACACAATCTAAAAACAAATGCAAAATGCAACATGCTGCAAAAATATAACGATACAACAAAATATGCCAATAAAATATAACAACTATAACAAATATGTGTTATAAGATATATTTCACTTGAAAACTTCACATTATGAAAATAATTATGGGTTGTGTGTAAATTTTAATGTAAAGATCATGCTGACTTTAAGGATCTGCTATTTACATAATGTAATTGACCTTTAAAAACCTCAAATATTAGAACAAAAACATTTCTACAGGAGTGACTTCCACCTGTTGCTAAACTAAAGTTTTAGGAAGCAACTTTTTTAGGAAGCAACTAAAAACTTAAAGTGAAAATGTCATAACTAGTTACTTTAAGAGCCCTTCCACCAGTACGTGATCATCTTCAGCGAATGAACTTCTAATCACATGCTCGTGAAGCTTCACTGACCACGTCTGCGAGGAGAGAGTGGAGCACGACGTGTGTTTGGAGAGCTGTCGGCGCTGTAACGCGAGCACAGATGGAGCTGGAGATGCTGGCACGCCACTCGCCGCCCACCAGCGTGAAACCACGCACAAACCGCTTAACCCTCCGCCGTCCAGGCTGGAGCGCCTCGCTCATGCATCGGCCCGTTCCAACAGTCTCGCTTCCATACTGATCGCTCTCATTCTGGATCCATGGATCTCCCAATGGAGCGCTTGATATAAGCTACTGCATTTCAACAAAGAAACAGTGTCAAGCTACCATTGATGGTCTGAAGAAAAAACTCTGTCCAAAGAGTTAATGTTCCTTAAAACAAACATTTTATAATTGTTTTCTCACTGCCATGTTGTTCCAAACCTGTTTGAAGTTCATCATCCTGGAAGAAACAGGAATGGAAATTTAGTATGTTATTTTTCCTGTAATTTTGTACAATATTTAGATCCAGTTTTGTCATTGGTCTCAATTTGATTGACACCAGCCCTTGGCAGCCATACTTGATTGGATGAAATTATGAGTTTTAAGAGATGTGTTTCCTCCACAGATTATTTTTTTTATGTTCTTGTGCTTTGAAGAACCCAAAACCCCAAATATTTAAACTTTAATGAGCCTTAAAATAAAAGAGAGTTGTGTTTGTTTATAAAAAAAAAAAGAAAAAATTATGTTCTGGTGCTTTCAAGAACCAAAAACCTCAAATACTGAACTGAAGAACATTATGAGACTTAAAAAAAACTCTATTCCTGTAATTTTGTGAAATAATCCAATCACAATTGGCGTTAACCTTTTCCCCGCAATATTTAATTGGATGTAACTGAGATTTGAGAGTTGCGTTTGTTCCAAAAAGTTAATTTGTATGTTCTCATGCTTTCAAGAACCCAAACCCCCAAATATTGATATGAAGAAACTTTAAAGAGCCTTAAAAAAAAGCCCTATTCCTATATTTTCTTGAAATAATCCCATCGTGATTGACGCCAACCCTTCGCATGCCATATTTGATTCGATGTAAATGAGATTTAAGAGTTGCTTTTGTTCCACCATTAACTTTATGTTCTGGTGCTTTAAAGAACCCAACACCCCAAATATTGATTTGAAGAACCTTTAATGAGGCTTAAAAAACATTGACTTAATAACTCAACGCAAAATAACATTTTTATGTCCCATTTAAAGGGTTGCTTCATCTTAAAACAAGCATTTTGTCACCATTCACTCACCTTTATGTTGTTTCGAACCAGTTTGATGTTCTTTCTTCTGGAAGAAAGACAAAACAGACTGAAATATATGTAATTTTTTTGATTTCGTGAAAATAATCACATTGTGATTGATGTTAACCTTTGCCAAGCCATATTTGATTGGATGTAGAGTAAATGAAATTGGAGAGTTTTGTTGGTTCCACAAGTACCTTTTATACATTCTGGTGCTTTAAAGAACCCCAAACCTCAAATACTGATATGAAGAAAGTTTAATTAAGTTAAAAATTAAAAGTTATAGATGTTTGGCAGGAATTTTAGTATTTCTGTAATTTCAAGAAATAATCCCATTGTGATTTACATCAACCCTTTGTACACCATATTTGATTGGATGTAAATGAGATCTGAGATTCGCGTTGGTTCCTTAAAGAACATTTTAATGTTTTGGCACTTTAAAGAACCCAGAAATCCAATATCTGATGTGAAGAACCTTTAATGAGCTTTAAAAAACTGAGTGAAGGACCATACATTGACTCAAGAATCCAATGCAAAATGTTGCTAGGAAAAAATAAGCTTTATTTACATTTACATTTAGTCATTTTGCATACGCTTTTATCCAAAGCGACTTACAATTGTTTAAATGTACTAGTTGGATTTGAGCTTATCATTATAGTTCAGGAGCTGAACATCTCTTTTTGTTCTTTAATTGTCAGGTTGGTGTTAAAACGATGAATAAATGTAGTAAATGAAAGTCACTTTAAGTGAAAGCTATTCACTTACGTTCTATTGTTCAGGCTTTGGTTGACAAAAACAAAGTCATGTGATACGTAACTGAAACCTTCTCTTTCCTCTGAAAGGGACAATGGAAGCTGTCAAGACACCTGCGTTTATTATCCAGACGACTCCATTCGTCACACAGGGGATCTCAATGTGTACTCTGGAAAATCACTGAGAGATTCAAGGAGAACAACATTCTGCAAATTCAATTCACAAAAAAGAAGAAAAAATATAAATCTAATGCCAGTGGGAAGCATAATTAGGAACACGAAACCTGGCAAGAACATTTACATTTCATACTAAAAAAAAAAAAAAAAAAAATGCAATTATATATTGCATGAATTAAAGGAACCCTTTGAAATCATGTCATTTTTTATTTTTATTTTTTTATTTCTGATAGTATTACATTGGTGCATTAACATAATACATACAGGTGCATAGCATAATACACAAGTTAGAAAGAAAAAATGGGCAATTAAATATTGCATTAATCATGCTTTTTATCTTTCATTTATTTCTGATAATAATAATTAGCTGAATTAAACATGCAACACAGTATGCTAAATAATATAACAAATTAGAAAAAAAAATAATAATTAAAATAATTATACATTGCACAAAGTAAATGAAGCTTGTTTTCCTTACTGTTTTTTATATATATATTAATTCTGACAATAATAAATTGTGTGTGTGTGTGTGTGTGTGTGTGTGTGTGTGTGTGTGTGTGTGTGTTTTTTTTTTGTGTGTATATATTAAAAAACAAATTGTAAAAAGAAAAAAAAAAGATTTAAAATTTTTTATATTTTACTGATTTTTATGAAATTTATTAATTCATCTTAAATTCAAAGTAATCCAAAATGTATTTTAAAAATCATGCAAGTATACAAAACATGTATACATGAAGCAAAATATTTGTTTTTAGAAAATAAACATGTAATTTAATCCACTAGCAAATTGTTGCTTTTTGTCTTAAGCTTTTAGAAAAAAAGTGGAAAGAAAAATAAACATAATATAAGATATAGTCTCTGAAAACAAGTTTTAATATTTTATGCAATTATTTAATAATAATTATTAGATTTATTAAAATATTTAAATTTGTATATTTAAAATAATATATTTAATTAAAATTTAATTAAAATAATATATTTAATATAATATATTTCAAAGGTTACACAAGATTTGCATACAAATATTGTGGATTGTTTAGTTTTGCCCAATTATTCACTGTGAGCTTCACGCAAACATTTCCTCCCCTACACCTGAAAACAGAGATACGCTACATCTTGATCTCGTACTGCCAAGAGAAAGGAAGGAGAAATCAAGTGGATGTCTCTCAAGATGGTGTTTGGGTAGTGAGAGCAGATAAGATGGCACCATCTGCGTCTTGCCTCCTGTTTGGCTCTCCAGAGGAATGGCTCCATGACGACTGCCGCCACCGCCACGCAAGAGTGGGAAATGAATATTGAAAATATCTGGCCAACGCTCGTAATTGGGGTTTAAGACAACAAGTCACAGATACTCAGTGGATTGGTCACAGATATTCTCCTCTCAGCGTGAGGTTGGCGTTTGTTGGCGCGGCGTCCCGCTGAACCCAGGTTGTGGGATAATCTCGCGCAACAACAGATTTGCTTCCATTACGTGCGCATTAGTCATGGTGTATTTACAAGCTAACTGCCATGTAGCCCCAGTTCAGATGGCGTCTTGCTGCCAGCGGATCGCTCTGTTCTGTCCCAAATTGTTCATGTGTTCGTCTGCGCAACAGGAATCCAAACGGAAGTTAGCGTTTAATTGCGGGGGATGAATACTTTTGCTGCTAGATGAGAATTAGCTGGCTAATGTGGGATTAGCAAATGCTTAGATCATTACCACTGTATTGGAGGCAAACAGACTATAGTACGGAAAGAACAGCTGTCATACGAACGCAACTGAAAGATGAGAATAACGTAAAGAAACCGCAGATGATTTAGCGCAACTAATGCTGCTACTGCAGGATACAGAAACTTGTTGAAATATTGACAATTTCTAATGTAGGATGGAACTCGACTGGATTGTGATAAGCTTAAACACCATTTTATTGCAACTAGTGCTAACGATATTGAAATTTTTGTAGTGAAAGAATATTGACTGAGAAATAACGTTCGGTGAGACTCGATTGGATTATTGTTTGCTAATTTTTATTTTTGATTTTTTTATTTTGCTGGTTTTGCTAGTTCTGAGTGTTCAGAATGGAATTAATGAAATTTTTTTGGTTTAAAATAATATTAATTGAGAGAAACTGTAGGATAGGACTCGATTGGATCGTGATATGCTAATATGCAAATTTAACGCAACTAGCCGTGCTAGAGCAGGATGAATTATTAAATTTACTTTTTAAAACAGTATTTACTGAAACATAATATAGGATGATACTGGACTGGATCGTCGTACGCTAATGCGCCGATTTAACGTAACTAGCACTGTTACAGCTGAACGAATTTGTAACATTAGCAACAACATCTTGACATTTCCAAGTACAAAAAGAATAATTACTGTGAAATAATGTAGGGTAGGGCTCGACCGGATTGTCATACATACGCTAATGTGGCAATTTAACACAACTAGCGCTGTAAGAGCAGCATGAATTCTCAAAAATTAGCAACAACATATTGACATTTTCCTAGTATAAAAATAATATTTACTGAGAAATAATGTACAGTATGATGGGACTTCACTGGATTATCATATGTATGCTAATGAGACGATTTAGTGCAACTAGCACTGTCACAGCTGCATAATTACTATGAGTTAACTGGATTGCAAATATGCTGATTTAATGCAACTAATGCTGCTACAACAGCATGAATTAGCAACATTAGCAACATAATAATGTAGCATGATCCTTAAATGGATTGCGATATGCTAATACTTCAATTCAACGCAACTAGCACTGCTACAGCTGCATGAATTTGCAACATTAGCATTTTTATGTATTTTCAGAGTTATTTTTTTTTAGCGCAAAATAAGTATGATGGGACTTGACTGGAGACTATCTACTGAAAAAATAATGTGGGACTCGATTAGATTGTTATATGCTAATATGCTGGTTTAGAACAACTAGCGCTGCTACAGGTGTGTGAATTAGCAACATCAACAAAATGTTGACATTTTCTATTTTGAAAAACAAATTATGTGATATAATGTATGATGAGATTTCATTCGATTTAACGAAACTAGCTCTACTACAACTGCATGAATTAGCAACATCAGCATTTTTGCACATTTTCCTTGTGAAGAAGAATATTTATTGCGAAATAGAGACTTGACTTGCTTGCGATACACTACTACAGCGATTTAATGCAACTAGCGCTGTTACAGCAGCATGAAACGACATTAGCAATGGCATTCTTAGCCATAATTGCTATTGTTAGCTAGCAATACAATGTTATTTTCAGAGTGCAATGTATTTACAAAGTGAAAATCATTTGATTTGTACAAAGATTGCAAAAAAAATTATTATTGCTCAACTGGCAAATCGAATTAAATACATATTTGATATTTGGGGAAAAAATACTGTAAATATTACCTAATGTCGTTGGAAGTGTATCTGAGGAAAACATTTAGCTAGCCAAAACTCTGATGTGAAACCCAATGAGCTCAAGGAGGAGCAGGAGATCTGGTGTCAGATGCTGACGAAGGTTCATCAGGACTCCTGCCAGACAGATTAAAGCAACACACGGGTCCTCACCTCGCAAACGCACTTCCTCTATTGTGAGCAGAGCATTTGTAGTCCCAAAGCCACATGGCGGAAGAAACACATAATCTGTTCAGATGAGCTCCGTAGTCACGCATGAGGGTGTAGTCAAGAGAGAGCTTATACTGCTGTGTGTGAATTAACGCCACTTCCACAGGCCTAATTAATGACAGCCTCACAGAACCACACTCACGCTGTTATACAGTACGTCCAAAAGAACAATATTAAACCAAAGATGAATGAAAAACTGAGACATTTTTGCTACAAAACCTAACTAGACTTCAAATATAACTCATTTTGATGAATTTTTATGCATGTCAGTACAAAAAAACTTTTTTTCTCGGTCACACCGATCAAGTCAGTTTGCAACAATCTTACATTAAGGTTTGTACACAAGAAAGTGCTGAAAAAAAAGAATAAATGCAACAGAATAAATACCTTTAATAAATCGAGGTTCATACACAACAAAGTGGTTTACAAAAAAAAAAAAAAAAAAAAAACTTAGAAGAAAATTTAAAAATAAAACAAAAAAAAGATAAATAAAATGATAAAATAAATATTCTTAATATATATATAAAAAATATATATATACTTACAAATTTAAATAGATAATAATATAATAATATATAAATATTCAAAGTCCTAATTAATGATGTGCGGACAGAACTGGACTTGGATAATTTTACCAAATTATAAGTACAAAAGAAGAAAACTTTAAAATAATAATAATAATAATAATAATAATAATAATAATAATAGAAAATAGGATACCGGTAAATAAGATTAAATAACACAAAATAAGATTTCTAAATATGAAAATAATAAAAATTATACAAAAAAACAACAAAAAATAGAAAGTAAAAAAATACAATACGATAATGAAATAAAATATTATTATAAAAAAAGACAAAATAGTATAATAAAACTATGATTAAGAAATAATATATGATTAAATTAAAATATCAATAAATTACAATAAAAATTACAAGTACACAGGAAGAAAATTGAAAAATAAAAATATAAATATGAATAAAACTAAAATATTCAGAGTCCTACTTAATGACAAAAGCTAGTGAGCTGCCTACCTTAGACCTCAAATGCACCTCTTTTTGGTGAAAGGGAATTGAAGTGTTTCTTGTTAATATAAATAATGTTAGTTAACTCCATTGGGTGGCTTTTCAGGCCGGTTTTACCAGTCTTGAGCGTCTCTAGAGGGTCGTTCAGGTCACTTTCTCCCTGCGGCGATCGTCTGGATGAAACTATTAATATTCAGCCCTATGGACAGACGACACGCGCTCGTTTCAGCTTTGTGGATTATTGCAGTCGATAATGTGGGTCATTAGTGTTTAACACGACGCTCGTCGCAGGAGAACTGATGCATTCGCCGTCCAAGAAAGAAGCAGTAGGGGGTCAGTCTTTGGAAATGGATGTGTATGAGAAAATATGACGAAAATAAATATGTTTATTGGATGTGTGTTTACATTTGAAAGCGAGGAAATGCACATTCAGTAAACATATTTGTTTTTTTTTATTTTATTCTGACTCTTATCGTGTACTAGCTATCAGTATGGAGCTTTCCGTGCTATTAATGCTTGCTTGCATCAAATAGTTATTCAAGAAATAAATTCAATTAAGATAAAATAGATAAATACATAAAAAGGTTATTAGATAAAATGAAGTAATAATATTAAAATGAAAGAAAAATGAAAGGTACAAAAGAAAAATAAAAGAAAATGGGGTTAATAAGATAAAATACTAAGATAAAATAATAAGAATGATAAATGTAAAAATAATATAAAATACTACAAATAAAAAAAAACTCAATAATAAAATACAATAAGGTAATTAGAAAAAAATTCAAAATGTAAAATAATATTATAATAAAATAAAATATAATAAGAAGAAAATAAAAAGAAGAACATTAGAAAATAAAACAAAAATAAGATAAAACATTAAATATTAAAATAATTAAATTAAATTAAAAATAAACTTCATAAAACAGCAAATATTAGAAGATTTAATTAAAAATAGACTTAATTAAAAATAAAATAAGATTAAATAAAAATAAAAAGAACAACTATAAAAGAAGAAAATTGATCATAAAACAAACAGAAACAATATAAAATAAAATAATAAAAGCAGTGTTTAAAGTTTAAAAAGTAAAACAATCAAATAAAATTAAAATTAAATGTAAACATAAAATTCAAAATAGTCTTCATAAAAATAAATAAGATTAAATGAAAAAAGAACAAATATAAATTAAGAAAATTGATCAAAAAACAAAAAATAATAAAATAAAATAATAAAAGCAGTATAAAATAAACATTAAAATGTAAAATAATAAAATTAAAATATAAAAAGAATATCATTAAAAAAAAAAAGGGGAAATGGTTAAGATAATGAAATAAAACAATATGTAAATGAATTTATAATAAAAAAGAAGGAAATTTATATAAAAAATAGGATAAATAAATAAAGATGAAACAATAAAATTTATATAAAATACTGAAATAAATTTAAATAAAAACAAAACTAATAAGAAAAAATAAGATTAAAATAATAACAAAAATAAAAACAAAACAAATAAAAAAATGAGATAAAAAATAAATAAAATTTAAAACAGGCTAATACAATAAAATAAAATAAATTTAATGTATATATTATATATATATATATATATATATATATATATATATATATATATATATATATATATATATATATAATTGATCAACAGCTATCCAGGTTTGGTTCTTACACAAGAAGCTGGTTGATCAAGCATTATGTGCAGGATTTTCTGCTGAAGTCTCTCTGTAGGGTCGCTCTGGTCCAGATGATTGAGTCTGAACTCAGATCCACATCAGTCACGCGCCGCACACAGACGCACAATATCTGTCTGTCCGCTGAAATATACCATCCAATAAATGCTAAGTACAGGTCAGCGGAGCGAACGATAACATCAGCTGTTTCCAGCCAGAGTCTGAATAACACACCGCATCCGCATCGATCACAGCGTCTCATCACGACCGAGAGGAAATATTGATGAAACACCAACACCCATCAATAACACATCTTCATATGTCTGCCTTCTACTGTAGATTTCACATTTACCACCACGTATCTGGTTTCATTATATATATAATATATTTGTAAATATAATATTATATTATATATATTATAATAATATTTTAAATATATATATAATACAAACATTATTTTATTTTAAAAATAAATGATATATATACATATAAAAATATATATATATGTGTGTATATATATATATATATATATATATATATATAAAATTTGTTGTAAAAATATGTTTAAATTGTAAATATATAAAAATGAAATAGATAAAAATATATAATAGGATAATATATATATATATATATATATATATGTGTGTGTTGTGTGTATGTATTGAGTGTGTGTGTGATTTATTTAGATTTACATTATTTCATAATATTTAAAGTATAAATTAGAAAACATATATTATACAATTATATACAAAATAACAACCCATATATTAAAATGTAAAAGATAAAGTACATATATATATAATAATTCAGCATTAAACATGTAATATTTACATTTCACATTTATTATAAAAAATAAGTCAAGCATAATAATGGAATAACTTTTCATATTGAAATTTGGATGGTAACAACAATTTAAGAGAGACTTTTGAGAAGTCGGCATTGCAGGTCTTATACATTATTCATAATTGTTTTCTCTGTGAGATTGTTTTTAATTTTGACCGATCGCATCTCTGGACAGACATCTGAGTTCAGACAGCATCAGACTGTGTGACGAGGTAAACGAGTGTGAAACGAAGCGTCCATTAACGGCCGAGACAAAACCATCACAGAATGTGTGATTTCCAGAAGACTGAAGCGTCTGAACGGATGATTCACTCTAATAGAGTCCTGATCTTACAAGCCTTTCATAATTAGACCCATTTAGGCCGGCTAACGAGGCCGTGTGAAGTCCTGAGGGAGAACACAGGTCTGTTTCAGGCTCAACAGGAGAGATTACCATTGTTTGGAGGAACTGAGATGACAGAACGAGTGAAGCACTTGCTGTATCGCTCTCTTCATGAGTGTTTGTGTGCAGAGACTGTAAACACGGCTCCAAACCTCCTCAGAGGAACACTGAAGAACACGAGTTCAACACAGAAACACTCCAGCAGAGGAATAAGTGCTGCTTTTCAATAGAAAATGAATTAGAAATAAATTACAGTACAACAATATTTGTTTTTCTGGTGAAGCGCCATCATGGTTTCTATTGGTAAGATTAAAATAGAGTATAGTATATAATAAAATATGTAGAAATATTTTTTCAATATTTCTGAATTTGTGTGTTTTGTTGTGTTATGGAAATGTAAAATAAATGTATGAATTCTTAAACTTAACGTTAAAACATTGAGCTTAAAATAGAATTAAATACTTAATACCTAATACTTAAAAGGATTTATAACCTCAAAGTATGCTAAACTTAAAGGTAATATATATATATATATGTGTATATATATATGATATATATGTGTGTGGTGTGTGTGTGTGTGTGTGTGTGTGTGTGTGTGTGTGTGTGTTTGTGTGTGTGTGTATAATATTATTTAATAAATAATATAAGATAGAAATAAGATAAAAGAGCAAATATTAAAACATGAAAAATACACTTAAAAATAAAAATAAAACTGAATAAAATAAAATGTAAAATATTAAAAATAAAAATATCACAAAAGGAAAAGCAGAACAATTAAGATAATAAAAACATAATTAATAATAAATAATAAAATTATATGAAGAAATCTTAAATTTTTAAAATTTTGATTTTATTTATTATTTTTTTATATTTTTATTATGTATATACTTGTTAAATTTTAAAGTAAAATACAAAAAATGTAATATATTTAAAATATGTAAAATATTAAATATTTACAATTTAATTAATATTTCAAATATTACAATATTCAATTCATTATACTTAAAATATTGAACGTAGAATTGTACAAAATACAAAATAACATTTAAAATATTAAAATTAAAATTATTTATAACCTCACACCTAGCATATTAAAGATATTATGATAATATTTTATATTCTAAATGTTAATGTTAAAATTGTTTATAACCTCAATGCATGTTCTTAAACTTAAAATATTAAACTTATAATTATAAAAAATAATATTTTGACATCAATGTATTGTAAAATTAGAAATATAAAAAAATGTACAAATATTAATATTAAAATATTTACAACTTTAAAGATTAAAATCAGAAACAAATATTAATATTAAAATAATGTTAAATAATAAAATATTAATATTAAAATGATATATAACCTCAGTATATGTTCTTATACTTAAAATAATAACAATTTTACAAATATTTTAAATAATAATTTTAAATATTAAAATAGTAATATTAAAATTGTAACTTCAGTTGGTGTTTTTATAGTGCTGGGCAATGGTTAATCACAATTAATTGCATCCAAAATAAAAGTTTTTGTTTATATAACATATGTGTGTGTACTGTGTATGTTTATGATGTATACAGTATATAAAGACAGACGCATGCAGTATATATTTCAAAAATATTTACATATATATTTACATTCATATAATTCATATTATATATAAATATATTTAATATACAAACATAACATATTTTTCTTAAATGTATACATGCATGTGTCATGATGTGTGTGTATTTATATATACATAATAAATATACCCAGTATATTATGTAAACAAACACTTTTGATTTGGATGCAATTAATCACAATTAATCATTGCCCAGCAATAGTTTTTACATAAAAAAAAATGATTAAATATATATATAAATAAATTTTTTTTATTTTTTTTATATATTTTTTTTTTATTTTGTTGTTATGTTGTTATGATAGTTGTTTGTTTACATATAGTTCTCTTTTTTAAGCTGAGGTAGAAGTATTTTAACTTTTTTTTAAACATCCTCTAAAGTTTCCCCAAAATAAATAAATAAATAAAAATACAGCGGAAAAAAAATAAGTTTTTAAGAACCCTTGAAAGCTATAGCCATGCTAGTAGTTTTCCATCTCTGAGTTATAATGTAACAGCAGCGGTCAGTAATGATGGCCGGGGCAGCTGTGATCCGCATCTGAAAGGAGCATCGGTGTGTGTGGCTCGTATATGTGTGAGGCCCCGGAGCTCCGGCGAGCGCAGCGCCAGGTTTTAACCTGCCCCGGAGACACGTGACTCTGCACACACCAGGTGGCCTGGAAAAGCGCCAACGCGCCGATGTTACGACCGGCACCCGGGGAAGAGAGCGAGAGCTTGTCAGAAACAGGCTCGTCTGCCATGCAGAAGCCACGAACTCTCTCTGCCACCAAACATGGCTGCCACGAAAACTCCACTAATTAGTCCCTTAATGACTCCCAGGCTTGGCAAACACGCTGCTACAACTTCATCATAAATAAATTAGCAGATAAATAGTTAAGGAACTCATTATAACTCAATAACAAGATGTCGGGGCACAGCAGTCAAGTGGCGCAGCAGCTCATCCTGGTGGTCAATCTAATCTACATGCTAGATGACAACATCCGCTAAAGATTTGGGACGAAATGCCAGTAGCCCCTCACTGCAGAACACAAGATCCAGGGGGCGTGGTTGGATCCCCATCTAGGGGGTGGAGATTGGTAGGTTTAGGGGTGGAGATGGGGGTAGGTTTAGGGGTGGCGGTGGGTGGGTTTAGGGATCAGGGGTGGAGACGGGTAGGTTTAGGTATATGTAAGGTGGGAGGAGTTGGATCTGGATCCAACCACGCCCCCTGGATCTTGTGTTCTGCAGCGAGGACCATCTCCGAAATGCTAACATGAAATCACAACTGATGCTGTCTACTTCCAGTGTACTAGTATATGTCAATCCAAAGAAGAAGAAAAAATCCACCTCCATCCTATAAAACACGGCTAAATTAAGTCAGCCATATTCTTACCTTACTGTATATCCAGTTTCACTCATAAATACATCATGTTATGAAAGAAAAATGGGTTTAAAACACTATATTATGACTTTAATGAGAAAAAAAAGTTTAAGGATTGAACTGAAGTGACAAGATTAGCATGATAGCAAAGAGCTAGCTGCCCTGTTGCAAACTTGTCATCATAATCTTTTTAAAGAGTTTAAGTAGTTAACTGATTTTACTAAATTTTCAAGATATCCAGGAGCTAGCAATAGGGTAGCTAGGCTTTTCCTGTTGAATCACTCTATCACAATTTTAGTTAGAAATACCTTGTGATTTCATGAGATTAGAATGTTAACAAGAAGCTAGCTGCTCTGTTGTGAACTTGTCGTCATAATTTCTCGTTATATATCCATGAATAGATCACATTACGAATGTAAAATGAATTCTCTATATCACTATATCAAGACTTCAATGAGACATAAAGTGTGATTTGGGGAGACTAGCATTATAGCAAGAAGATAGCCACCCTGTTTTGTCATAATTCCTCATTATATATCCAGAAATACATCACATTATGAAAGCAAAATTGATTTTGAGCTCTATATCAAGACATTAATGAGGAACACTTTGTGATTTCATCCCTGTTGAAAAAACAGCATATGCTGGTTAGGTATGTTTTGACGCTGGGTTTATGCTGGTTGCTGGTTTATGCTGGTCCGTGCTTGCCAGGTTTGCTGGTCCTTTTTGGTTTACGCTGGTCCGGTTTTTTTTTTTGCTGGTCATGATGCGGGCAAAGGACCAGCATAAACCAGCAAAAGGACCATAAACCAGCAAAAGGACCAGCGTAAACCATCAAAAAGGACCCAGCATAAACCAGCAAAGGACCAGCGTAAACCAGCAAACGGACCAGCGTAAACCAGCATAAGGACCAGCGTAAACCAGCATAAGGACCAGCGGCGTGAGTAAGCATGGAAAGGACCAGCATAAGGACCAGTCAAACCAGCAAAAGGACAAGCGTAAACCAGCAAACGGACCAGCGTAAACCAGCAAAAGGACCAGCGTAAACCAGCAAAAGGACCAGCATAAACCAGTAAAAGGACCAGCGTAAACCAGCAAAGGACCAGCGTAAACCAGCAAAAGGACCAGCGTAAACCAGCAAACGGACCAGCGTAAACCAGCATAAGGACCAGCGTAAACCAGCAAAACCAGCACCACGCACCAAAGGCACAGCATAAACCAGCAAAAGGACCAGCGTAAACCAGCAAAAGGACCACTATAAACTGCAAAAGACCACGCGTAAACTGCAAAAGGACCAGCTCAAACCACAAAAGGACCAGCTCAAACCAGCAAAGGACCAGCGTAAACCAGCAAAAGGACCAGCGTAAACCATCAAAAGGACCAGCGTAAACCAGCAAAAAGACCAAGCGTAAACCAGCAAAAGGACCAGCGTAAACCAGCAAAAGGACCAGCGTAAACCAGCAAAGGACCAGCTCAAACCAGCAAAGGCCCAGCACAAACCAGCAAAGGACCAGCTCAAACCAGCAATGGCCCAGCACAAACCAGCAAAGGACCAGCATAAATTAGCATCCCAGTGTCAAAACATACCTAACCAGCGTATGCTGTTTTTTTCAGCAGGGATGAGATTAGCAGGAAAGCAAGAAGCTAGTCTTGAAACTAGCTGACAATGACACTTCAAATGATGTTACTCAGAAACAGGATTGTGTTTAGTGCTAGTGTGTGTTAATGTTTGGTGTATGGTGGGTATGGAGGATGTAGTATATAATAAAGGAGACTTGTTTGTAAGCTGGTATGAAAAATGTATGCTGGGAATGGACTAACTGTGCAATAACGTAAAAATACTTACCTGTGCTAAGAATCAAGCATGAATGCTACATGCTAAAGATGGTGAAAAGTAAACATGAAACAGCATTCACAACTTTCCTTTGTAATGCAACTAGAAACCAAGACATGTGAGGTGGAATGCTACTTAGCTAATTAGCTACTAGCTAACATTATCCATTAGCGTACCTAAATTGACTTTAAAGCACAAAAACACCAGCAGTTATTGGCTATATTGGTTTTGCAACAAATCTAAACCGCTTTAAATGGCTCAAGTTGAAATGTAGGCCACAAGTTAGCATCTCTGATTTTTTAGCATAATAGCGGTGTTTACAAATGCTTTAAGGTATGTTGTTTTAGCTGTTAAGCTGCTGTGGGAGGTTTGATAAGCATAGACAGGCCTGTAATTACACACACACAAACAGAGGACAGAGTGAACGTTAAATAATCATGAAAGTCATTTACAAGCTAGACATGATGGGAGCGAAATTAAAAAAAGCTCACCAGCGAGTCGCTAGCCCTGATTACAATCCAGAAGCGTGTAGTTCGAGCACAAAACTACATCTCCATACATTAAAAGAACAAAACAACTCTAATTTTAGATGCCAACAAACCAAAACAAGAAATGGCCACAATGCTAAGTTATCCTGAGTGGTTGCTAACGCACTGCTATTCTGCTATGCTAAAATGAGCGATTTTGTGATTTGTTGGCATGTTGCTATGATTCTATCTTATTAAAAGTGATTGTGAAATGGATTACTTGCCAGTTTTATCACCCTCAAACCTCTGATCCTAAGTACTTAGCAAAACTAGCACTTCAACATTAAATTCTTGAACACACACTGGGTGAAGATGCTTGCCACATCCCTAGTGCCATTAAATCGCAGCACAAATCACAGTGAGTCTTATAGAACAGCTACGATGTCCTTAGCGCAAATGCTAACTTCTTGTTTGTGGAGAGGGGTCAACATCAGGGCTAATCCCATCACACATACAACAACAACAACATTCAAACGCACTGCGCTAGAATAAAAACCATCAGGTTTGAGTTTCTTGGAAACGAGTCTGACTTGCAAGCACCACGTCAATGCAATTATCTCGCGACTACACGCTAACATTACTGATTACTTTAGCATGACTATCACTCTGCTGCAGCTCAGACATCATTTACTGATAATGCTAGTTCACATTCATCAAGTGTATAATGGGATTGTATGCATTTTGTAGCTACACTGTGTTTGCTTTTGTTTAGCGAATGTGATAAGCTAATCCGCTACACATGGCGGCTAACTTCCTGTTTTTATGGTTAATGTTTGTCAGTGCCTAAAAACAAACAAACAACTTATGGCTTGAGATTCTTTCACACTGATAGCATAGAGGTCATCGTCTCCAATTGGGCTAGCAAAAAACTCTCACGGATTAAAAAGTAGCATGAAATGCTAACGGTATCTGCTAAACTACTTTAAACAACAACAGTACATAAGGTCAGTCAGTTCATAAATGTGTACAAACGAAACTATCCTGTCAACATATATGATCATAACACATGGCTAATAGCAATAAGCATTGAGATATGAAGGCAGCAACAGTGATTAGCATACGAGTTAACAATTTTAGTGGCTAGCTAAAGTGGTAAATTGAATGTATTGTGTGTTTTTCTTCCTAAACAGTTAATTTGTAGTTTTTACTTTTGTACTACATTGTGAGTAAGGCTAGCGCAGCGCTTATTATTTTCATTTCGTTCGCAGCGGGAGACGCACACAAACAAATCTGAAAACGCTTGAAAGACGTTCGCAGCAAACTTTCATTGAAACCACGGCAACAAATATTTATCAGCGCAAACAGCCGGATTCAAAGAAAACCCCCTGTAATGTTTACTAGCTAAAGGTAGATCAATACATATGTGGAGAACTTTACAAACAAGTACTGTGGCAATACCATGGTGCTGAATAATTTGCATATTTAAAAAGTATTCAGTGATTAATGTATGAACCTTATCATTCATATATAATTCAAACATTTCATATATATAGTAAAGCATGAGCATGAAGACAAACTGAGCTGCTCTCTTAAACTCGTGTGTGTGTCCGTGTGTGTGTGCGTGTGTGTGTGTGTGTGTGTGGTGTGTGTGTGTGTGTGTGTGTGTGTGTTTGAATGGTTTTGCAGATCGATACTGTGGCTTCCCTAATTGGACACTTTTTCTCGACTGAAACCAAATAGCCACAACGCAAACTGCTGCTGGATCGTCTGCAGCTATTCCAGTTTCAGTGTCACCTGCTGTGTGTGTGTGTGTGTGTGTGTGTGTGTGTGTATAGCCACAACGCAAACTTGTGTTGGATCGTCTGCTTGAGTTTCACTTGGTGCACTAAACAATAAAATTCATCGAAATATATCAATAAATTTAAAGTACTTACAATGGAGGTTTATGGTACAATAAACATTAAATTATACAGTTGACAATGAAGTATATTAAATATATAAAATAAATTAAATAATGTATTAATAATTTTTTAAATCATTTTATATCAATTTAAATTAATTTATTTAAATAAATATTCATTTTTATATAAAGTGCTTGCGATGGAGGTTTATGGAGCAATAAACATTTAAAGGGGTCATATGATGTTGCTAAAAAGAACATTATGTTATGTATTTGGTGTAATGCAATGTGTTTATGCAGTTTAAGGTTAAAAAAACACATTATCTTCCATATAATGTACATTATTGTTTCTCCTCTATGCCCCACCTTCTGAAACACGTAGATTTTTACAAAACTCGTCTTTCTGAAAAGTGAGGTGTGCTTTTATTGGCCAGCTATTCAGTGCATTGTGATTGGCCGGATGCCTCAAGCGTGTGACGGAAATGTTACACCCCTTATCATACTGTGATGCCGTCTCCCAGGCCAGCAGCACGAGTCTCAGTCCAGCTGCTCTGCTCGTGCACATCCCATCATCAGTTCTCTTTTAGCAGTTCAGTCAATGTACTGTTAGGAGTAACTGAAAAACTCTGGATATTGGTTTATTTCGCATCAGAGGGTGGGTAAGGCACGTTTATAAACCGAATAATTCAAGTAATTTGTGGATAAGTGTGTACTGGAGACGTAAACCATTTCAAACGATTCAGATAGATTTGGTGAACTGGTTTGACTGGTTCACTAAGAAGATCCGGTTAAATAGAAAGATTTGTTCACGATCCGGACATCAGATGAGACAAAAACAATAAAACCTGTTACAAACGAGGCATTTGTTGCATTCAGTGGGGACATAATTACTGATTATAATGACTTATACTGTCTTTTTTACTCGTTGCGTTGCATATTGCGCTGCGTAAACATAAAACCATGTCTGCATTTGTGATCTGAGAAACAACAAGCCTGCTCTACTGCTCAAAACTTGTGTTTGAATCATCAGTGGCAAATTATTTAAATATAAAAAAACGTACTTACAGGCTGTGAGTCAGAAGCGCCAGGCTGTCCTTGCAAAGTTTGAACTGCCCAACTTTATAGAAACAGCCTTTGTGCCACAGACCCATTGCAGGCTACTGGTTCAGGAAACAGTCCTTATCCTCCATAAAATGCGCTGCGCACATCTGAATATTTGGGTTGAACTGTTCTGGAACAGTGTTGAAATAAAGCTTAACCACTGAAACACACAGCGACTCCACAACATGGCAGCTGCGGCAACTGAGAGCATAAATGTTACGCCTTTTTTCTTTGCGTGAACATTTGGATGGCGTTATGCAGATCTTCCCACATCGTGACGTAGAGATGTGGGGTGTGTTAGAATGAGCCATTTTAGGAGGGTGTAGCTCACTCTTAACTTTTATAAAGAATATTTCTCTGGATTTGAGACTTTAGTCTTTGCAACTTTACAGATCTTCTTTACACTCCAAAGAGAAAGGAAAAATTGAAATTGCATCATATGACCCCTTTAAATACACAGTTTGACAATGAACTATATTAAATATATATATAATCATTTAAATTATTATTTTTAAATAACTTTGCATTAATAACTTATTTAAATATATATTAAATAATTACACAATTATTTTTCCATTAAATTACTTACAATTGAGGTTTTATGGCACAAAAATGTTAAAATACAGTTTTTGATAATATAGTAACTATACAAATATATATTTATATAAATAAAATTGTTTTTTTTTATTATTTTACATTAACAATTAATAAAAAAATAAATGAATTGAATTACTCTTACATTAAAGTACGTTTAAAGGTTTACAGTGTAATAAACATTGAAATACACCGTTTTGACATTAAAATATATTAAATATATTAAAATAAATAAATGAATTGAAACTTATTTATTTGAAATTAAATTTACACAATTAAAAAGTAATAGAATTAATTTCACAATCACATTTTACACAACAGCACTTAAAATGGAGGCTTAGATGTAATAAACATTCAAATACACAGTTTTGAGAGAATAAAAATATTAGATATGTATCAAATAAATTAAATAATTAAAATGTAATTATTTTAAATATCATTTCACATTAATAATTAATATTCTTTCACTAATCGTCCACATTCAAAAAATACAAACATTTATTTACTTACTGTAAACACAATATTCAACCTTAAAAATAACACAATGATCTTCAGTGTTACTCTGACTCAATACCGTTTGTCCAAAAGTTTTTTTCTCTCTCTTTCTCTCTGTATCTCAGAGGATTTAAGACACATAAAACTGTCAGATCAAGACAGACTAGCAAACAAATGCACACATTTATCTTCTGTGGACTGACTCTATTGATTTTATATGATTGAAGTGATTATTTCAGGTAAACCCGCCCCTAAATGACACAGCAATCTCTGATTGGTCACTTTACACATCAATCAAATGTTCTGTTTTTGTCTAAGTGGGTGTTTCTCATCTAGGAAAAGCGTCAAAGTAAAGCAGGCTTTCTTAGATTGAACTGGAATCATCAGTAAATAATGCTTCTGACTGATGATTGAATATTCACCAGGCTCTTCTGTGTGAATCCTTTCATATAAACAGTGTGAAATATTAACAGAAAAACATCTGGCAGATATTCCAGTCACAGATTTCAGATCAGCGCCGCTCTTAAAGCCGTTTCACATGGGCTTTAGCAAATCACATTAGCATTAACGTTTATGTATAACATATTTAGATGCCATAATTACAGCGCTAATTTATGTATATGAGCTAAAGATGATT
Source organism: Cyprinus carpio (assembly GCF_018340385.1). NCBI lineage: Eukaryota > Metazoa > Chordata > Actinopteri > Cypriniformes > Cyprinidae > Cyprinus > Cyprinus carpio. The sequence continues at coordinate 14,657,876 of NC_056618.1, forward strand.
TTAAAAAAGCAAAAGCAACAGAAACATAATAAAATATACAAATGATCAATAAATAGCCACATTTATAATATTATCATTGATCAAAATGACTTAAAATAAAATACTGAATGAAAATTATTACAGTGTAACTATTTTACAATCATTTATGTTTTTATTTATTAAATTATTGCTTAAATTAATTATTATTTATTCACTAAAATATTATATTATTTCTTTATTAATGACACATTTAGGTGCTATAATTATAGCTAATTCATGTAAAAAAAAAAGTTAGCGTGACTTTAATAACAGGATGGCAACAAATATATGAGAAAATACAGCAATGATTCAAGCCACATTTATAGTAATATATTACTAATGATAATAATTACTAAAAATAAAATATTAAATGAGAGAGTGACAATAAAAAAAATGATAAATATTATTAAAATTATTCTTAAACTATTATTACAAATTATAACATTTACTGATGTTTGGGCACAGGTGTGCGTTTTTATTTATTTATTTATTTATTGTTCCCATTAATTATTATTATATTTATTTATTACATATTTAAAAGTCATAATTACAGTGCTAATTTATGTACAGGAGCCTAGCATGGCTTTAATTAATGACAGCAAAATGAATGCTAAAATACACCAAAGATCAACAAACAGCAACATTTATAATATTAATATTGATCAAAATGACTGAAATGAAAATATTTTTAATAAAGCAACAACAAAAAAATAATATACTAAATATATAAAAAATGTCTAATATTCTTTCTAAAAAAATAAAACTTTATAATCCCAAACAGTAAAATCTGAATTCTGATGTGTGCAAATATTTGATATTTTGCAATAAATTATTTATGTATTTGTAATTGATATAATTATTAGGGCTATTGTTGGTGTAAACAAAAAAGCTAATAAATTAAATATAACCAATTAAATAATAAAAATAAATGGTAAAAATAATCAAATACAAATACATATCAAAAACTACAAGTTTATCTGTTTTATTCATTTAATTTCCACGCGCTTATCTGTATACGGTTGTCAAGCACATACTATATAACTGAAGTGACGTGATGTTTGTTTCTCTGTTTAAGCTGATTGTGAATCGCAGTGCTTCACCTGTAGATCGTGAGGAAGAGGAAGAGTCTCAGCGGAGCACTAATGACCGCAGCTGTTTTTAGAGGAAACACAGGAATGGATCTGCGCTCATTAGTGTGCGGCGGTCGTTTGTTCTGTTAATGAGGCGGTTCTGCGGGTCACTCTCAGGTGTTCGGTGGCGTTGTGCGGGTCAGACAGAGACAGACCGACACGGACCGTCATCCAGGACCAGACCTGTGACACCAAAACCAATCAAACACAGATCATTAACGGAGATCTGAGAGAAAACCCGACACTTAGACAGAGAGACGACATGACCACACTGACAGCAAACTCACCTAAAACACACCAAACACCAACTAATGACAAATCATCTATTAGAACTGCATCTAAAATATACAAATATTTAAAAGTATTCAAATAAATATACAATTGTATCTAAAAACTAGAGTTTTAAAAACATATTAGCGTAATAATATTTAAAAATGCATTCACTGTGTTCGCACAATTAACTTTTATTTTAGTATCATTTATTACTTAGTTTTTGTTAGTATTCTGAATATTTTCTTTTTTATTTACTTTTTTTTATTTTAGTAAGTTTTATGAATTTGTTTTGTTATTTTTATTATTTAATTTTCATTTATAATTTTTTTAAATGTCTATATGAAAATTAGACTTTCGTTGAAAACCAGTTGAAATACGTTTATTTTATTGCAAGTTTTGACATATTTTAAATGTTTTTAGCTTTAGTTAATAATAATTTATATTTATAAAATTATTAAAAAACTAAAGTCATAACATTTATTTAAAACTATTAAAATGTAAAATATTATTGCTAAATATATATAGTATATTTAAAATACATCAAAACAAAAGTATTTAAAACACACATAAAATATATTTATTTAACAATATTTATAAAAAAAACATTTATTTAAAAATAAATTTTTTTAATGTAAAAAAGTAGTTTAATGGAGTTTAAAATACATATAAAATAATAAAATGTCTAATAAAAATGAATATGAAACATTTAAAATGCATTTAAAACTAAATCTAAAAAAATCTAAAAAAAAAATTAAAAAACAAGTATATAAAATATTAATATGAAAATATTACATAGAAATATGAACAAATATTTTTTCTAAATTATATATTATTAATAAAATATTTTTTCTAAATTATATATTATTAATAGCTAAAACTTTAAAAATTCAAAAGAAATTAAAATATTGTATTATTAGTTATATATTTATATGTAGTCTTCCTACTATGCTTTGAGACACTCTAATTCTCTTCTCTCACACACTTAAGAGTGCACACAGGAAGTGAATGGAGCTGTAACTGTTCTCTGGGTTCAGATGTACAAGCGCTCTCTCTCAGAGGAGATGATTTCTGCTCTCTGGCTTCCTCTCTAATTTCCATGTTGATTCATGTATTGTTATCAGTCGCCCCGGCTCACCCTCGGCGGTTTGTTTGTTTGATGGCAGATGGCACTCGTTGACTTACAAACTTCTGAGTTTTGTCATGCTTGTCATCAAGTTGTGGATCTATTCATGTGCAATGCGTGTAATTTTGTATTTATGTGTAATGTGTATTTAAAATAACACATAAATATGCATAAATCTCGATTTTCTCTTAAAATAAATATTTTTATTTTTTATTAACATGCAAAAAATATAATTTTTTGTTGTATTTTAATAACATTTTACCATATTTATTTGTCGGTTTAAAATGAGACATAATGTAATGATCATCTAAATTACCTTTAACTATATTATATTCAAAACACAATATTATATAGATACAAATATAGATAAATACAATTTGTCTGTTAAATTAAAATGCAATATAAAAGTTGGTTAAAATGCGCAAGATGCGAAGTTATTAAATTTATTTGAGTATTGTTCAATTTAATAAATATAGTTAATAAAATTTAATTAATTTTTTGTTTTTTTTAATATTTTATTGTTTTATATTATTTTTATTTATTTATAATAATATTTCTTGGTTACATTTTACAATTATTGTTTATTTTGTCAATTTTAAAAGTGACTAATTAATTTAATATTAAATAAAAATATAGATTACACTTTAAATACAGATGCACAAAGAAATGTAACATCTTTAGTTGCATTTAACTAACATTTTAAACCTAAATTACATAGCAACAATTTAAATGTAATTTATTTATTTATTTTTACATAAAGCACATTTTTACAGTTACATATGGCACTAGTCTTGCATAAAATGTGACCTCTACATGTTCTTAGTAGATTTAATAAGATCTACCCAGATTACTAGACATATGAGACTGTGGTGTTTCCTTGCAAAAGCAGAAAGTGTAAATGAAACGAATGTCTTCCAGTCGCCTCCGAGGTTTAATGTGAAACGCCACAGCTGCACTTTAACAACATGGCCTCCGGGTGTTGCTTTGACAAATACCTCTATATCTGCAAATATATCACATTTATTGGAGTGGTGATGTATTTTCTCTCAGCATCACGCTCTTATTTAGAAAAAAAAGAGAAAAGAAAATAAATAAATAAGTAAACAAGACAAAAGGCTGGACAGAAGCATCCTCACAGATGAGCACTGCTACACAGGGCGACATGTTTAGTTAATCTTACAGAGATTATTCTCCGAGGTATGATTAGTCTAGGATGGGTGGGGATTTATGCTATTGTTTGGTTTAATATTCAAGCAGGAAAAATAAGTGTATTACAGTAATGGCGCGAGTCAGTGGTAGTTAAGCTGAAACCGAGGAGGAATCGCTTCTGAAAGCTGCCAAATCATAACGAATGGAGGAGCCGATGGCCAGGCGGCAAAATAAATCCAAAAATCCCCTTTCAGTTCAACAAAAATCGACTGTTGTGTCTTTATTTACTCACCCTCGTGTCTGTAGGCTTGCTGGGACGTAACTGAACGAGTCTTTCTTTATTAAGCGACACCAGCATTTCTCGATCTTCTTTCCCTGCTTAAAACATGCACAAGGCTGTTCAGTCTGCACATTCAAACTTAACAGTGATGTTTCTAAGTTTGATGTGGTAAAGATGTTAGAGATAACAAGTCCTAAACACACTTTAAAACCCCTTCTAAAGTAATTTTACTACAAAGACAAAATTTTGTTTCCATAACGTTTCACATAGGATTAATAGTAAAAATCTACACATTTTAATTAATCATTAAAGAAAAAGAAACTGCATTTGTTTATGGGTTTGATGTGATAAATTTATGTCACAAACACATTTCAAAACATTCTATGTAATTTGACCATGAAAATGTATATATTAATAGGTTTGATGGTAAAGTTGTTAAACATTTAAGTCATAAATACATTTCACGACATTCTAATGTAATTTTACTATTAAAAAAATAAACAGCGCTTCTGTATCGTTTATTTTGGCTTAATACTAACAATCTGAATATTTAAATTAAACATTAAAAGAAACAAAAATTTATTTATTTATAGGTTTGAGGTGGTAAAGTTGTACTGTAATTTTACTACAAAAACAGCAACATTTCTTGAAAGTTTCATTTGTATTTAAAACAATAATCTGCACATTTAAATTAAATAATTAAATTTTCATTTGTATTTAAAACTATGTTTTTAGGTTTGATGTGGTAAAGTTGTTAAGCATTAAGCATGTTGTAAAGCATGTCAAGTCATAAATACATTTCAAATTATTCTAACGTAATTATTATATTACTACAGACACACACACACACACACACACACACACACACACACACACACACACACTCATAAATACATTTAAAATTATTCAAACGTAATTATTATATTACTACAGACACACACACACAAATAAACCCACGCAAGTTAATGTTTTTTGGTCAAATCATAACAAATGGGGGAGCCAGTGTCCTTTTGAAGGACTAGTTCACCTAAAACCGAATGGTTGTGTCTTTCTTCATTAGCGACACCAGAGCATCTCATGATCATCTTTCCCTGCTTATAAAGCTCATAAACACACACAAGGCTGTTGTTTTGCAGCTGAACAAGGGTTTATGAATGCATCTGTGCAGCAGAGACAGCAAAAGCCCATTTGTCTGGATTCATAATACATGTTGTGGGGTGAAGATCTATATATACCAGCCACTGGCACCATTCTGCCGCTCTTCTTCATGTTTAATCTCTTGTCCTCTTCACAAATGGCTTCTGACGGCGGTTTACGGCCTTGCAATCTGTTCACGGTCTCCTAGGTAATAAACATGTGTTTAATGATGGTTTGGTAACTAAAATGATAAATCAAATTAATCAAATACGCCCACCTTAGAGGAGCCTGTGGTCCTTCAGCTTCTTCTCGTTCTTTTGGTCTTTAACGCAGCACTCGTTCGTTTTTTAGGGTCATTTTCAGACAAACATTTAATTTAGTCATGAAAACATCTTATTTTATACAACCAGCATAAAACATTTTGAAATAATGTAAAAATATATATATAAAAAAATACCTTTGAAATGTCACTATTATGTTTTTTTTGTAATTAGTATTGTGTTTTTATGACAAACAGCAGTTTATATACGGTAGGTTTGAATTGAAATGTCTTATGTTGTTTTGTTTACGCACTAGAACTGATACTGTATGTATTTAGTTAAATAATATAATGTGTAGTGTTATCTTAAGGGGTGGTGTCACAAGTTGTTCATTAAGAGTCCTGATTTCCTCTTCCTGTAAAAACTCTACAGGTGCTGACAGCCAATCAACAACCGCAACAGCTCTTAAGTGCAAATGTGTCAAAAACACTTGGGTGTCATTTTATACTGTGATCATTGTGAGCTGTTTCAGAATGACTCAATTTCAAGTTCAGTTTGTGCAAAATGAATTAGTCTATTAGACTTCAGCTCACCATCTGAGCCACACACATGAACGATGCCTTGAATTATCCTGCCGCACAACAGAAATCACAAAGGCCAAAGACTTACATTGAGGGAGGGACTCAAGCAGTATCTAGACACCAGTGGGGGGATTCTTTTCACATAGGGAATAAAACACCTAGCAACCACATAGTAACACCCTAGCAACTACCCACAACATCTCACCAACCGCCTAGCAATGGCAAAGTTATTCTACAGAGCACTGTAGAAAGTGCAAAGGAATGTCTAAATTCCCATAACACCCTGCTTATATCAATTACTTAACAACAGCCCAGAACACCTTAAAACACTTACAGTAGTAATACTTTGCAACCACCCCAACAGCCTAGCAACTGCATAGCAAATAGCACCCTTACAAACATAGCAGAACAGCCCTGCCAATACCCTAGCAACCACTTTTAACACCCTAGCAACTGCATTGCAAATGTCCGGACAACTACGCACCCTAGTCACAATGTAGCTTTTACATTTCAACATCCTAGAAACCACCCTAGCAACCATGATAACACTGCATAGCAACACCTAACAATACAGAAGACCCTAGCAACCACCTATGTATGTAACCACCCATAAAACCCTAAAAACCACAAGGCAAAGCTTTAGAAACCTGGTGGAGCACCGGGAAAACACCACCTAGAAGACTGAGGATGAGATCAAGAGTAACAGCAGTTAGTTGTTAAAGGGAAAATTCGCCCAAAAGTGAACAATTTACTCTCCGTCAGATCTGAATGATTGATTAATCATAAGGTCAGATAGACCGGTATATTGACTCTTTTTGAGTCTGAGTGACTGTCAGGCGTTTGAAAGTAACTCTGCTCAAATAGTTTCAGATCTGATTTGGTGAACTGATTCATCTAGTTCACTAAAAAGAATGTGTTTATATTGTTTCTTTTTGTTCAGTCTGATTTGGTGAATATGACTCTGAACCGTTTGCCAGAGGCTCTGGATTACAGGTAACAATGCTGTAAATACCTTCAGTTTCTTGCAAGATCTCAATATATCGTCAGGGGCCATGGGTATTCATTGTGGGTTCCACGATATCCTTCTTTTATATTCTCAATAAAGGGTAGCCATTGACTTGCATTTTATGAATCACCAAGGAGAACGTTTTTTAGCTTAAAGCTTCTTTACTGCTCTACTGAAGAAAAACAAAAACCTACATCTTGGATGACCTGAGTGTGGGTAAATTAACAGCAAGTCTTCATTTTTGGGTGAACTATTCCTTTAATAGGTATAGCATTCTCCAAAATATCTACTTTTGTTTTCAACAGAAAAAAAAAAAAAAAAAACTCATACAGACATGAGGGTGATAAGATGATGATGATGATGATGATGAAAGGGATAGTTCAGCCCGCCAAAAAATCATTCTTAACTCTTTTTTGCAGAAATCATCAATCAATTTGAAATGAGTCTACAGTATACCATTCATGTTTCTTCAGAGAGCTGGTACGCCCGGTACTTTTGTGTGGTGGATCACAAGGGAAAGAGCATCTAGAAGATTCTGACTGAGGACGAGATCAAGAGAAACAACAGTACGTTGTTTATAGTGTGGTGTAGTGTTTTTAAGGATATGTTGTTGGTTTTTTTAGTTCATAGTTTTCACGTAACATTACATCCTTATGGGAAAGCCCACCTGGTTTCTCGCAGTTTCTTGTTTTCTATATATTTCTATATATTATAGAGAGAACACTTAACTGTTTAGCATTTTGCGTATAGCGTATATTCTGGGTTCATCTGCTCGCCTGTACATCGTATGCATCATCAATAAGTTGTACAAACTGAACATTATTTTATTTTTGTTTATTATAGAGCATTTAATTTAATTTTATTGCATTTACTGATTTATTGATGTATTGATTAAAGAACCACTAAATACGTAATTCAGTCTTCAACAGATGCCTACATGGTCCATAATGAACAGCTCTCGTGTCTCGTGTAACCACACAAGCTGGAATAAACTGGCCAATTTCATTGGATTCAAAAAGTTTTTCGAACAGCTCTCGTGTCTCGTGTAACCACACAAGCTGGAATAAACTGGCCAATTTCATTGGATTAAAAAGTTTTTATGACATTAGTTTGCAGAAACCAAAGTGTGAGCAGACAATCTGTCAAAATAAAAAAGCCGACCTGCAATGACCAAAAATCTTTCCTCCAATCTGCATTTTTCCCAGACTTCAGTAGGCTACAATGAGGAATCTTCAGGATGTGGGAAAACAGATGATTTTTATTTTGGGAAAAGGTCCTGTAATTATACTCGTTATTACTGATTATGTGTAGTTTTTGTGTAGGGCTTTTATGATTTGTAATATGATAGTAGTTGTAAGAAACAATATAAAGCTAAAAAATAAAGCAAGTTTCAATTATAATTTAACCTTTTCAGTGGTGAGTTTAAAATATTCCAGCGGTCCCCCCAGAGTGAGTTTTTTAAGACGACCGTTATTTTTAGAACGTTCCCCTTACTGTTTCTATGGCGACGCGTCAGGCTTGTCACGTGACACACCGCGTCTACAATAACACTGTGTGACAGATGGATCGCATTTATTTCGTTTTTTCCTTTTTTTTATTTAAAATATTCACAAACTTCATACCATGTCATGAACAATCTGATATTCCGATTCAAAAATATGTGTAAATGAGTGTGTGTTTTGTCGTTTAAAACCTTTCTAAATGATCTTGATCGTGATCTGTAATGTGAGACGGGCGCCGCCATGTTTGTTCGTGCTGCAGTGCAAAGAGTCCTGGCAGTCAGATTTACAGCACGTGAATTCATTAATTTCTCCGAAATACAAGTAATAAGTGGCCCGGTGAACTGGGTGATGAATAGAGTGAACTTTACAGGTACTTATTCGATGTGTATCTGATATGAATAAAAACACATCTGCAAATTAAATTTGAATGGATTGTTATTGTTGCTTCCAAAGACATATGCGTGTATTTTTCTCTAAATGTATTGTTTTACTAGTACTTATATGTATTTAAATGTCTGAAACCTAAAATATGCATTATGTGGTTAAGAACACTGCATAGTTGTGACAATATGACAAGAGCAGTGCACGTCTCTCCTCTGGCTCAGAGCCAGCAAACGCGCGAAAACGCAGTTTGAATTTGACAGTTATGTGACGTCACTGAATGTTCTTAATCCCATATGTGGGACCATACTCTCAGGGGCACGGCAATTAGAATGTGGGACCGTACCGCTCAAAAGGTTAATAAAGGTACCTGCAACATCAGCTAAATTTGTATATAAATAATGTGTGTTTTGTAAAGTATGTGTTAACCTTTTCCCATATCTCACAATGTAGATTTTTTTTTTTTTTTTTTTTTTTTTTTGTCGTTGTATCCTGTGATAAAAAAAAAAAAGATCCAGATTGCACCACGGCATGAATGCATCACGCAGATTACTGTTTATAGGTTTATAAACTGGCCAATTTCATTGGATTCAAAAGTTTTTCCTTAAATTACCAGTTGTGAGTTTTGTTTGTGCATTCTTAATTAGTGAAATTCTGTTGCATTTGTCTTTTACCCAGAAGCCTTTTAAACATCAAATCCAAACTGATGTGACGGTGCGTAAATTATGAGTTTTCATTTTGGGTGCACTGTGTCTTTAAATAATACACCACACCAGTAGTTGCATTTATAGAATTTTAATTTTTGGCCTAATGGTTAGAGAGTCGGACTCCCAATCGAAGGGTTGTGAGTTCGAGTCTCGGGCCGGCAGGAATTGTGGGTGGGGGGAGTGCATGTACAGTTCTCTCTCCACCTTCAATACCATGACTTAGGTGTCCTTGAGCAAAGCACTGAACCCCCCAACTGCTCCCCGGGCGCCGCAGCATAAAAATGGCTGCCCACTGCTCCGGGTGTGTGTTTCACAGTGTGTTGAACACAGTGTGTTCACTGCTCTGTGTGTGTGCACTTCGGATGGTTTTGGTTATGTTGGGTAGTTTTGATTTTGGGTTTCCATACTTGGCTGAATGTCACTTTCACTTTTCACACTTTCACGTCTTTAAATAATACACCACACCAGTAGTTGCATGCTTGACACTAGTATTGTGTGTGTTTATTTATTTATTTATTTAGCTTTGGAACTCCCCAATTACTCGCCTTACCTTGGTGTACTAACTCGTTTTTTACATCTGTTGTAAAGTATATAACAAATTTGTAGTCTCTTTTATAGGTCTCTCTCCATCCCTTCAGTATCTCTAAGAAAATAAAGCTCTTTCAGATGTTTCAGATGATAAAACCCTAAAATCGTGTTTTTTTTTTTCGCCCCACGGGGCCGGTGTGGCCTCCGCTGAAATATTGTTCTTGGTAATGAAAATGAAGTGACACTCGACACGTGAGGCGCTGTGGAGCTTCGGGAGGAGTATTAACAGGTTTGGTTGTGTGTTTTGGCTCACCTCCTCTGCCCTCTTGTTTGAAACAGCGACGGTCCCCCTCTCTCTCTCCTCCCAGCAGGTTTATTCTCACTCTCAGGGGCCCGAGTGCTTGCAGAGCGATTCCAGCGGCCATTAGCTCGACAAGAGGTAGTGAAGATGAGCGCGCCGGCGGGAAAACACACACACACTCCCGCTGCTCTCCGCAGGCTACATCTGAGACTCGCTGAAGATTTCCAAGCCCAAATTACATCTTCAGTGTCTCTCATCCAGCGGCCTGCAAACAATCCTGCGGCTCGAGGAGCTTCACAGTCAGCTATTTCAAAGACTACCCGCAAGATTTACCCAAAATGAATTATATTTCATGTTTAACCACTATAGAGACATCAGATCCAGCAGTAAATTCCAGAACATCTGGCCGAGGTGAGGTGCTTTTGGGCAGGTTTATGAACGCTGAACGGCCGCTGACGTCCTGGAGCTCTCATCTCCTAAAACACATAAGAAAATTTTCAAATAGATGTTATCTTTATTACATATTTATCGCATATTTAAAGTCTAAACAACTATATTCTCACTTAAAAACTATTAAAACTACATTCCGTGACACAAAAACATTTTATTTATAAAATGATAGCATATTTGGGCGTTCACCTTGACACTCGCTGTGAGAAATACTGCAAGTGGCAGAGTAATACAAACAGTGAAATGGTTGTATCACTACAATATCACACTCCTTCACATCAAAATTCTGATGTTGCACATACCATTACTAAATTTTCATTGCTTTATGTTTTCAGCTTTATTTCATTTCTTACAACTGTTTTAATAATAATAATAATAATAAATAAACAAACAATGAAAGTATGCACTGAATTCTCATTTTTTATATATATTACATTTCAAATCATAAAAACCCTCATAACTACACATAATCAGTGAACTTACAAATTAAAAAAAAAAAAATACTTACAGGTAAATCCAAAAAAATAAAATAATTTTTGGTCACACATGCATGCTGGAAATCATCGGCCCTCCCACATCCTGAAGATTCCCAGTTATACTGAAATATGGGGAAAGTGCAGACAACTGGAGGATTCTCTTCAAAGATTTTTGCCATTACAGGTCAACTTTTAATTATGACAGACTCCCTGCTCACACTTTAGTTTCTGCAAAGTAATGCCATAATGATTAAAAGGGGATTTTTTTTTTATCACTGTGTACATTAAAGGGATAGTTCACCCAAAACATAAGCATAAAAACACTATACCACACTATTACCAACTTACTCTCATCACTCTTGATCACAAATCTTCTGGATGGTCATTCCTATTCCACAAAAATACTGGTTCATCTTTCAGTTGTCTGGAGGAACATGGAGGATATACAATAGGTAGTCAACCAAAATGCCTGTTACTGGTGCGTCGGTAAATACAACTCAGTCATATTTGAAACTTGTTTACAAAAACCACCACCAGGTGGCGCAAAGGGACAGTTGGCACCATTGCTCAAAGCTGGAATTGTGACCATGTCAATGAAGATAAAATAATGAAAAATGACTCATAATATAAATAACAATAATAATCTAGCATTATAACATTTAATTTTGAAAAAATTGTTCATTCAAATCCTTAATGTTACAACTATTTGACTAGAGTTACACTGAAATACTACAGTGACGCAGTGCTTGAAGTGTGCTTTTTACTTTACAGTACTAGCCAGTCGATTACTATACATTTTGAGAGGTGTGCATTATGCCACAAAATAAATAAAACAACAGAAAATGCATGTGCCATCTTCTGGCAAGATGTGGGAATTCAGCATGACCCTCACAGTACATTATGGGTATTATCAAGCAGTTGAGAGTACATTGTTTGTATGCTTGTTATTGTGGTGGATTATGGGATTGAATGAGTGCACTTAATAATGTCCACTATGGTTTCGGACAGCACTACAAATGGCTGTGCCCTCAAATAGTGCCCTATATAGAGTATATGGGGTGATTTCAGACACAGTCTTAACATAGTGCCATGGTTATGCAACTAGTTAACTGACTGTAATTTTTAATCTTGCTAGATAAAGTTAATTTTTAACACTTTAACATTTATATCTCCCTTAAATGTAGCAATCATCCCTCTATAACAAAATCAAGCATGTAACCATTTTGGTCATTTTAGTTTTAGTTGTGATAATTAACCTCTAATAGCCTACTTCAGCTACTTATAAAACAGTGTCTCTTCAAGATCCACATCCTCATCATGCTCCTATCCATTTCTTTACCAGGTAATAGTCACTGCTGATGGGTAAAAACCTGTGGCATGACACACTACTGGAGAGGAGAGATCCTTCTGTAACAGAGACACTTCAGGAGCTAAAAAAAAAAGATTGAGATAAATGTGAGGATGTTATTTAATGTTTTTAATGCTTGAATTGGATGAATTAGATCATCTAAAGCATAAATACTCATTTGGGAGTCACACTTGTGTTTTCATCAAAGACAGACAAACACCAATGACTCATTCATTAAAAAAAAAAAAAAAATTATCCACTTGATTAAACAAAGTGGATTTCTTGAAGACAATCTACCTCTTCTCTCCACTATCCTTAACAACAAGAAATATTTTAACCAGTGAACGCAATCTTGTCTGTAGTATTGTTGGAGTAATTCAAGTTGTTCGAGATGTTAGTCTCGTCATCCCAGTCACATCCATACATCCTCTGATACGTATGAACACCTGAAGAAGAAAAAGTGGGAACCATAAGATCTGCTCTTTTTTCATTGTAAGGTAATATTTGACAATCTAAAAGTGTAGTATAAAGTATTTTAACTCACCATGTGAGTGACTGAATTGCTGCATTAGAACAGTAATGTTGATTTTGTTGGTCTGCTGCAGTCGTTCTCTGATCTCAGTGTATTCTTTAAATCTGTCTCCGGATATAAACTCCTTCATCCAGTCCTGTCTGGGAATCAGCTTCTTTATCTCACTGTCATAATAATCAATCTGTCATCCATCCAGAGTAGTTACAGCAGAAATCTCTGGGATTCCTGCAAGCATCTGTCCATTTATTTTGGTGTAAAGTGTGGTGAAGGTGTGTGACACTGAACAAACAACAAGACACCAAAACACAATTAAACACCACACAGTGTCATAAAATTACTGCTGGAGTCATTTAGTTTTTTCTTTTTCTTTTAACTTCAGATCAATACTTTTGCAGTTTGTTATAAGCTAGGCATCACCGGAAAGGTTTTAAACTCAAAATTCATCCTGTGAAAATGGTTTGATATTGTATTCCCATGGAAATATTACTTTAAAACCTTTTTGCAAGCACAATTTTTGTGATATCAACTTCAAATTTGGAGCATGACTTGGTTGGACAACCGTGTAAATTCAGATCTATGCTAAAGAAAAGGCAGGTGACAATTAACAGGTTAATTTACATTTAAGTGTGCATAATTTTTATCATTAATTTTGGGGCGAAATTAAAAAAAAAAAAATAAGGGGGGGGGTACAATTATTTATAATAACAAAATAAACAAACACAAGTATTGCATTCATTCAGAGTTTAATAGAGAGAAATTCAATAATAGGGCATTATTTAGAATACTCTCTGAAAGGGCACCAGATCTTTAGATATGTTTGAGGAAATTTTATATCAGATTAAAAACACCTCATGATTTTCTTTCAGGTCAACCAGGAATATTAATGATAACTAAAACTAAAACTATTAACAACATTTCTGTTATTTAATTTAATAATTATTTAATGAAAATAACTAATACTGAAATATAAATAAATTAAACCTACATAATATAAAAAATAAGAATAAAAATTTATATAAAAAACAATACGAATACGAATAAAATTAAATTAAATTGCTAAAAAGTAAACAAACTGACATGAAAATTTAAAATATATAAAAATAAAACAATCAACATACGGATGTTGCTGAAGGCATTGCTAAAATAAATCTTTTTCTTTCTTTTTTTTTTTAAAACCATGTCAGCTTCTATTACTATAGTCATGGCAAGACCTAAGTTTAGTTATTCTAAGTTTAAAAAAAAATAAAAATAAAACTAAAGTAGATGTTTAAGATCCATTTATTTCTTAAAACCTTAAGACCAAATTTGGATTAAGTTGGTTAGCAGACAGAGAATTCATTCTTTAGATGATATCATGAAATGAATCTCACCTGGGTAAACAAAATTTATTATAATTCATTATAGATGAAAGTCCGTGCATTTCACTCCAAAATACGTGTAGTCGTCAAAGAGCGTGCAAAAATCATGTAGTCTTCAGTACAATGAAACAAAAATGTGGTTACTGAGGGAAGATGCTGCTCTAGATAAACAGTTTCAATACGGATGTGTTTACTCACACTCACAGAGGCACTTGCACTTTTAGGGGGCACACATTTAAAATTATTTTTAACCTACTTTCAGTATTAGTCATTCAGTCATTTTTCACCATGTCATTTATCACTGATCTCTAGAAGTAAGCTATAACAATTTAAACTCAAATGAATGTTTCATCATGTTTCATTTATCTGACAAATAATTTTGTATTGTAGTGTCAGTGGTGTCATGCTTATCATGTGACACACAGCAGCCACAATAGCACTGTATAACTGATATAGGCTTACGTTTTATTTATTTTTTCATTTTTATTCAAAATATTCCCAAATGTGTTTATAGGCTTGATATAGGCTATGATTCTGTTTTATTTATAAGTAAATGCATTTTGCATCTTTATAGATTCTATAAAATCTATAAAATCTATTAACATCAGATATGGGTGTCATGCCATAAAAATTTTAAATATGATTGACTTTGTATTTAATTGTAAGTTACAAATTATAACACTTTCATGGTACATACAGAAAGAGAGCAAAGAACATTTACATTATCAAAAACAATTTCACTGACCTTAGTCTAGCCAGATTTCAAGCACTCTCATAAACGCCATTAAAATCACTGAAGCAGTTTACACTCTGAAATGAATATCTTACTTACAATCGTAGGCACATCTGCACTTTGTTGTTTATGATGAGAAAATTCGCCAGGGAGCAGAATACAGTCAGCGAGCATGCGCAATGTACAAAGCACCGGCGTTTCGGCGATGACTCATCTGAACATCTCTGATTGGCCGCTGCATTTATAAGCTCAACAGACCCTGCGTTCCATTTGGAAGGGCTCATCCCTATGCCCTAATCCCTTCAAATGGTTTACCCTCCGGAGTGAGAGCTTCGAAGGGTTAAAGGGTGTAGGGGACCAAATAGTCTTGCGTAGCTTTCATTGGCCAAGGCCCACCCATGAGGCCACTTGACCAACATGTCAAACAACCGATCACAGTTTCGGGGCGTGGAAATGTCGCCACAATAACAGACCAGTGTGTAAAACTCTCTGACATATTTTAAAGATTCTATGCCGCGAACTTTAAATATTTCACATACTTTTGAAAATCCAGCGTTTAGCTGATCCTGGTAAGCGCTCATCGCAACAGTTGTAAACACGGTGGCTTTCTTCTTTTGTGAGGGGATTTGGCGCCACGGAATCTTTGTTTCCAGGCAGAACTTTAAAGAACACGACACGCACGTCTCACGGAAATCCTGTAGAATTCAACCAATGCAATGACGACTTCGACACTCCTGAAGTGTTTCCACTTTTGTGTCACATATGCATCAGACGTTTAGCCAACGGTCCGTGGCCGTGACGTCTGAGGCTGAGACTAGGGACCAAACAACTGATTCTTGAAGTGCCCTTCTGCGTCATCATCACATGCCCACACGGATGCGCTGTCATAATGCAAAAAATCTGAGCAAAGGATGATGGGAGCCCAAAGTGTCCATCAGTTGTAACCATCGAAATTCTTCATTCTAAAGGGCCATTTGAAGTGGAACCACTTCGGTTTGGAACGACCCTTCAATATGTTTTCACTCTGAAGTGCCCTTTGGAGGGCAATATATCCCATTTGGAACGCATCGAGATTCGTGTGTGATTGAGGCTGGCTTGAGTTAGTGGAGGCCGGCTTGAGTTAGTGGAGGCCGGCTTTAGTTAGTGGAGGCCGGCTTGAGTGAGTGGAGGCCGGCTTGAGTGAGCGGAGGCCGGCTTGAGTGAGTGGAGAGGCCGGCTTGAGTGAGCGGAGGCCGGCTTGAGTTAGAGGAGGCTGGCTTGAGTTAGTGGAGGCCGGCTTGAGTGAGTGGAGGCCGGCTTGAGTTAGTGGAGGCCGGCTTGAGTTAGTGGAGGCCGGCTTAAGTTAACGGAGGCCGGCTTGAGTGAGCGGAGGCCGGCTTTGAGTGAGCGGAGGCCGGCTTGAGTTAGCGGGAGGCCGGCTTGAGTTAGCGGAGGCCGGCTTGAGTTGGCTTGAGTGAGCGTCAGTGAGCGGAGGCCGGCTTGAGTGAGCGGAGGCCGGCTTGAGCGGAGGCCCGGCTTGAGTTAGCGGAGGCCGGCTTGAGTTAGCGGAGGCCGGCTTGAGTTAGCGGAGGCCGGCTTGAGTTAGCGAGGCCGGCTTGAGTTAGCGGAGGCCGGCTTGAGTTAGCGGAGGCCGGCTTCAGTGAGCGGAGGCCGGCTTAAGTGAGCGGAGGCCGGCTTGAGTTAGTGGAGGCCGGCTTGAGTGAGCGGAGGCTGGCTTGAGTTAGTGGAGGCCGGCTTGAGTGAGTGGGCTGGCCGGCTTGAGTGAGCGGAGGCTGGCTTGAGTTAGAGGAGGGGCCTTGAGTTAGTGGAGGCCGGCTTGAGTGAGCGGAGGGCGGCTTGAGTGAGCGGAGGCCGGCTTGAGTTAGTGGAGGCCGGCTTTGAGTGAGCGGAGGGCGGCTGAAGTGACATGAGTTGCAACAAGGAGGCCGGCTTGAGTTAGAGGAGGCCGGCTGAGTGAGTGGAGGGCCGGCTTGCAGCACGTTGAGCGGAAGGCCGGCTTGAGTGAGCGGAGGCCGGCTTGAGTTAGTGGAGGCCGGCTTGAGTGAGCGGAGGCCGGCTTGAGCTAGTGGAGGCCGGCTTGAGTGAGCAGAGGCCGGCTTGAGCTAGTGGAGGCCGGCTTAAGTGAGCTGGCTTGAGTTAGTGGAGGCCGGCTTGAGTTAGTGGAGGCCGGCTTGAGTGAGCGGAGGCCGGCTTGAGCTAGTGGAGGGCCGGCTTTGAGTTAGTGGAGGCCGGCTTGAGTGAGCTGGCTTGATTTAGTGGAGGCCGGCTTGAGTTAGTGGAGGCCGGCTTGAGGTTAGTGGAGGCCGGCTTGAGTGAGCGGAGGCTGGCTTTGAGTTAGTGGAGGCGGCTTGAGTGAGCTGGCTTGAGTTAGTAGTGGAGGCCGCTTGAGTTAGTGGAATCACGGGCCGGCTTGAGTTGTGGAGGCCGGCTTGAGTGAGCGGAGGCCGGCTGAGTTAGTAGAGGCCGGCTTGAGTGAGTGGAGGCCGGCTTGAGTGAGCGGAGGCTGGCTTGAGTGAGTGGAGGCCGGCTTGGCTTGAAGCGGAGGCTGGCTTGAGTTAGTGGAGGCCCGCTTGAGTTAGTGGAGGCCGGCTTGATTGGAGCGGAGGCCGGCTTTGATTTTGTGGGAGGCCGGCTTGAGTGAGCGGAGGCTGGCTTGAGTGAGTGGAGGCCCGCTTGAGTTAGTGGAGGCCCGCTTGAGTTAGTGGAGGCGGCTTGAGTTGACAGGCAGGCCCCCGTAGTACTGAGTTAGTGGAGGCCGGCTTGAGTTATGGAGGCCGGCTTGAGTTAGTGGAGTTTAAATGCACATGATTACAAATTACAATGGCAATAGATTTTTCATAATTTATAGATTCTCCCTAATTCTTTTGTCTCTTTTTAAAGTTTTGTTCATGTAAATGCAGGGTGTCCCAAACTTTTTGTCAGTCAGAATTAACTTGTTATCAGTAACAGACTACAATTTATTAGTAATCTAGCCAGCACTGTTTACAGGACATTTTCTTTTGAAATATATACAAAGGGAAAGACAAGATCACACCCAGTAACACATATAAGGCACCCATTACAGCTGCTATTAACATGAGTTTCATCTCTTCATCTCATGGATATTATTCAACACTGAAATATGTTTTGTTCCTGAAGATTCACAATTGGACTGAAATCTGGGATCTGTACAGATGGACTCTTCAAAGATGTAGGTCTGCTTTTCATTCTAACAGGCTTCCAGCTCATTTAAGCTCTGCAAAGCAATGCCATAAATCTTAATTGAGGATATTTTTAATTACACTATTTGTATAAACTCTGAAACAACATATGAACATTCCAAATCCTGCATTTTTGGAATTGTGAATAAAAAATAAATAAAAAGAAAGTCAATTCTCCAAACAATCTCTTTCTCTAAAATGTTGCCTTAAGACAAATATGTGCCTTTGACCATTTTTGCAAATGTAGACTTTGAAACTTAAACTCATACACAGTAAAACATCTTCAAATCTAGACTTCTGAATGCTTGTGTAATCACTGCTATAACATTCCCATCATCCTACAGCTGATGAAGGCATAATGAGAAATAATAACAGTTCAGAGAAAGATATGAAAAAATATACAGGTAAACATACTTAGCATCCTTCGGACTGCAAGACAAATTGAGGAAGCTGTCTTCTGTAAAATGTGCAGTACATAATTATACTTAGCATCCTTCGGACTGCAAGACAAATTGAGGAAGCTGTCTTCTGTAAAATGTGCAGTACAGTGTGTCCCTAGGAAGGCTGAACAAAGAGGCTCTGCAATCGGGGGGTGAAAATAACAGCGTTTTGACGGCATGTCAACAATACTCCACTACAACAACTCTTCCTCTTCTCTAAAGCAGCCCAACGTGGCCCCACCCACTTTGCTGAGTGCTCCTGGGGGCGGGGATTATGTAAATTTCAGGGTTTGTGATTTTACCAACCCATTAAGTAGCTCATTGTAGTCCCTACCAGCTGTTTGTTGTAGGAGAATTCTGTAAAAGACATTTGATCGATTACATGATTACAAGTCAAATAAATTCTTAATAATTTATTGATTCTAGATAAAGATCAAATAGACGTTTAGGAAATGTATGTAAAACTGACATTTTAAAGATGTTTGTACACACCAGATGCTTTCAAGATGAAGCGATCTTTAACAGACATCTTGTAGACTTACGTGTGCCATCTGTGAATACTGTTACTGTTTACAGGTAATTTTCTATGGCAACTGCACTTAACATGAGTTTCATATATAGTACAGACATTATCTGGATGTTCTTTGGCTGGTTTGCATTTGTTACTGTTATTTGTATGTCAGAAAGTGCCAAGTCAGAAAAAAAGCGCCATTGATGCAGGTTTATGATGTTCTCATGGATATTATTCATCACTAAACATGTTTTGGTCCTGAAGATACAAAACTGGACTGAAATCTGGGATCTGTACAGATGAACTCTTTAAAGATTTAGGTCTGCTTTTCATTCTAACAGGCTTCCAGCTCATACTTCAGCTCTGCAAAGCAATGTCATAAATCTTAATTAAGAATATTTTAATTACACTATTTGTATAAACACTGAAGCAGCATGTGAGCATTCCAAATCCAGATTTTTGGAATCATAAAAAAAAAAAAAAAAAAAAAAAAAAAACGCAAAATTATCATCATTTACTTGCCATCATGTCAGTCCAGATTTGATGTTTAAATGCCTTCTGGGTAAAAGACAAATGCAACTAAATTTACCTGACAGCATGAACAAGAAATTATACTAGCATATGGATGTATTGGAATAAAATCACAAACCGTAAACAACGTAATACATTAGTTTCATGATGCATTCTGAAACTCAAGATACTGTATACATTATTTATTAATATGGACATCACAGTGCCTGTCAAAAGGCAAAACTTTGACAATTCATCAACAATTTCAAATTTTTACTTTTAGCTGATGTTTCACTTACAATTATTATAAGTGATGTTCATTATTTTTTCAACTTTTTATTTTTTTCGCACAATTCTATTGAGACTGAGACATGGTTTTGTAGGTGGTGGCCACAGTCAGTTGCTCTCTCCTTATCCCTCCAGACTAAATTGCAATGGGAAGTGTTTATAAACCTGTTTTCCAACAAAAGAGAACATAACATTTTTATTCCACAATATCAGTCACATGCTTCTTTTGTGATGTCATGTGGCTTCTTGTCACAGAATGAGGCAGAAAATATGTTCTGTACTGTAAAAAAAGCCTAGGTTGATTAGCAATGGACTATAAATATACTTAATTATTATGAAAATACCAGAGAAGGCTTGATGAACACAAAACCACATATTGTCACAGTCAAGTGTTTAATAACGCACCAGTACCGTTTTAAAAATATTGATTTTGCACTGGGATTGTAAAAAACCCAAACGATACCCAACCCTACTGTTGGTGTATGTTCTCGGCATGTTTTGGAGCGGTGGGTATCAGTGGGCACTGCAGGGCTGTTTGTGAGGCCGGTCACAGGAGGTAATTAGTCTCTTCAGTGCCACACTGAATCAGGGCTGTGAAAGGGCTGCTGTCACATCAGCTGTGCAGCGCGCGACTCTGAGCACCAGAACACAACATGCAGCACCACACGACTGTCTGCTTCAACCTGAGCGCCGGAGACACACTGACACCTGTGTGTGAGAGAGACAGGTACACCAGAGCACAGACAACCTGCTTATTCTACTACTGGCTACTGTTTCCCACTCAAATAAATAATAATACAAAAACTAAACAATACAATAAAATATCCTTGTATCATTTCACTTCAGATGCAACTTTTTCACATACACACACACACACGAGATATAACAATGTTTATATATATTTAAATTTATGTGCAATTTTTTAAAATATACTTGTATATTATAAAAAAAAACATGTTACATTTTTAAAAAACACATTGCTGATAAAAAAATAAACATGTTAAATCAGTTTTTTTTTCACTACTGTGCTGTAATAAGTCATCCAGTACTATGTGGGGTTTTTGGTTTTAGTTAATTTCTATTGTACATGACCTGAAAGAGAAAACCAACCAAACTTATGCAATCAATAGATTATGCGTTCCACTATTCATGCATTAGCATAAGGTTTAGTATTTAAGCATGAAACCCGCTATAATTTCTCTTAATCCCTCAGTCAGGCTTTAGCGGTGACTGATGATTTGTTTTGCTCACACTGGCCTCAGGCGTCAGGAGTCGCTGCACCCAACAGACCTGTGTGCGCGCTAGCATGAGCAGCCCTTTTCTGAGGCTAACCGGGTCAAATTCAAGTCATGATTAATAACACAACAGAGGCAGAAGTGGAAATGCCTACACGCTGCTGTACAGTACATGATTAGTGTACAAACAATTATTTCGCCCCAACATCCCCCCCCCCCCCCCCGACACGCAAATTAAGATTCTGCCATGCTAATCTGCCGGATCGTATGAGAGCCATTCATTACAGGCCGCTTTGTATGAAAAACGACAAATCTCTGGGAAACACCAGTGTTCGCCCACTCGCTGCTTTCTCAGTGTTCACAATGAGCTGAAACGTTAGCATACTGACAGAAGTGACTGAGTGAGTCAGAGATGATAGATGATTTTTTTGTTTTGTTTTTTTTTGCTTGCTTTAGTGGCTTTTGAAAAGTTATTGTTGTAGAAACAAGCTGGAAAATGTTCTTTTTTTTGCTGCAGCATTTTTTTTGATTGATTATGTTTGATTATGTTATTTGTATCTGATTTGAATGTGGTAATGATGTGGAAATGAAATGAGAAAGGCTAGCTTTTTAGCAAATTAACTTAGGTGTTCTTTTTATTTCTGAGAGAAGTCATTTAATGACTGACAATCTGAGTCAGCTGTGCTCTCACAGAAGCTAACAGCTGTTTGTTATGTTTATTATTATTATTATAATTTTTTTTTCTAATCTATTTGATATTTTAAAAGCTTTTAAAAGAAGCTAGCAATCTACTATTTTGT
Organism: Cyprinus carpio; assembly: GCF_018340385.1. NCBI lineage: Eukaryota > Metazoa > Chordata > Actinopteri > Cypriniformes > Cyprinidae > Cyprinus > Cyprinus carpio. Next base: position 14,680,133 of record NC_056618.1, read on the forward strand.
TTTATCTGTGGAGGCCTTTTGGCTAATGCTAATGCTAAAATACCACATAAAAATGTGTTAAAATAAAGAAACAACAAACAAAAACAGAAAAGCGACCTAAATTGATTGATAAATGGAGGGTAAATAGAGAAGATATTTGTTGGAAGTCGTATTATTATTTGAAGAAGAATGAAAAGTCGATACTAAAATCAGATTTAATAACGCTCTTGGAAAAGCTAAATGCTATGTTTATAAGTTTATTACTCTTTTTCCAGATGGATTTGACATTTAGAGACTTTTGCAAGAAGTTAGTAATTTCCTTTTCTATCTGTGGAGGCCTTTGGATAATGCTAAAATACCATGATGAACTGCTAAAATAAAGAAACAACCCTCATGCTAGCAAAAACCGAACTCAGATTTTGAAAGCTAGCTTTTTTAGCACGCTAATGAGAATAAGAGGAATTACATTGAGAACTCATGGATAATGTCACATTTGAAAACAGAAAATGAAAAATTCACAGCTAAACTATGAAAAAATAGCGAGAGAGACAACTGACAAGGACTGTTAGCAAACTAGCTTGTACAAACATTAACAATTTTACTAGCTTTAATATTCAAGATCACATTAAACACTGAAAAGTTTTTCTTACAATATTTTCCTTGATACTTTAGATTAATATAACGTTATATTTGTGATTCAGTTACATTCTGCCAAAAACACCATAAATAGGCTTACGCTAAATTACTTTTAACGCATTAAAACCGTCCATTTAAAAAAAGGACGTTAGCAAATATTTTTATATACACTCAAGGCTAACCACTAGGCTCCAGCTCAGGCTTAATTTTTTGACGCTAAAAGGTTCAATATGGCATTTTCTGTATCCTCGGACACTACAAACAAACACAGCGTCAAATGTTTTGTGATTTCTGATTCAGAGCCTGGTGAAAAACAGAAAGCTGCGCTGGATTCACCCTCAGGACAAAAACGGTGTGTGATGTGTCAGCGAAAGCCAACGAAAAACCCCAGCGACTGCCAACTCGTGCGTCAGTTACCACAGCAGATGGAGGAGTCCTGTCTGGAACATCGAGCCGATTCAGAGGATGCGAAAGATAACAAGACATCAAAACTCATCCAGTTCACCTTCTGAACACTGCACATGTACTGCCACTGAATCAAACGTGGATGTTATTCTGAAGGTGGAAATGTTTGTTTTCATAATCTTTCATCAAAATCGAATCACTTCCCCGCCACTTTATTGACTTTGCAGCTGACGCAAGTCTCCTTTTACCTTTTTATATATATATATATATATATATATATATATATATATATTATATAATATATATAAAATATATATATATATATATATATATAGATAACATAAATATATATATATATATATATATATATATATAGCTGTAGTGCAGCAAAATGAGCCAAAAAGGAAAATGAAGGGAAATGTCATTTTTGTTGCACAAGCCTGTTGCCTCATAAAATGGAAAATTAGTTTTTTAAAATCACTGTTCTTACACAAAATTCATACCAAAAAATAAATCAATAAAATCTGGGTAGGACAAATAATGATAAATGATCCTGTTGGTGAAACAGTTTGATCTCTTGTAAAATACCACCTGTTGTTTTCCCACCAAACTTTTGGTTTAATTTTAAAATGTCACGTTATGAATGAATTCAGATCTAACTTTTATTTCTTTTGTTAAACTTGTGTGTAAAGGAAAAATGTATTATATAAATTCTGAATAAAATTCTAAAATTAATAAGTTAAAAATGTAATTTAATAATAAAATTAAACAAAATTGTTATAATAAAGTTTATACAATGAGTATAAATGTGTTTCTAAATACATAAACATATAATTTGATTGAAAATGATAATTTGATATGTATTATATAATCATTGTGTATGTTTCTAGTTTTATATTTTACATTTTAATATACATATAAATAAAACAATTCTAATACATAATTTTTATACACTATATTTTGTATATTTATTTTTTTATTTTGTAAATTAGTCTATTTAGTCGGGTTATATATAAAAATAAAATATAATAAAATATACAAAAATAAAGTTACAGACATGCTGTATTCACTCAACTTGCAAAGCAAACGATTGCTGAAGTTGTATAATCACTGAACTTCATCTACCAAGATGTCTTGCTGATTTATGTAGAATTATCTGTCTGTTTTATATATATGTAGAGGTATTTCCCGCACAATGGAGTTCAGTGTAGTGTTTGTTTTGTTTTTTTGTTTTGGTCTTATGTTGTTTTTTTTTTTGTGTTGTTATCAGGTTGTCTCAGGTGTTCTTCAGCTCTGAGAGCAAATCTGATTATCAACCTGTTAAATCTGCTGCGTTTCATCTCATTCTGCAGTGCGTTTGGTCTCCGTCGCTCTCTTAAAGTCTCAGCTGGAGTTTCCAAGAACAGCGACACGCTCGTTTGAGACGGAGAACAATCGATCAGTGAAGCTCATGCCTCACACGTTCTCGCAGCAAACACTAAACGATTAAACAACACTGACATAGACACAAACGCAGACAAACTGCAGCAGACAGAGCTTCCAGAAAGTGACTGAAACTGTCAGGTTGTGAAATGTACAATTAATAGTATAACACTTATAAAAAATACATTAAAATAATTAAATGATAGTATTAATGTTTTAATACAAAGAAAAATAATATTTTAGCTTCAATGTAGCTGTCATGTTTATAGCCTAACCAATTTAATAATAAAAGTTAACTATAAAATAAACAATTATATAGCAAACAGAGAATTCCACTCAAGTTTACAACATCTCAGATGTCTCTTTAAAGGAAAAACATGGCAGTAATCTCACACGTGTCTCCTCTGGACTTTAAGAAGAATCTCAGCAGTGTCTCAAACTGTGATTCAGGTTCAGATCTCAATATGAACGCAGACGTTTCTCATTCTTCCAAAATCAAGAGATCTCAGCTGCGGCCCACATTCAGTTCGACTCATTTGGGTCTCTGAAATCATCATTCAGTCCGTTAATCACCAGTTCAAAAGTAATTTTCCCAGCATTCAATCTTCTGGGTTCTTCTGACTGACGCCCCAGCAGCAAAAAAAATCACTAAAATAATCATCTGGTGGATGCGTGAGTCAAAAGGGTTGTTAACGACGTTATTTTGCATTTCCCGCTCAAACGCCAGTGAAAGGCGTCAGACTTGATGAATATTCGAATGGCGTTATCATCACGTGACATGACGCGTTATGCTGAGCGCGGGAGAGAAATCAGAGGTATTTATCACAGGGACGCACAGCAGCATCTTTACACAAGCACTGCAGTTTCTCATGGATATTTGCACAATTATTTTTGCCAGGCAAGCAGGAGCTACGCGCTAACAACGCTGATTAGCATTTAAAAGAGCCCCATTTTTCATATCCGCTGGCTCCGGCCCCTTTGGCTGTGATTGAACTCGCGGACCCGACGCCGTTCAATTACGGCCGTAAATAGCGGCCGGGACAAAAGGCAGAAATGAAACTGTCGAGCGGGGAAAAGGGGGAGCTTTGAAACAACTGAAAGGCCTTTAATAACGCGAGCCGAGGCGAATGAATCACGAGCTGACAGACTCGCGCCGAACTCCGGCGTTCGCTGTTCGACTCGACAAAGACGCGGGAAAATGAGGAAAGGTCAGAGCCGCTCGTCAACAGATTCTGAACGCTCGTCAACTGAACTCTACTGAACGTCCCTGGAGCTTCTGCCAAACACAGATGTGTTCGTGAGCGGGAAAACTTTCACACAAGAAAAATAATGATGATTTGTTTTATTTTTAATGTAACGTAAGATAAGAGTGATTGAGTTAAGGTACAGATTAGTGTTTTGTTTAGATGTTAATTTTAGTTATTTTCTTTTTTAATATTTTTTTTTTAATGAATAATCTGCTTTTTAAGTATAATTAATAATTAAATAAGCATAACAATTACATTCAATAACTTTTAAATGTATAACCATTAACTACATTTAAATAAAATAACATTTATTTAAATATAATAAAACACGAATGCTTTTAATATTAAGTATAATGATTAAATTAATAATGAAATTAATAATAAAACAATAAACGAATAAGGAATTGGCTACGGTGTAGCTGTCAGGTTGTAAAATTAATAAAATGTTTATAAAATTCATTTCAATAATTATTAATGATAATTTACATTAATAAAATCTTTTGAAAAATAGGCATTTACTATATAATTGCAGTATTTTAACAGGAAGATAAATAAAATAATGTTTTATTTATAACTGTACATTTATTTATTAATATAACTATTATAATTTATTAAAATAATTATTAATAATATAATTTAAATTAATAAAAATATTAAAATAAATGATAACAAAAAAATACTTTATAAAAAAGTTTAATTCCAATGACAATAATATATTCCAGTTTAATAATATATTAAACCATCAGGTTGTACAATTAATATAATTATATAATTGAAATATGTTTCAATATTAACAATAAAAAACAATTAAATTAAGTAGAAAATTTAAATATATAATTTTAAATTATTTATATGATTGTGTTAAGTGATGATGGTATGTAATAATGGAATATGTGTATTTATTATGTATATATACTGGGAACACTTTTGAGCGATTATATAAAAATGAATTTGTAATATCTGGTTTCCCATTATATTGCAGTATTTATTTATTTTTAGAACTTTTTAAGTTATTTATACATTATTAGATTTTCTTTTTTCTATTACTGTATATTCACATTTATGCATCAATGTCAGAAACTGCTGCTACCCCTTGAAGAACTAAGAGTTCATCATCATCCCATCCTAACTGTTCAACGTTAATTAACATCTACACACGGAAGACTTTCATTCTTCTTTTGATATTAAACACAACAGATGTTGTCATACCAGCATGAGAAACAATGATCAAGTTGAATATTTCTCAAGCTTTGGGATCGAATATTTCCATTAAAATACGGTAAACGGCTGATCAAAGCAAAGGAGAAGCCAAAGTGACTCACGTTCGTTCTTTCAGGAGGAAACCCACACTGGAGCGAGACTGATGGTCATGTGAGGTTTCCCAGCGCTCACAAGAAACCATAATCCTGGAAAAATACAGTAAATACAGAAGAAAATGAAGCTACAGTATTCATGATCCTACAATCAACAACAACTGATCAAACACAATGTTTTGATGGGAAAATGTAGCGCAAAAGCTAATCAGACTTCATATATATATATATACACAAGAGTTAATCTGAATTTACAGTCACTTTATATATTAAAGCTAATCAGACTTCATATATATATATATACACAATATTTAATCTGGATTTAATGTGAATTTACAGTCACTTTATATATTTCTACACATCATAATAGGTTATTTCTATATATCGTTTGAGCGACTCATCGCCGTTAGCATTAAGTAAATGAATGGAAATCCAATGTGCCAATCAATCCTGTGCACTTTCATTACGCAAACTATAATGAAGAGAAATCAATATCAATCCATAGATCAATCAAAGCAGACAGGAGCAGTGACTTCTGACCTCCGGCGGCCTGATTTCCCATGAGCCTCTGGAATCTGATCATGTCACGCTTTGATTTTGGGTTTCAGTGCTCCTAGAGGCATAATTGGGTGAAGTGCTATGCAGGCTATTTCAGACAATATTGGCTCTTTTTTTACCCTAGTTAGCTCACAAGTACCCTTACTTGTTTTAACTACATTATTATTAATATGATTACAATAATAAATAATTGCTAAATACTATAATTCATAGTCACTTATCAATTATATAATGTGTAATCACTTATGCTGTTATTTTATTATAACATTATTATAATTATCTTTTAATTAAATTGTGTAAAATAGTTTAGTTTACTTATTGAGTTATTTAAAAATGTACTATTATCATTATTATTACATTTATAATACATTACGTAATATACATAAAATAATTAAATTGAAACTAGAAGATAAATAAATACTATTATTAAAATAATTTAATATAATTTACAAAAAAATGTACTTAAATTTATTTAAAATAAAATAATATTTATAATAATAATTTATTTTAATTTTACATAATGGACATACAAGTAGTTAAAATTATTGTATGTACATTATATTAAAAAAATACTAATTAATACTAACAAATACTAATATTATATGATTAGCATTGCATAATGTACAAAAAAAATCATTTATTTCTGTATAATGTATATAAAAATTAAATGACAACTGGAAATATAAGCTATTATTAAATTATATATAATGTACATAATGAATGTAATATTTAAAATAATGTATTTCTTTATACAATGCACACAAAAAGTTTATGAATAATGATAAATCAACTATTAATAATATTTAACAAATATATAATAATTACATGAAGTAAATTAACAATAAAATAATTGAAATTAATATTTCACTTTTATATAATGTACATAAAATATAAGCTTTGATTTTTGTTTTATACATAAATTTGTCTTTGCTGTTCTGAATACATGGTTGTGGCATGAAGGGAACTAAAATGAATCTTATAATGTTCATAACAATTTGTTTTGATTTACTGGTATTTCTGAGTGTAATAACTCAACGAGACATAAATGCCGATGACGCCAGTCTGTGTTTTGGCTCTGAATTATGTAGTTTTGACCCGGTGCGACGTCTTTTCTGGAGACACGGTGAGCATTTGTAACGTGGAGAGACAAAGAAGAGTGATGGAGCTGATGAAGAGCCAAACTCAACGTCTCTCCCACGTCTGACAGATGCAGCGCTCGGTGAGTCAGACCGGCTCGATCCAGACTGAACCACGTCAGCCGGTCTGGGTCAGGAGGGCAGCTTCAGCTCAGACTGACAGACTGAGACGTGTGAGTGATTACACTAAATGCCTAAATGTCCATTACAAATAATCATGTGTTCAGCTTAGGCATGAAAAATCACTCTTTATTAATCATAAATCGACATCTAATGGAAAACATTACCTTATTATCTTAAGAATATATGAACAATTTATATGTTTGGATTTTGTCATTTGGAAAATGTAACAATAAATATTCACAATTTATATTCATGGCAGTTTTATATTTAAATACTCATTTTAAAAATGAATATTTTTCCATACTTAAATTGTCAAGTAAAAAAAAAGCCATTAAAAATAATAAAATATAATAATAATAATATAATAAATGGACAAAAATCATTTAAACAAAAAAACTAAAACCAAAATCATTATATCTAATATATATATATAAAACATACTAAAGTAACAGATTGTATTAAACATACTAAAGTAACAGATTGTATTAAAAATATTAATGTTTTAATAAAGCAAAACAAGATTTTTAAAGGAAAAACTATTAATTATTGTATTGTTTAGTTGCCTCATTTTTAATGTACCTGTATTGTTACATTTCCAATTTTTCATACAGTTTAAGTTAAGTCTAAAACTAAAAATAATGTTTCAGTATAACAAAGCAAAATGTAAAAAAAGTGTTATTGTAGTTTAGTTGACCTATTTTTTCCACTTTCTTGTGTTTTAAAGCTGACTGCGTCTCTTTTTGTGCAGTCGTTGTTCCTGTGAGAAAAGCTGAGCTTTCAAACAGAAGAACTCTCTTCTTTCAAATTATTGTTTCTTTGAGATTAATTGCATGTCCCTCTAAGAGCTCCTGTGAAAGCATATATTCAAACACACAGCTATAGGCTACACGACACAAGAGAGGGAAATTATAATGAGAACCTGGCGCTTGTGACTCGCGGCCCTTGCCATCAAAGCATTCCTCTTCGGATCCCGCAGGTGAGGAAATCCACGGAAAAACTCCATTAGGAATTAAACATTCATGTTCTGACTAGCATTAGCTGCATCCTAAAGCATTCACGGTTTATACTTCAAAGGTTGAGTTTACACTTGGCATTAACATGCGACCTGTATCCAGATGTTGTCCACATAGGTAGAGGTAGTCGAGGATGCATTGTGATCGGATCTCAGTGTAATGTTAACGCAATCCAGCCATCGTGTCTGCATTTGCATGTCGACATCACACCAAACGCTGCCTCCTCTCTAGCGAACTGTCAGAAAAAAAGACGGAGAATACCTGTGTGGAGACTAGTGAGACTCCTACACCCGCGACTGAAAATGCTTTTCAAAAGAAAACCCAACCCTTTTCAGGTTGACTACAGCATTAATTAGGAAAACATGTGTGTCAAATAAATGCAAAATGACAATAGTAAACATTAATTTTTCAGTTAAAGGCAGTTCATCATTGAATTCAGTGATGTCATCATCCAGCCAAGTTAGTTTAAATAGTATCTTAAGAAATTACTTGTCATCCAGTTTTTTTATATCGACTATGCATTCTGTTAGTTTTTCAAATTGGTATGTTTCGCTGGGCCGCGAAGAAATATAGAGCTGAGTATCATCAGCATAACAGTGAAAGCTAACACCGTGTTTCCTGGTGATATCTCCCAAAGGGTAACATGTAAAGCCTGAAGAGTAACGTCCCTAGTACTGAGCCTTGAGGTACTGCCATACTGCACCTTGTGATCGATATGATACCTCTTCATTCACTGCTACGAATTGATGGTGGTCATATATGTATGATTTGAACCATGCTAATGCACTTCCATTAATGCCAACAAAGTTTTCTAGTCTATGCCAAAGAATGTTTGTGGTCAATAAGTGTCGACGCGAACAGCACTAGCCTAAGATCCAATAGCACTAATAGAGAGAACAACCACGATCAGATGATAAGAGCAGGTCATTTGTAACTCTAAAGGAGAGCAGTCGCAGTACTATGATACCGATATCTAAATCCTGACTGGAAATCCTCACAGATACCATCTTTCTCTAAGGAGGAATATAATTGGGTATACTACCTTTTCTATAATCTTGGACAGAAAAGGGAGATTTGAGATCAGTCTGTAATTAACTAGTTTTTTCTTGGTGTCAACTTGTGTTTTTTTTTTCAAATAACAGCGTTTGAAAGGTTTTGGGACATATCTAATGAACAATAATGAATTAATAATAGTCAAAAGAGGATCTATGACTTTGCTGGAAGCGCCTCTTTTTTAGGAGCTTACATGGAAAATAGGGTCTAACATACATGATTGTTGGTTTAAATGATTTACACAAGTTTATAACAAAACCTCATGGAAAGATCAAATTGTTGTTTATTAGCTTAAACATGTGCAAATCAAGCAGCAACAACAGCTAACAGCACCACTTTTTTTTTTTTTTTTCAAATTAATTATTAATTAATTAAATCATTTGAAAGTGACGTGACGTGTGGCCAAGTATGGTGACCCTACTCGTAATTTAGTTGCTCTGTTGCATTTTATCCCCATCCAAAGTGCACAACACACACACACACACACACCGTGAAACACCCACCCGAACAGTGGGCAGCCATTGTATGCTGCAGCCACCCGGGAACATTTGGGATTCGGTGCCTTGCTCAAGGGCACCTCAATCGTGGTATTGAAGGTGGGAAAGAGCGCTGTACATTCACTGCTCCCACCTACAATCCCTGCTGGTACCGAGACTCGAAACCCACAACCATTGGGTTACAAGTCCGACTCTCTAACCATTAGGCCACAACTTCCCCATTCACATAAGGGAGTAGATTACATACAAAATCAATGCAAAGACACAAATAGATGAGAATTTGCACCAGGCAGCACAAACGACATAAATTGGGCGATGTGTCTTCAGCGAATGTGCAATATTTGCCTCAATCGCGTCTTCCGTGCAAGTTTCAGCAAGCTGAAAATTCACATGATGCCTTGTTGTGCAAGCCAATTGGCGAAGAGCTTATTGACATGTCCAGTTTGACACGTTCAGTTGTATCAGAAAATGTTTTTATTGTTTTTGTGTAAATAATGCGAGTAACTCGATGCAAACCTTTGCTTCGCTTTTGGTGTGAACATAACAAATGACAACAACAACTATAATAATAATAATAAATAATTATTATTTAATGAATTTGTATTTTATTAATTATATTAAAAATAACATACATTTAATTATGACTAAAATTGCATTACAAATATTTGAATATATCATTTATAATTACATAAAATTACACAAAATTACATTTAACAATAAACAATTTATTACTTGTATTTAAAAATATTTTTATCAATACATTAGATAATTATTTTAAGCTATTTTAACTTTTTATTATTAATACTACCACCAAGTTATTTTATAAATTAAATTATATAAATTATATTAAATTGTTTTGATAATAAAAATCAACAATTAATTTATTTTATTAGTAACATTGTTTAATTATATACATGTTTTTAAATGATAATAAACAACAACAACAATAGTAAAACAATTACATTAATAATAAAACAATTATTGTTAAAACAATTACTGTTATGAGTTTTCCTAATAATGTTGATCGTTTTCCAATTTAATTATATAAATTACATAAATCAATAAATAATTATTGTACATTTTATCATGTACTACTACTAATAATACTAAAATAATACTACTACCCTTTTTATTAATAATGGCGCTTGATCAGCTTACAAATTATTTAATTGAGTAATAAAAAGGATAGGAGAGAAGAAAATAACGTGCGGCGGGAGTTTATATTATCGCCCACCAAGCAAAACACAACAGACCAAATCTGTTTGTTAGCTTAAAAGGAAAGCGTGTGCAACAAATAACAATCGCCGCTTTTGTCGCTTTGAATGCTTTATCAAAACTAAACAGCCGACTACATGTGGTTTTTTACCTTTTTTTACTTCTCATATGACATATTTAATACCGCAAGCGAGGCGAAGATGACAGGATTGTGTTTTTAAACGCAGGTGCTGGAGAAGACAAATGTGTAAATATAAACAATAAGCAGCGTGACAGGAAGGCGGTGGGCGTGACTGTCTGGAGAGTCCCTCAGAGCATTAGCGGAAAAAAAATAATACTAGCGCCCGCGAGGAGACCGAGAGTATACTTTAGACTGTCTCCTGTGTTTCAGTGTGAAATCAAGTGCCACGCGTGTGGGTGTTGATATTCACACCCTTCGCTTTCATTTGCATCTAGCCGAGGCGTCGAGAGAGAGGAGGCTACTTCTCTTCCATCATTACGACACAAAACGTGGCCCTAGCGGTTTGATTCGCCTGGCTTTTTATCCATCAACACAGAGAAACTAAAGATAAAAGACCAGAGTTTTCCAGGTGCCAGATCATTCCTGGCTAATTAGGACAAGGTTTGCTCATTCATGTGGTTTGGTCGCAGACTGACAGATAGATGCTAGCTAGCAATAATGGCTAGCAGCGGTGGATATCAGTGTCATTTTGAATTGGCAGAAGCTTTTCTACTTTATTGAGCAGGGAAAACAAAACTGATCAATCTATAATCAACAGCACCACATAAAAACAAAAATGTGTTTAAATACAAATTAAATTACCCATTGTTCAAAGATTGCGACAAATTACATATTTAAATATAAATATTAATGTTTACATTATAGAAATCAAATTATTTAATAATAGATACAGTGAATTATAAATTATTTTATTGTTAAAAATAAAAAATAAGCATTATTGTTAACAATAAAAGTCAAATTACATAAATCATTGATTTTGTTGTTGTTGCAATAATAATTTCATGAATTAAAACTGACAATAATTGCTAATTGTATTACGTTAACAACAACAATTTCATAAGTGAGGAAATGGAATAAATACATTATTTGATCATTTAATTACTAAAAATTAAAACAATTAAAAATAAGAATAAGTTACTTATTATTATTATTATCGGTTAATGACAAAACAACACAATATAATAATGCTAAAATGTATAAAAAATTACTTGCTTATGTAATAATACTACTAATAATAATCATTTATATAATAATTTATTTTATTAATTGTTTTATTAATTATTAATGAATATAATAAACACTAGAGTAACAATAGCAAACAGCAAAGTAAAAATCACAAATTATAAATCATTAATTATAATGATTTGATTAAAATTTTGTACGAAGAAGAATTAAGTTTGAATGTTTGGTGATGCCTTATAACAAACACATGAAGTACATTCAATGGAAATGTAACAGTGAAAATGCAGTCACATTTACGTTCTTGCATAAAGAATGATTCAACGTTGCATTCATATCCTTAAGTGAACTGCAAATCATAACCCACCATTCAGTTCCATCTCAATGGTGCTCTGCGTTTAAAACGCTATCCGGCATTAGCAAACATCATGACAAACAAAGCCATCACCGGTTCCGTCCTCATCCACAGACACAAATGTTTCCCGTCTAAAGTCTTCCAGACAAAATCAATAGCGGGAGACAGCAGAAGGCTCTCCTCCTTCCACACCTGAGTCATTAAAATCACCCCATGCTGCAATCAGCTAGCAAAGTCAGCGCGGTACATGACTGGGTACATCTGCTGCCGCAGACGTTCATTAGCGAGGCAGCCACCCTCCTCCCACATCCGCTGTTAATTGCACATTTGGTAGGCCTCCAAAACGGCCGGAGATGTTTGATAAGTGACCCTTTATGATGAAATATGGCGCAGTGGATGTTGAACGCCCTCGCCGCACTGCAGACTATCCAAGATGCTCACCGATTGAGCCTTTGAAGTAATTAATTATGGAAAGAGGCAGGGCCTGGAAATTAACAAGGGCTTGGAGCAAAAATAATTATAAAAAAAAAAAAAAAACGAAAAAAAAAAAAAAGTGGGGCCAAAAACATGCTGCAGGATTGAATTACTTTGCTGTTTTCTTTGTTGTTTTTTGTTTTCCTTAAGACATTTACACTATATTATATTCTATGCCTAACTATACATGAATGTTGACATCAAAGAGATAGACAGACAGACAGATAGATAGATAGATAGATAGCTAGATAGATAGATAGATATATAGATAAAATAGACAGACAGTGGGGACGACAGACAGACAGACAGACAGACAGACAGAAAGACAGACAGACTGGAAGATAGAATCAGATAGATAGATAGCACAGACAGACAGACAGACAGACAACAGACAGATAGATAGATAGAGACAAAGAATGGCATGGACGACAGCATACCAAGATGGATAGATAAAATAGAGAGAAGACTGATTGACAGACAGAGAAAGACAAACAGCTAGATAGATAGACAGACAGACAGACAGACATTCAAATAGAGAGAGAGAGAAGGACCGGATGGTCAGGCGGAGAGAAAGATGTTTAGACTGACAGACAGGAAGATACTGTTTTCAGACAGACAGGGTAATAAAACCTTGCCAGGTATCAGTGAGTGTTGTACTAAACAAGCACGTGTTTCCCTGTGCCAACAACCCAAAGCGTCTGGCGAGCTACTGTAATGTGAGTCCAGACGCTCAGCGATGTTGTTAAAAACCCATGATGCTTGAGATGTTGGACGGCGGCTGCCAGCTGTTAGATGACAGCGATGAGAGAGACGCAGACAGGTGGTGTGGCGTACCTGAGCACCGGAACAACACCCAAACAGATGAGTGCTGTTCTTCGCTTCCTGCGCTTTTCCTCAGCACCCGCTGAAGAGATAATCACAAACGGGAGGACTACCGCTTCACACGCACAGACAAGAACAGACAGATGTTTTTTTCAGACAGACAGATAGAGAGGACAGAACAGACCAGACTTATTTTTCCAGACAGAGAGACTTTTTCAAACAGACACTTTGTCAGATGGACATAGCAAGAGTTTATTTCTAGGCAGTTGGAAAAGACATTATTTTTAGACGGTAGGAGAGACTAAAAGATATAGACTCTTTCAGACAGACATTTTTTCGGATGGACAGACAGATACTTATTTTTATACTGACGTAAAACAGACAGACACTTATTCAGACAGATAGACAAAGAGGAAAATGCACATACAGTACTTTTTTCAAAGTAGATAATTATTTTTATACTGACGTAAATGAGAATGAAGTTCTTTTTTCAAAAAGTTTTTTTTAAAGATGGAGAGAAGGACTTATTTTCAAAAAAAAAACAGACACTTTTTTAGATAGACAGAGATACTTTTTTTGACAGGAATGATTTTTTGTAGATAGGGAATTTTTTTAGGATGGACACTTTTTTCAAATGGACAGACAGATACTTATTCAGACAGACTTTTTTCAGATGGACAGGTAGATATTTTTTTGGACAGAGACTTTTTCAGACAGACAGAAACTAATTTTTAGACAGATGGAGAGGCAGACAGATATTTTTTATGGCTTAACAGATCTGCTGAACCGAACACTTCCTGTAGCCAACATGTAATCAAAATGGACCTTTGTATTTTGTTTAAGACAAAATGGAATAATGAAATAATTTGGCTCCCAAACCATTCTCGTGCCTTTTCCATCCTGGTACAAACACCCCAAGTTTCGCCACCTGATCAATTAAAGACAGAAACAAAAAAGTCCAACTTTTTTTTTTTTGTCAAATTAAATATCCTGATTCATATGGAAATAATCCGTAGTTTGCAGACAGCATTTGACGCTGACAGTGATTTTCAGACTGTCAGTTAGCAAAAAACTTCTGGATGGAAAACATCGGTAATGAACTTGGAATTCTATCTTTGGAATGAAATGGGATCGGGGCCGGAAAATATGAGCGAGGGCTTTAACATCTTCCCGTCCTCTGATGGATGTGAGCTCGCAAGTGAATAAATCCGCCAAAAACAGGACAGAGATGGGAGAAGCGCTCCCCCTACTTTTTAGTCAGATTATTGGGTGTTAGATAATGTTTCAAGAAGCCTGTTTTTGCGGCCGATGAGAGGGGAAATGTTTGCCGGCCTCAGTCTTTTCTTCCAGCAGTGTAACCAATCTGAGGAGGACACCAACGCCGCCGAACCATAAAAACCAACAGGAGCCATTACTGAAGCGCAACAGAGCCGGCCGTTGACGAGATTGGGATTTCTTATATGTTCGGCCGACTTCTGAGAGACATTTCGGCAGGCAAACAAATAAACTGACAGCTGGTTTGGAAAGGATTTTTTGGATAGGAGTTTTAAGCTCACTCTTGCAGACCCGCGTGAGTTGGGTCATAGCTAATACTTTTAACTGACTGCCTGTTGTTCCTGGCCTTCCGGTGAAAGCTATTTTTATTATCTGAACGGCTAGCTTAACCACTCATTTATGACCATTAGGAAATTTTTTTACATTATTTTCATGAGGAATGGAGTTTTCATTAATGCAATGCAAAAAAAAAAAATATATATATTGTTTTTTTAATATAAAGCAATAATCAGCGCTTTACAGTGCGTGTGATTCCTGATGTGACCGGGTCGCAGCATCAGTGGGTGAGTGACTGCGGGTCCGGGAGTATTTCGACGTCAGGGTTTGGCTTTCTGAATCCACGGATCTACAGCTGACCAGAGTGACTAATGCTGCTCGTCTTCATCCTCCTAATCATTCTCTCCTCCTCCTCTGCCTGCAAAAAACATCACGTATTTATAGAGCAAGCAGCAGCACTGTTTTCATCATCGTAGCGTTGTGATAACAGTGCATAGTTTGCAAAAGCAACCACGGAACACACACACATCTGTGAGCGGATATCCGAGGAAATTCGCCTTTTCTGGGAAGAGCGAACGGATCTAGGAGAAAAGCTGAACATGACGAAGAGATTAGCAGGGAGACTGGGCGTCAAACACATAACAAGGACAGCGATGTTTCAATAAGCATCAGAAGCAAAAAAACAATAAATAAAAATTCAAATGGTCCAATTCAGCAAGTTGTTGAATTTGATAGAGTCACCTCAGTGAACCAGTGAATCCACAGTGATTCTGTTAATCAGTTAACTGGTTACAGTGAAATCAATGAGTCGAGTTAACATAACTGATTCAGTTCATCGATTCTGTGAATCATTTCTGGTTGTAAATATTTATTTTAATTTATTATCATCTTTATTAATTACTGAAGTTTTAAAAGCAAATTTTTATAAATAAATTAATACATATAATATTTTATATCATTTAAAAATAAATAATATAATTTTTAAATGAAGTTTTATAAATACAAATATATGGAATAGATTTCGTAATAATAATAAAGTTGAAATATTTTCTATAATTTAACAGAAATATAAAAAGTACAGTTTTAAATGAATAACAAAATAATATTTGTTATAAAGTAAAAGGTGAAAGTATTTTTATCCAATAAAAATATATAATCAGTATTTTAAATAATCACTATAATTTTAAAACAATATATATTATAGAAAAAATTAAGTTTTAAAATGTTTGATAAATATTTTTGTACTAATATAATAAAAAGTCCCCATTCATAAATATTGTATTAAAAATAATATTATATAAATCAAACAAAAAACATGGCCCAAAATATTTTTTTTAAATATTGATAAATAAAAAACAAATATTTTTAAACAAAGTTTACAAATAATACTTTAGAAAAAAATCTATTAATATTTAAAATATACTATAAAATAATTTACAAAAGTTTTTACCTAGATTTTTGACAGTTGTGATGCAGTTTACTACTTGCACGGAACCCTTGTGAATCTTCTTGTTTGGCCTGAAATGATTTGTTCTATGAATGCCAAAAAAAAAAAAAGTAATTAAAATTGAGATGCATATCAAATACTGTCTGCTTAAGGCTGAAAAATATTAATATTTTCCAGCTCCATCGCGATATGCCAATAATGTTCTTTCTTTAAGTCGCACAAATTAAGGCAGAACACAGATAAATAAACACAGTGTAATGGTGGTGTACTGGAGAGTCCGGAAGACTAGTGAGCTCCCACGCTTAGCGATATGCGGATGAAACAGTGAAGCGCTAATAGCTACGGGAGGACTGATCAAGCTGTGATGAGGATAATCCACAAAATATTTAGCTGCACACGTTAAGCCATAACAGCCGCCAAGCAGAGTCTGTAGGATGGCGAGTTTCTGTAATGTATTGGCTGGGCATTTGTAGCTGAAGATTAGCTTTTCGAAACATGCCGCGATCTCAGCTGCAAGCTTTTCAATTAAAAACCAGGAAGCAACTGCTCAGAAGACCCTTTACAATGTAGAGTCATGCACAAAAAGCCATCAGGACTATTTCCAGCACATAAGAACATGATAAACTACTAACGCAACACCCTTTTGTGTTACAGCAATGCACTAAAAAGCCAGTCAAAAACACCACTCACGCATTTTAAAATGTATAAAATACGCATTTTATTTTAATATCTATAAGTATTACTTATATATAAAATATGAATTTATAAAGATTTATTTTATTTAAAAAATATTTATTAAAAAAGTTTTTAATTAAATAAAAAATTATTACATAAACATCTTTAAAATAATTAAAAATAAATAAAAATAAATCTAAAAAACAGAACAATGACTATACACAAAATATAACAAAATATCCAAGAACTACTTAAAACAATTTTTAAATAATGACTGGCCAATAATAACAACAAAATAAATAAAAAAATCTAAAACAATTCTAAATAATCAATGCAAATTAAGCATAAAAAATAAAACACAAAAAAACGACACAAGAATTGAAATAAAATAAAACAACAAATAACTAAATTTGTTGCTTCAATACAAAACAGGAAAAGTTTGATGTTCTCATTCAAAGTTTCATCTAGTTTGATGGCTAATGTAGTCAACTTAAACTCTTCATAGCAACCTTTTTTCTTTCTAAAACTGACATGTATTGTGAGTGTATACTGGAAAAACTACCACATTTCAAGAGGGAGGCCAAATTTTATCTGAGATCTGCTGCAATGTTGCTCCAGTCTGAATTACCAAATGAATACTTAATCGCGATGCAGACATGCAGAGTCGGATTGGAGCCGCTTGAAAAATAAAAATCGAATAATGAATTACATTGCCCGCTGCAAGTTGCCATTATTCTCTAGATCAAAAACAAATCAGAAAGATTCCCTGTGATAAAAATAATGATGATTTTTCTTTGAAAGCAACACTGTGAAATAAGCCGTGAACCCGGCGTGGAGATGAAAGTTAGCGAGAAAGGAATGCTCATCGGCGCCAGGGCGGCACGATCAACCGCCATTAATTCCGAAAGTTTTAAACTACGAATCAGCGCCGTGCGAGCAGAAGATGCCTGCGTCATCATCGGTTGGGAACGCAGCAAAAGATGCCTCTGTGAAGTTGACGCCCACGTCCTGCAACCTGCGCAGCCAGCTGATGATCATCGTGCATCACAGGCCAGGTCACTGCATGAAACCACCGTGGAATTTGGCTCAAAAACAACCATTTTTATGAATGAAAACTTGAATCATACTATCAGACAGAGAGTATTTAAGCAGCAATGTGTCATCTCAAGCTAAATGAACTATAAAAATGAAGCAGCGGTCCATATACCGCTCTCATTAGCATTCAATAGTCAACCATTTTATATTTATATTTTTCTCTTAAGTTCATAAGTTTTCTGTGTAATTTATTCAATGGATGGATGTCACGCTTGACGGATCATGTTAAGTGTGAAAAAGCAATAAATTATGAATGTTAAATGAGAGCAGACCTTGCCAACTTTTAAACAAAGAATCACTGACAGACACATTTTTATTTTCATTCAAATTAATGTTTTTTTCCAAGAATGCAATAAAGTATGAATGTTAAATAAAATTTGTTTAAATTGAAAATATTGTTTATTTTTTTTAGTGTTTGGTTCTAGTTTATGATGTGTTTTTAATTTCTCATGACTCTTCAAATTTTTACTAAAAGGTTGGCAAACTTTAATTTCTTAATAATATGCTAAAAAAAAAAAACATCACAAACACGCCAAAATGAGCATTTAAAAAAAAAAAAAAAAAAAAAAAAAACACCAATAATACCTGTGAAACTATTCCACATGCTGAAATGCTAAAACAAGCTAAGAACCACTGATACCTTTGCAACTATTCAGCTTGCTATAAAGCTAAAAAAAAACTTCCACATGCTATAATGCTAAAAAATACCTTCACAACTATTGTGACATGTAAAAATGCTAAAACATGCTTTAAAAAAAACACTAATACCTTTATTCAACATGACAAAATGCTAAAAAAAAACTGCTAACACACACTTTTATTTTCACAACTATTTAACATGCTAAAAATACTAAAAAAATGTAAATAAAAAAAAAAAAAAATATATATATATATATATATATATATATATATATATATATATAATGAAAACCCACCAAAAAATACATTTGGCTTATTCAACATGCTAAAATGCTAAAACTTTTATCACGGGAAAAACCACCAGTACCTTTGCAATCAACCACAATGCTTAATAATATGCTAAAAAAAAAAACTCACAGAAAAACCATGAAAATGAGCGTTTAAAAAAACAAAAACAAAAAAACAAAACACCAATAATACCTGTGAAACTATTCCACATGCTGAAATGCTAAAACAAGCTAAGAACCACTGAAAATACCTTTGCAACTATTCCGCATGCTATAATGCTAAAAAAAACTTCCACATGCTATTATGCTAAAAAAAATACCTTCACAACTATTGTGACATGTAAAGATCGCTAAAACATGCTTTAAAAAACACTAACCTTTAAAAACCTTTAAAAAACACCTTTATTCAACATGACAAAATGCTAAAAAAAAACTGCTAACACACACTGAAAATACCTTCACAACTATTTAACATGCTAAAATACTAAAAAATGTATAATATAAAAGCAGTAAATATATAATATATATTATATATCATATATATATATATATATATATATATATATATATATATTAAAAACCCCACCAAAAATACCTTTGAAACTATTCAACATGCTAAAATGCTAAAACATGCGGAAAACCACCAAAATATACCTTCGGAACTATGTAGCAATGCTAAAATATTACTAGACCCTTGTTGTCCCATGAGAGAGACATAATGCTAAAATCTAGCAATGTGCTAAATTTATTAAAAATGTCCAATCAACATGCTAAACACATGAAAAATACCTTCGCAACTATTTGATATGATTGTTTGTTAATGATTTGATTAAAAAACAAACTAAATACTATTGCAACTTTGTAGCAATGTACTAAAATCCAATCTAAACATCTTGAACGCATAGCAATGTGCTAAAAACATTCAGAACAAACCTAGCATAATGCTAAAAAAAAAATCCCGTACAAAAAAGTAAGTAGTAAAAGTGCAAAAAACGTTTTTTTTTTTTTTTTTTTTTTTTTCGTACTGATTATTGTTTGTATAACCACAGTTTCACTTGAGATATGATGGGTAAACTATGGTTAATGTAGCAAAACCATGGTTAATGTGTAGTGACCGTGGTTTCACTATAGTAACCAAGTTTTTTTGTTGTTGTTGTTTTTTGTAGGAAAAACAATGATTAATTTCCATAAGGGACGTGCTAAAAGCCTGTTCAACCATTGAGCAAACCCATAACAAATCACTGCAACATGCTTAAAAAACAACAACTTGAAAACCAACATGCTAAAACCAACAATGTGCTAAAATAAAATAAAGCAATGCATTAAAACCATTACAAATGACTATGCAACATACTAAAAAAAAAGAAGAAAAAAAACACATTCACAACCATGCAGCAATGCACTAAATGCCAATCTGAACACCTCGACCCCACAGCAATACACTAAAAAATGGCGAATTTATGAAGACACAACAAGTAGTGCGTCAGTAGACCAGAAAAAAAAACACACTTTAACTGATGCTCAGGCCCACATAGCATCCAATTTCTGCAATATTGGAGCACCAATAATGTATTTGGTTTATTAAATACTTATAAAACTAGATTAAAATGGAATATTATCAGAAAATAATTTACATATTGGCCTGTTCCTTTTAAACAACTTCAGAAGACTTAAGGACTATGTTTATAGCACTTATAAGCTGTTTGGGAGCTTAACAGCCACTGCAAATGTGTTTTCAGCTGCTAATAAAGAGTCAAATCAGCTCAGAAGATAAAGAATGAGTCTGCAGATTATGTCACATGACTCAATTGTGGCAGTCCACCAGCAGCTGGCTGAATGGAGGCCATTGATTGGCATGTGTTTACTGCCATATCATTACCGCAAGGCCCAGACAACGGCTCTGTCATTGGCAGAATTAACTCGAGTGTTTTCCGATTGTGGAGTTTGACTGAGCGGCCCACGCCCTCTAAACACAAGGACTTGCTTTCAAGAGCACTACTTCTTTGGACACTTTCAATCAATTCCAGGAATAAATCGTCAAGGAAAGGCACAATGGTGAGATGTAGGTGTCAGGAATAAATCGTCAAGGAAAGGCACAATGGTGAGATGTAGGCAAGCTAAACTACTAGAGAATAGGTCCCCCCCCCCCCAGCTGTTAAGGGGGGACAATGGTGAGATGTAGGTGTCTGCACTCATCGGAGAAATGTAGTGGCACGGTTGTAAGATCTTAGTTGAGTTAATTGAAAGATTGGTTTCAAGTCATAATGAGTGAAAGTGTTTTTTTGTTATGATGAGTTACATCAACAACTGGTTTTGGTTTATCGTTTTTGTTTTTGTGGTTTGAGAATTTGAAGTTGCCGAAGATATTGGTTTTGAGAATTTTTATTTTATGTTTTTTAAATTTTATATTTCAACATAACAGTGCATTTTGGTTGAGGTTAGGTCGTCAAAATGACCACAATATGCCAATGAGCCAGGCAAAGAAGAGCAAGACCAGCTTAAACAAACAAAGGCCATCAAACCACCTTAGACTGGTTTAAACAGATTTTTTTTATTTTTTCAGATGGAAACAAAATGCTCCACAAATGTTGCATGCATATATATATATAAATTGTTTACCAAAACATTTTGTTTTGGCCATAATATTTAAGTTACTTCATTACTTTTACTTTTGTTTTTCTATTTATTTAAATTGATTTAAATTTAATACATTTAAAATTTTATGTTTTTATTAAATTGATTTAAATTTAATATATTTTTGATTTTTGGTTGCAGTTAGGTTGTCAAAATGATATCAATGCACTTATGGTCCAGCTAAAACCAGCCTGGATAGAAGCAAGACCAGCTTAAACCAGCATAGACTGGTTTAAAATGTTTTGAGCAGGGTAATGAAAATGATTCCACAAACAAAAATGTGTTCTATTAAAAAAGTAATATTTTCTATGATTTTAGAACAGTTCCACAATGTTATATTTTAGTAGCATAAAGTAGTTTTAGTAGCAGTAAAATATTTGTTTAAAAATATATTTTTTTTTTAATGTGGTTTTATTTTTTTTTTTTTTTGGATGTGATTTCTAGAATTTATAATTGGATTTTGTAGAAATTAACATTGCATTTTGTCAAAATGACCACAGTGCACCAATAAGCCAGATAAAAACCATCTTAGATACTAACCAGACCTAGTTAAAACCAGCAGCAAACCACCTTAGACTGGTTTAAACTTTTTTTCTCCCCCAGATGAGTAATGTAAATAAAATATTCCACAAACATAGCATGGTTGTTATTTGTTAATAAAAATAACAATTTCCTGTACAAAAAAAAAATAAAATTACTACAACATTTATAAAACGTCTTATTTTGGTTGAAAATAGGTTTAAAACTAAAACCATTGTATTTTATTTAAATTTTTTTTATGTTAATTTTTTTAAGATTTTTTTAAGCCACATTTATTTATATTTATTTTTTATTTTATTTTCAGTTGTAACAGCAACTTCTGCTCAGGAGTTAGCGGTTTATTATTAGACCGCAGCACTGCATTGTGGGTAAAGGCGGCTAAGTCACATGTGACGGGTTAATTGACTGTGAGAAGATGTTAATAAGGTTTTCTTGCTAGCGTTCAGGTGGAGGAGTCTCGAGGTGTGATTATGGAAGGAGAGACAGAGCGAGAGTCGTGCCAATAATAACCAGAAGATAATCCAGGGTCAGGAAGCCAATACTCGCCCGGGCGTAGCGTGCACGAGTCACCCAAAAGCGCAGAGCTAAGACGCGCTAATTTATTATATGTCAAAGAGCCAAAGCTTAAAGAGGAGGAATATTAGAAGCAGACACAAAATGACGAGGAGGTCAACGGAAAGCCTCAAATGTGAGCGCAAGCTAAAATATGAAACGAAATGCTAATATAAAAGTTTGCTCAGGCACTGTCAAAGTCTGAATATGTATAGTTAAGCACGGATTAGCATATTAACATACTACTCTTATGATTTCTGCCATATACAGATAGGGCAGAAATGGTTTTGTTACATCAAAATACTATAACTGCTTATTTGCCTTATAAATTAGCATATACACAAAAACATGCTACGTACTTAAAAGGTTATCCTACGTATTTTTATGTTTTCGTTAGTGTGTTTATTTTTTGATGAAAGTGTTTCCATTATTTTTCCATTATAGTGAACCTTGTAACTTGCAAACTAGCAAACTAGCCATGTCACACGTTAGCTTCACATTTGAGCTGTTAGCCTATGTTTCCGTATGCTAACTGACAGTAATTTTAAAGAAAACATGTAAACAAGCAGACATGTTTTCACTGTTAGTTGACTTGTAAACTAGCAAATAATATTTTTAAATAAGTTTTCTTATTTTGAATGTATGTTTACTTGTAAACTAGCAAACTGGCAATTTTAGCTCTTAGCATATGTTGTAAAGACTTGACTTAAAACTAGCTATGTTAACCCTTAGCCTATGTGTATGTATACTAACCATCAGTGATTCTAAAGTATGTGTGTGTATAATAAAATAAGTTATTTTTTAACCGTTAGCTTGTCTTTCTGTATACTAAGCGGCAGTATTTCTACTGACTTATAAACTACCTTGACTGTATAAACTAAGGAAACTGCTTGTAACACTAGCAAACTAGACATTTTAACAATTATGTTTTTTTTTTGTATGATAAGTTTTTTTTTTGTAAAGTGAATTGTATTATAGACATTTAACTGTTACAAAGGAAACTTTAGGACTTGTAAACAAAACTAGCCTTTTTACTGTTTTTCTAAAGGAAACTGACTTGTAAACTAGCCATTTAACTGTTAGCATATGCTAACGCCAGTATTTCTGAAGGAAACTGACCTAAACCAGCAAACTATATTTTTGAAGGTATTTCTACTTGTAAACTAGCAAAGTAGTAATTTTATCCATTAGCCTATGTTTCTGCATGCTAACTGACAGTATTTCTAAAGGAAATGTATTTGTAAACAAACTAGCCATTTTCGTAACTTGCTATCTCATGCTACGTCAGCAAGCATTGATTATTCTGCTACAGACATGGCAGCAGTTCCCTCTCAAAGGTGAGTGAGTTGACTCCGCTGAGCAAACGTTTAATTCACGCTCGAGTTTGACAAGCGACTCGTACGACATGTCCACAATAGCGAGACATTCAGTGCAGGGATTAGAGGGCGTTCTGTCGTCGTACGGTCAATGAAGGGCCTCGCCGCGCAGCTGCTGATAGCCTTCGACCCTCCCGATAGATTAGCACCTGCACAGTTATTATTCCATTATGCTGTAAATGAAATAGGTGCGGATGTCGCTGCGCTATTGTCGCGGCCTCATTACAGCGCACTGGATGACGTGTGGGGCTTTCATTTCCGCAGTGATCACAGATATCAGCCGAAGCTGCTGGATGTTAAACGACTGGAGCTGTTCACAAAGAGCACAAGGTCACGGCGGGAACATGAATGTTTAATGAACTCTCGCTAAATTTGATTCAAGCTTAACTCTCCCAGGGTAGTTATTTTAACTGCAATTAGGACTGTTTTACGCTAAAAGTAAGCGCAGAATTGTAGTAATTTACACAATCATTCATACTACATTCATGCTGTAAAAAATACACTGAATCTAACTATTTTTTAATTCTAGATTTTTACATATATATCTTGACAATTTTTGCATATTTTTTTAACATGTAGTTTGTTCATGCTGTAAAAAATACACTGCTTCCATAAATAAATTTTTAAAATTATTACAACTTAATGTAAACATATAAAATACTGTTCATTTTTAAAACGTTTTAGTCCAAATTATATGCAAAAAAATAAATAAAATATGATTCATGCTTAACAGGGTTAAAATGATTTCGATGATATAAAAATGCCTGAATCTTAAAGTTTTTTTGCATAATTCACCAGTTTAAATGATTGAAAATTACAAAAAAACTGTAAATATATTGCATTTTGCATAATTTCTCAATCTTTGTATTCATTTGAAAATTCTAAAATTTTCAATTTTTTTGTTTTTAATTGTAAATCATTTATCTGAAGTCAAAATATATATTTTTTACCATTGAGAAATCTCCGTCAGTTAGACAATTATTTAAACGCTATTTCCTTTTTTAAATATTTACTTTTTTGCATAGTTTTACTTCAGCTATATAAGATGTAAAATAAATTAATAAAATAAATACGTGTGAATGATTGCCACATTTTTGCAGAATTTCACTGCAGATAAATATTATTTAAATTATTAGTTTTAAATGTGAGTTATGTTTTTACGTTTTGCATTACTACATTTCAAAGAAATGATTTTAAATTATTAAAAAAATAAATCATAGTTTTGTTTTTAAATAAAAAAAAAAATCATTTATGAAAATGTGAATATTCCCCCTTTTAATTCATTTAAATTTTTAGTTAAATATATTTCATATATTGAATATATTTTCTTTTTTGGATAATTTGATCAGTTTGTTTTTTCATATATATTTATATTCACATTTTTTTGCAGAATTTGACAAAATTAGATCTTAACTAACTATGCAAAAATAACTTATTCCTAAAAAGAAGAGATGTTTCTCCTTGATCAAGTCCAAGGGTTTCACATAGTATACTAATGAGGTACACACACACACAAAAAAAAAGCACCTGACCTTTGGCCAAAATAACTTTGGTTTACAGTGCTACATAAAGTCTACATTTATGATTTATACACCATTTCCTATAATCACCTCTCTCTGTTGCCGTGGACGACATTGCATCTTGACCCTCAACGATGCCCCTTAATTTGCTGATGACACCAAAGCGTCAGCAGGAACGAGGAAACTGCTGCTTTATCCAATTAGCTGTAATTGTTTGGGCGTTAGCGAGCGTCTTCCTGCCCACTGCCCTTTCGGCCAGATGAAGTTACCCAATGTCAAATGCCAGAGCGCTGACATGTGGCTTTCTCTCCCAAGTTCTCTCAGCTCCTGATGTCTATATCAAAATCCCACATGGATAAACGCACATAAAAACAGCCTTTATCAATCATACAATGACATTTATTATCATTAAACTGACAAAAAACACCACCAGACAGTCACAAGCTGAAGTCATAAACGATTTTACTTAGGCCGCACTTTGCTAAACAGTTTCCTGAAAGTGACGTACAAAAGCTCGAGGTCCTATATTCTTTGCGTTTTTGGGAAGTGCCAGGCTCCCTGCAGCTTAGGCGTTTGAATGAAATTCCGGCGCTACATTTCACTGGTTTTATCACATCTGCGTCGCGTAACAGCCTCGACATGTTGAATGATATATGGATACATCACTGTAATTGGCTTCACTGTCACTGCGACGCTCCGTCTTATTAATTCGACTTATTACGCACTACGCTCCGATAAATACTTTCATATCGTCAGACCTATTTTATAGATGGATTTCTGGGAATCTCATTGTGGCCACTGTGGTGAGAGCCAGTTTTTAATCTATAGAACCCTACAATAATAGAATACAACAAATTTTTTATAATTTTATTTTATATTATAGTTATAATTTTAAATTTTTTATTACAAAAAATATTATATTGATGCAAATGGGGGGGGGTGCGTTTTATTTACTGTTTTTTTGTTTTGTTTGTTTTATTTTTTTTTTTTTTTTTTTTTTTTTTTTGTTTTTTTTGATATTTTTATTTTTTTTTTTTTTTTTTTTTTTTTTTATTTAAAAAAGTGACATGAGTAAAAAAAAAAGTATTAGTTTATATGAACACTATATATTAAAGATAGTAAAATGTACTCCTATAACTGTATATAAGTTTGGGGTGAAATAGGAAAAGTAAACAATACATTTGAAACTTGCTTATGAAAATGACCAAAACACAACTATACTGTACGTATATAAAAGTACGCGCGCTCCGGTGGGTGCTTCCGCTCGCTCGGCGGCCGGCGCCCGCCGGTGCGCCGGCGGTGCGGTCGCGTTCCTGCCTCTGCCGTCGTTGTTGCTCGCGCGCCGCGGCGCTGTTCGCCTCTTGCTTTTGATTTACTTTTTCGCTGCCTCCTGGTCTTCCCCTTTTTTTTTTTCCCTCATCGGAAACTTAGGTAAACAAGCGAATAGCATTTTAATATTACCCTGTGTGTCTGTATGCTAACATTAGTTTTTCTACAATGACTTGTAAATAGCCATTTAACTGTTAGCATATGCTAACGCCAG
The DNA here is from genome assembly GCF_018340385.1 of Cyprinus carpio. Lineage (NCBI taxonomy): Eukaryota > Metazoa > Chordata > Actinopteri > Cypriniformes > Cyprinidae > Cyprinus > Cyprinus carpio. Next base: position 14,707,441 of record NC_056618.1, read on the forward strand.
TATTTCTGAAGGAAACTGACCTAAACCAGCAAACTAACCATGAGCCCATATTTCTACATGCTAACAGAGTATATTACTGAAGGACACTAACTTGTAAACTAGCAAAGTAGTAATTTTATCCATTAGCCTATGTTTCTGCATGCTAACTGACAGTATTTCTAAAGGAAATGTATTTGTAAAACAAACTGGCCATTTTCGTAACTTGCTATCTAATGCTAAGTCAGGCAAGCATGATTATTCTGCACAGACACATGCAGCAGCTCCCTCTCAAAGGTGACGTGAGTGGACTCGCCTGAGCAAAAGTTTAATTCACCCTCGCGTTGAACAAGGCGACTTGTACGACATGTACACCAATTCCGTCGAGACATTCAGTGCAGGGATTAGAGGGCGTTCTGTCGTCGTACGGTCAATGGAGGGCCTCGCCGCGCAGCTGCTGATAGCCTTCGACCCTCCCGATAGATTAGCACCTGCACAGTTATTATTCCATTATGCTGTAAATGAAATAGGTGCGGATTGTCGCGGCCTCATTACAGCGCACTGGATGACGTGTGGGGCTTTCATTTCCGCAGTGATTTCAGATGTCTGACGGATATGATGGGTGTTTGATGACTTGTTATGTTCGAATGGAGCTCGTTGTCAAGGAGCGGGAGCGTGAATGGTTGAATGAACTCTCGCTAAATTTGATTCAAGCTTAACTCTCCAGGTAGTTATTTAACTGCATTACACTGTTTTAACGCTAAAAGTAAGCGCAGAATTGTAGTAATTTACACAATCATTCATACTACATTCATGCTGTAAAAAATACACTGAATCTACTAAAAGTAAAATTCTAGGAGGGGGGGGGGGGGGGGGTAGATTTTATATGATATATATCTGACCAATTTTGCATAATTTTTTAACTGATGATCTGCGACTTTGTGTTTTTTTTAACATGGCGATTGTGCTTTTTTACTTACATAAAATAAATTATTTAAAATTATTACAAATTAATGTAAAATATAAAATACATTCATTTTAAACTATATGTACAGTAGTCAAATTATGCAAAAAATTTAAATATATTTAATGCTTAACAGTGTTAAAATGATTTCTAATGATATTAAAAATAGTGAATACATTTAAATTTTTTGCATAATTTCACTTGTTAAATTATTGAAAATTACAAAAAAATTAAATATATTGATATTTTTGCATCATTTTTATTAATTTAAAATAATAAAAATATTTAAAATGTTTTAATTTTAAATAATTTATCTGAAGTCAAAATATAATTTTTTAACAGTTATAAATCTGACTTCAGTTAACAATTATTTAAACTGCTATTAATTTGTTTTAAATATTTACTTTTTTGCATAGTTTTACTTAATTTTTTAACAGTTAAAATAAATAATAAAATAAATGAGTGCCACATTTTGGCCAGAATTTCACTGAAGATAAATATTATTTAAAATTATTAGTTTTAAATGTGGTTAGTTTCACGTTTTGCATAACTACATTTCAAAGAAATGATTTTAAATTATTAAAAAAATAAATCATAGTTTTGTTTTTAAATAAAAAAAAAAATCATTTATGAAAATGTGAATATTCCCCCTTTTAATTCATTTAAATTTTTAGTTAAATATATTTCATATATTGAATATATTTTCTTTTTTGGATAATTTGATCAGTTTGTTTTTTCATACATATTTATATTCACATTTTTTGCAGAATTTGACAAAATTAGATCTTAACTAACTATGCAAAATAAATTATTACTAAAAAAAGAAGAGATGTTTCTCCTTCATAAGTCCAAGGGTTTCACATATTAAATTAATAGTATGCTAATGAGGTACACAAAAAAGAAAGCACCTGACGTTTGGCCATATAACTTTGGTTTACAGTGCTACATAAAGTCTACATTTATGATTTATACATCCATTTCCCATAATCCTCTCTGTTGCTGTGATGACAATGCATCTTGACCCTCAACGATGCCCCTTAATTTGCTGATGACACCAAAGCGTCAGCAGGAACGAGGAAACTGCTGCTTTATCCAATTAGCTGTAATTGTTTGGGCGTTAGCGAGCGTCTTCCTGCCCACTGCCCTTTCGGCCAGATGAAGTTACCCAATGTCAAATGCCAGAGCGCTGACATATTGGCTTTCTCTCCCAATTTCTCAGCTCCTGATGTCTATATCAAAATCCCACATGGATAAACGCAGATAAACAGCCTTATCAATCATACCATGACATTTATTATCATTAAACTGACAAAAAACACAAGCTGAAGTCATAAACGATTTACTAGGCCGCACTTTGCTAAACAGTTTCCTGAAAGTGACGTACAAAAGCTCGGATGTCTATATTTCTTTGCGTTTTTGGGAAGTGCCAGGCTCCTGCAGCTTACGTTTGAATGAAATTTCCGGCGCTACATTTCACTGGAGTTTAATCACATCTGCGGCGCGTAAACAGCCTCGACATGTGTGAATTATATATGGATACATCACTGTAATGGCTTCACTGTCACTGCCGACGGCTCTGGCTTATTATTCGACTTATTACGCAGCTACGACGCTGAGAAATTAACTTTCATATCAGTCAGACATGATTTTATAGATGGATTTCTGGGGAATCTCATGGTGCCACTGTGGTGAAGAGCCAGTAGTTTTCTATAGACTAAAAACAAAAGCTTTGAAATGACAAAAACAAAAACGAAAAAAATCTCACAAAAACCTGTCAAAAAAATTTATATATTATATATTTTAATTTTTATAAAAAATAATTTTATATGATGCAAATCGTTATTTACTGTATTTATTTTATTTCATTTCACAGATTTGTATTTATTTAATTATTTTGCATTATTGCAAGCTACTGAAGATAATGGATAAATAATTTGGATAAAAAGTCCTTGAATTACATTATTAAAAAAAAAAAAAACTATTATAATATATATGAACATAAAATGTACTCTATATACTGTATATATATATATTTCGGGGTGAAATAAGAAAAAGAAACAATACATTTGAAACTTGCTTATGAAAATTACAAAAACACAAACTGTACTGTATATAAAAATACAGAATATACAAAAATACATATAAAATACTTTAAAGGGATAGTTCACCCAAAACTAAATCAAGCAGTTGACGGTAGCCATTGACTTCCATAGTATGAAAAATAAATACTATGGAAGTCAATGGCTACCGTCAACTTTCTTTTTACCCAAATTCGTCAAAACATCTTTTGTGATCAGCAGAAACAAGAAACTGAATATATGCAAGTTATATATTGAATATATGCACAGTGTTAAGTTTTTAGAGAAGAAAATGAAAAAGCTTTATATTTCTGATCCAAATGCAACATTTATTAAACGATTTGTTAAATCGTACAAAAACAGTTGATTTCACAATCACATATACAAATTTACCACATCACATATAAGTGAGATTTAATAACTATGACAAATTGCGACATTTGCACAACGTTTACCATTTTAAATTTAGTAAATTGCAACAAATTTGAATATATGCAAATAAGATTTAATATCTATGACATGAAAACATTTTTGTGCTTGACCATTTTTAATATCTATGACATGAAAACATTTTTGTGCTTGACCATTCTTAAAAACAAAAAACATCCAAAAAATGTCCAATTGTAATGTTATGTAAAGCATTGTATTTTAAAATATTATTTAAATTTAAAGTTTTGTATTTTAAAATATAATCTGGATTTTTAGTTCAAAATTAAATCAAACAGCTGACGGTACCCATTGACTTCCATAGTCTGGAAAAAAATACTCTAGAAGTCGATGGGTACCGTCAGTTGTTTGGTTCCCCACATTCTTCAAAATATCTTCTTTGTGTTCAACAGAAAAAAGAAACTGGTTTGAAAAACCATGAAGGTGAGCAAATGAGGGCAAAAAAAAATATTATTTTGAGTTGAACTGTTCCTTTAAATTTATTTTTGTGACCACAATACAACATTTACAGTACCTATGGAACATTTTGATTACGTTGTTTGTTAAAATTGTGCCAAATAAAATTGCAGCAATCAGTCATTGCTCCACGGAAACATTTTTGTTCTTAAACATTCTTTGAAACATCAGCTTTTTGTATCCCATGAGTGTAAGTAAAGCTAGTGGAATCCGGTGGAGGATGTGTTTGATCTGATCTGGATCCGGTGGAGAATTATGGGTCTCTAACAAGCTTGTAATTTCACCTGAAGCATGGCCAGCAAATCATGAATCTCTCCCATAATATTGAGCCTTCCATCTCGGTTCAGAGCTCAAACATTGACTTAACGCACTGGAAGGATTCCCGCCCAGCCAGCACAAAAGCATTCTGGGAGCTGCTTGGGCAAATACAATGGGCCATCAATTACAGAGGCAGTGTCTCTCTCGCCCCTCTCTGCGTCTCAGGCCTGCCGGCGGGAACTCGTGCCGCTGGCATCGATTCGCTGCTCATCAGAGGAGAAAAAGAAGAGCTCCAGATGCTATGGATTATTTCATGGTGTCCGCATCGACGGACTGCACGCTGAGCGCGGGACAGGCAGAAAAGCACAGGTCACTGGACGCGTCTGTGCTTCAGCATCGATTCTGGAAGCAGATACAGTAGGATTGATATCTGAGGTGCTTTCCCGAGAATTATGTGAAGGAAACAGACAATTCAGCAAAGAATTCATCTAATCCTGCATTTTCAACGTTACTGTGGTGGTTTGCTCACAATATGGAGTAGTTTCTGTGAATATGAAACCACAAAAAAAGACAACTAAAATAAAAGTTATGTTTAATATTTTATTGTATATCAATGCATTCTGAAAGCAATAAATAATAATCAGAATTAAATTGATAAAACTTTAGTTGTTAAGGAATAAATCGCAATTATTTTTTATTTGATGATAAATTAAATCCAGAAAAATCAAACACAGAATTTCTGGAAAACAAAAATTTCATAGGGCCCTTTAATTGTAACAATAAATAAATACATAGTTGCCGTTTTATGCATTTGATTGATTAGACATGATTTATGGCTATTAATGGAATCCAAAAAAAAATAATAATAAATAAATAAAGTGAAAACATGGGATTTGGGAGAAGGAGAAAAAAAACAGAATTTAGAAATATATGTTCTAAAATATATTTTTTGTCAAACTTTTAATGAGCTGTTGTTAAATTGTATAAGTTCAATGATCTCAATTTATTAGACATGCTTTCCGATTACTAAAATATAACTATTCAAATGCAATCCAGATTCATTCAAACTGAAATCATTTAATTTGGGAAATAAAACAGTTTCATAGAAACCTAGAATATCTGCACTAATTAAATGCTTTTTGATTAACTAAAATTGAAACAATTTTTTTTTTCAAAAATAGAAAAGAAAAAATAGAGAAAAAACACAATAAAGAAAAAATAAAAAGAATTTGGGGAAAAAAATAATTAAATTTCATAGTTCTCTAAAAATATTTTTTTTCCAACTTTTAATAAATTGATGATTTCAATTAATTATACATGATTTGTGATTACCAAAATTTAATTTAACCATTAAAATGGAATCCAGAAAATGTTTGAATGAAATTATGAAATTCTGGAAAAATAAAACAGAATTAAAATAAAAAATGATTTCATAGGGCCCTAAAAATTTGATTTTTGTTAAACTGTGGTTAAATTGTAAGCTTCATGATTCCAATTAATTTTTTTTTTATTAAATTAAAATGTTATTTAAACATTTAAATGAAAAAAGAGAGAATCCAGAAAAAAGTAATTTTACAGAGCTCTTAAATTTAAACTTTAATAAATAGCTGTTAGATTGCATAAGTTTAATATATCAATTTACAAGACATGCTTTTTGATTACTAAAATTTTATTTATTAAAATTTATTAAAATCCAGAAAAAATGTAAACAGAATTTGAGAAGAAATAAACTGAACTACAGTATTTGCTTGTTTTGGCTGGTTTAGATGATTAAGCTAGTCTTCCAGTCTGGTCAGAACCTCCGTAAAACCACCAGACCGGGTTTAGAGCCCCTCCAGCTGGTTTAGGCTGTGTTTTACTCACTACACTCGCTAATCTTCAAGAAGCCAGTTTCTTGATGAACTCCCTCATTGTAAATCTCTTCAAGTCCCTGTTGTACCATCCCAGAGTTCATCTGTTTTCCGCTGACTCGACGGAAAGACAATTACTCATGTTCTGTACCGCTTTCACCAGAGTTTAGCAGAAAAATGTCTTTGTATCGCAGCCAATTTGAATAATTCAGCCGAGCGCGACGTAGATTTTCCCTCTTGTTTGAACTGGTGGCGTTCCTGCTAATCTAAACTAATGGACTGAAGACCTTCATTGTCTGATCTGGATGAGCTCCGTTGATTCATCCAGGCCTCGTTTGATGAATCGCTGCAGTTTCCATCTCGGAGTTCAGGAAACCTCACTTTATCTGGCTTAAGACAACTCAAATGATCTTTTGTGTGGTCTGGACACGAAAATGAGTTTAACCAGCGTTCACACGGTCATGAAACACTTTTTTCATTATGTAGCTTCTTAATTCTAGTGTTCAATCCTAAAATATTTAATTGGATTAGCGAGTGAATCTTTTTTGAATTAATGATTTGAATTGGTTCCCAAATCAGTCTGAAAGATTAATTAGCAAAACTTTATTTAATGATCATAAATGACTCATGAAACATAATTTTAGAAGTTGATTCCGAGAAAAATTCCATGAATCAGTTCAAACTGTTGGTTCAAATGAATCTGTTTGAGTTTCTGATTAACGATTCTTTTGTTTCATGACAATTCTTCAGGATCGGATCAGTGAAAAAAAAAAAAAATCACAAATGACTGGAAAGGTCACAAAGTTATCTTACCATCTTACCATCTTCTTGGGTTGATTCATTTCCATGAATCAGTTCAAACTGACTATGTGAATAGACCAATTCAATATTCTAATTGATTCATTTGAATCATGATGTCCTTTTCAATAAAATATTCAACCAGAGCCAGCTCTTTTGAATTGGTCTGAATGATTCATTAGCCAACTTAATTTAAAAGACCGTAAAATTAAATTTTTCAGTAAACACAAATTACTATTAAGGTCATGGAAACTTAATGGTCTATCGCAACTTCAGTAACAGATTGTTAGTCAGTTCAAAGTGTCTGTTTAAATGAATTGAATGAATTTCTGATTAACGATTCTTTTGTATCATGACTATTTTTTCATTAAATATTCAGTTGGATTTGTGAGTGAAAATTTAGAATCGCGATGTCTGGAAAGGTCACAGAAATGTATCATCATTCTGTCATAATTTCAGCAGTGAATTCTTAGTTGATGAATTTCCATGATTCAGTTTCAACTATCCACTTCAATGAATCTATTTGAAACAAATTGCCATTCAGTAAAATCGTAATTACAGCAATAGATTCTTAATAAGTTTGATTCAGTTCAAACTGTCTCTTTCAATAATTCTATTATAAATTCTGTAAATTAATTGCTTGAATTGGTTACAAAATTGGTTGAATGGTTCATTGGCAAATTGATCTGAATTTATTTATTTTTTCTCCTTATTCGGTAAAATCAGAAATAACTGGCGGAAGTTTAATTTAAAATAAAGCTAAATCTTTAAATTCCATGAATCAATTTAAACTGTTCATTTCAATTAATCAATTCAAAATACAGTTTTCTAGTTCTAATACTCAATTCTAAATTTGATCAGAATTGGGTCTTTTGAATTGAATTGATTCTTTCGAATAATTTGAATCAATTCAAATCAGTCTAATTGATTTGTTAGCAAACTAAATATAAATAAGGGGGGAAAATCTATATTTGATAATTTGATTATCACAAATGACTCAAATTCATTTTTTTCAGCCTTTTGTAATTTTAGTGATAGATTCTTAGTAAGTTTGATTCATCTCCATAAATCGTTTCAAACTGTTTATTTAATTCATTCTGATTAATGATTTGTTTGTATCATGTATCAAGTTTTCATAAAGTATTCAACTGATTTAGCGAGCGAAACCTTTTAAAGCAATTATTGGAATCAGTTCTCAAAGTGCTCTGAATGATTCATTGGCAAACTGATCTGAATTTGAACGATTTTTACAAAGAAAATGGAAATTAAGTCGATGCACTTCATTCAGTTCCAACTGATAAATGTATTGTTTCACTGATTAAGTTATTCATGTGCAAAATCAATCATTTTTAACATATATTTTAATATATGCAGATAAATATTTCCGTTCATGACTGCGTATTGTTATATAAGTGCAGATAAATGACTCGATATGATTGCTCTTTTGTTCATTCTGTGTAAAACATGTCTAGATACGGTCTAAATGTGAATAAATGTCCTGACGCGAGCGCTTTCATTACAGCACTTATTGAAACGCTCTTCTCTCTGCTTTCGCTCCTAATCTGTCCGTCTGCATTTCTTTCCTCGTTTAACATCACAATGGCTTTGAGAGAGAAACCGTCACCGTTCTCACTCTCGCTTCGACTGATCCTGATAAACTGACAGGTGATTTAACGGTTGACGAGCAGACACGGCACACCCGTTAAACCTCAGCGTCCCCAGCGGCCTCCGATCGATAGCAGACCAGCACCGAGTCTGTTTTTAGCCTGATGGCAGATGAACTCGGGTTTGACCCTCAAGGTCTCCAGACATCCAGCTCGTGGCTAATGACGCTATCGGATAGCGTGCACTTCCTGTCCCGCCACACTCTCATTATTTGTGGGCACTCAGTGGTCATCCTGCTGACCTTGGAGCAGACGGGAGTCAAGCGAGAGAAACCAACACGACCCGCCTGACACCTGAGTGACCGCAGTCACTTTTTGTGAATGTTTGTGAACTCGTACCGGTACCGACCGACAGCCCCGGGTCACACAGTTCTGTAAAGCAGAGGATACTGGACAGGGTTGCCAGGTTTTCACAACAAAACCCTCCTAATTGCAACTCAAAACTAGCCCAATGGTGTTTCGAGTGGGGTCCCCCAGTTCCAGGGGGTACGATACACGTTTTTTTTTTTGGTAGGGTTCCCATTGGGGTCGATAAATTAAATACGATAAATTAAATAGTTTAATTATTATATAATATATTATATAAGACTATAAAACATTATTACACATTATTATAGTAACACTTTATTTCGATAGTCCACTTTAGACATTCTTCTAACAGTAAGTAACTTTGCAGCTACGTCAACTAGCAGTTATTAGAGTATTAGTGGACTGTCTGCTTAATAACTTCTAACACTTTCTTTTGATGGGTTCACAACAAACTGACTGTAAGAATCTTTGCAAGTATGTGTCAACTTATTCTGCTAACCCTAAACCTGACCTAAAAGTCTACTCAGAGTTAGTAGACATGTAGTTGCAAATTAATGAGAATTTGTTGACTTGTAGTTGCAAAGTTATTGTAGTTAGTACAATGTCTAAAGTGGACTATCAATATAAAGTGTAACCATTATGAAAAAAATGAAAAGTGACAAATTTAAAGGAAAGTTAAATTCTTTTTGAGTTCGATTTATGTCCAACTGTGCATTTCAATGAATCAATTCAATATAAAATTGATTCATTTGTATTATCACTTAAAAAAAAAGTATGTTTTTTTATATATATATATATTTTTTTTAATACAGTATTTTATTATATGCAGGTAAATATTTCTGTTCTTGATTATGAAAATTACAATTATATTATTATAAAAAGTATTATATAATAATATAATGTTATATAAAATTATATTATACATAATTTACATATTACATATTTAGATTTTTTTTTTTAAACTATGTCAAATAAGCATTTAAATTATTGTTGATTAAAATAAATAGTTATTAATTTATTTTTCTATTTGTGGAAAAATACACTCACATAATTAAAAAAAAAGTAGAACATTAAAAATAAATAAGCATATATTGAAACTTGATTTCACTTATTTCGACTGATTTATTATTCAAACATAATTTACATAAGTTAATTTTAAAATATTACAAAAAGTATACATAATATTATATCCATATTTTGATTTTGATTAACTTGTACAATACACATACATGATTTTATATTTTTAATTATCTATACATTATTATTTCTACATAATATTTATAACATTTACAAAAACTTTAGAATATTAAAAGTAATTTCGGTCAGATTTAGTAGACAAAAGTTGGGAACTTTCTCAAAATATTATATACTGTTACAGACATACATAAACAACTTATCATAATAACTTAATTATAATACTAAGGCCTAATTAATAAACAAACAATAAATACATGTATTTAATACTAATAAATTATTTACAGTTAATAGATTAATAAATATATAGCTTTTTTAAATATATAATTTGTATTTTATATTTAGTTTTACATAATTATCGCTTTAAAAAATAGATTGACAGAAAAATAAATTAATTAAAAAAAGGTAAACAAAACAGCCAAAATAGTCAAAAATATCAAAAGTAAATAATTTAAGTCATTAAGATTTAGCTGACAAAAAAACAAACAAAAAAATTGTTATTGTTACTGTTAGTCCAAATCGCTCATCACACACACTCATTCTCTCACATCCACTGTCAGCTCGTACCACGCTGCCTTGTTTTAAATAATAAGACATAAATTAGACATTGGGTTTGAGGGCAGGATAATTGTATATTGATTGTAAATAATAGAGTGTCCCCTGCACGTACATCATAATAAAGAGCCCACTGCAGCAATTTCGCAGACGCAGGGGCCCGAGGCCTTTGGCCGTGAAGAAACGCAGCTGCAGTCCTTTCACACAAAACTATTGTGCTGTCCCAGCATGCCGTTCTGCTCAGAGAAGCAGTTATTGCACCGTGTCCTCTCATCAAAAGATCCAAAGCATCTTCAAGCGACCAGCGACAAGAGTCTGCACTTCCTCGACTTCAATAAAAGTGAACGCATCCCTCCTGCCAAGTGCTGTGTTATGAATAATTATCTGATGTCGACGGGATGTAAACGTGGCATCTGAGAGTCACTGAATGGCAGCTCAGAGAGACGAGGAAAGAGCATCAGAAATCCACACCTTCAAGATGCTGTCTCCATCTGTTTAAATTTGCAACTTCAGCATCACTTTTTGGCATCAAAATTAACATTGACTTTGAACTCAAACTCCTAAAACCGTTATCTGAAGAACCTGTGCATGCAACATCAAGCACTTTTTAACCTCCAAAACACCATTTAGCAACTGGCAAAATACAGTTTTTGAAGGTTCTGTATTCTAAAATCCTGTAAAGAACAAGACATCCTCCCATGTTCAGAAGCCTTCAGTCAAATATTAAGGAGCTTTCTGTGAAGAACGCCCATGATTTGTTTCTCATAGTATGTCTACGTTAGGCAAAGTCTGCTTTACATCTCTCTGACTGACATCAGCTCGCACTGAACTCCCTCTTCACGCGTGCGCCTCTGACAGCCCTACATGCCTGTGCATTCCTCAGTTCCTCGCATTTCTTTGTACTCTGCGATGTAGATGCTTTGGAGGATCTTCAGTCACGTTGCACAACCCCTAGAGCCCTGGAGAAAGTCTGAGAGCGAGGAACAAACACAACAGAAAAATTCATGTGTCGCATTAAACATGCGTCGAACTGCGTTAAAGGTGTCAGTACATAAACAGAGGAGGTGTGGGACCATCTTGCACATCATTTTGAGTGTCAGATGAACAGCTGAAAAATGCGTTAATAACTGCGTTGCATCATGAGGGAATGCGCGTTTGTTCCTGCAGTAAACCAAAGCGTCCTGATTGATGGTATGAAGGGAAATTTGCTATCATCATACAGAGGTATCATCTCTTCGCATGGTTGATAAGAAAACTGTTGGCTGTAGTTATAATCACACAACATCGTAACTTTTTGCCCTTTGCGAAGCTGTGCTGGTGTCAGATTAAGGAGGTGCTTTGGAGAATCTTCAGTCGTGTTGAACAACCCCTAGAGCCCTGGAGAAATCTGAGAGAGAGAAAGACACAACAGAAAGCGTGCATGCGTCTGAGCACATTAAGCATGCAAACTGCATCCAAGGCATCAGTACAGTATAGGGACATATTCAAGTGCATAAAGGAGGTGTGGGACCATCTTGTGCATCATTATTCATGGAGTCAGAGGAACAACTGAAAAGTGCATTAATAATTACGTTGGAATGTGAGGAAATGCATGTTTGTTCCTGCAGTGAATGCAATGCACTCTGATTGATGGTTGAACGCATTTTGAATGGAGGGACGTCTGCTATTATCAAGCATGGGGATCTTCTCCTTGCATGGAAGATAAGTCAAACAATGACGCAACATAACGCAAAAATGCTGCATTGGTGTTTGTTCCTGCACTAAACGCAAAACACTCTTAAACGCATTTTGAATGGAGGAGCATCTGCTAGATCATGCATGGGGATCTTCGCTTGCATGGTAGATAATAATAATAGCATGCTGTATGCAAAAACAATATCGTAATTAGCGTAAAAAAAACAACAACAACAACAACAAAAATACTGTCTTTTGCGATGCTGCTCTGTTGCCAGATTAAAGAGATGCATTGGAGGAGCTTCTTTCTCTTTGCTTAACCTCTAGAGCCCTGGAGCAGGTCAGAGAGAGAAAGACAGAACAGAAAACATGCATGCGTCTGCGCGCATTAAACATGCAAACTGCGTCCAATGTATCAGTACAGTAAGAGAATGTCTTCAAGTGTATAGAGGAGGTGTGGGAGCATCTTGCGCATCATTATTCAGAGAGTCAAAGAAACAATTGAATTGTTAATTGCATTGCAGTCTGAGCGGATGCATGTTTGTTCCTGCACTAAACGCAAAACACTCTTGAATGCATTTTGAATGGAGAAGCATTTGCTAGATCATGCATGGGGATCTTCGCTTGCATGGTAGATAATAATAATAGCATGCTGTTTGCAAAAACAATGTGTCAGCTTATTGGCGTCATTATTATTATGGTAGTAGGAGGAAGATGTGAAATGTGTATATATTTTTGTTTTGGTGTGTGAGTGGATGCGGGTTTGTTTGCTCTTGCAGCTCTCTGATAGATGGTTGAGTGCATTTTGAACAGAGGAGAGGCGTTTGCTGGCATCATGCATGGGGATCTTCTCTTTGAGTCTCTATGGTAGATAGTAAGAGGACTGGGTTGTTTAGGGTTATAGTAGTCTCACATAGCCAGACTTTCAAGACTGACGGCTGAAGGTCTGGAATTCATGGCAGCTTTCATTGGCCAAGGCCCGCCCATGAGGCTGTTTTACCGACATGTCAAACAACCAATCACAGTTCGTTTCGTTCAGCATCACGTTTTGGGGAGTGAAAATGTCGCCACAACTCTCGGACGTATTATAAAGATTCTGTGCCACAAACTTTAAATATTTCATATACTTTTGAAAATCCAGCATTTAGTTGATCCTGATAAACACTCGTCGTCACAGTTGTAAACACGACGGCTTTCTTCTTTCGTGGGGTGGGGGTTTGGTGTCACGGCATCTTTGTTTCCAGGTGGAACGTTAAAGAACGTGACATACACGTCTCGCGGAAATTCTGTAGAATTCAACCAATCCGATGACGACTTCGACACTCCTGAAGTGTTTCCACTTGTGTGTGCCATATGTATCAGATGTTTAGTCAACGGTCCGTGGGCGTGACGTCTGAGGCTGAGACTAGGGTTATAGTGAAGCAATGTTGCAACTTGGGGCAAAAAATCCAGATTCTTCTTTTGTGACACTGCACTGGTGCCATATTATCAAACATATTCCTGGGTTGTTCTCAGAGAAATTGGCTTATAACTTGGTATGCTGTGTTGATTAACCTTACCAGCACCCACAACAAGTGTATGGTGCATGCAAAAAAAATTTAGAAAAAAAGATATGACATGCACAAGCTCACTTTATATCCTCTTTTAAACTCCCTTGATTTATGATTTTGGAGTGTCATTCACTCCTTTTTTCTTTCAGACATCACTTCACCCTCCCTTCACTTCTAACCTCAGCCAGAAATATCACCGTGCTGTGCAGTTTTAGCCCTGAATCATGCGTCTTCCCCTCACTCTGGCAATAACATTTTTAAAAAAATAACCTCTGCTTCATTAAAGTCATAAATAAGGGGCTCGCTGAAGTTCCCGCTGATTGTCATGAGCTCTGGATTCTCACAGGCTGTCAGTCAGTCAAAGCAAACACTGCCCCCTGATGGCCGCCGGCCCTCATCTGAAGGGACAATCCACTCAAAATAAAGCTGCTGTCATCATTTACTAACCTGAATGACTTTTGGAGAATATTTGACAAATAAATCAGCTGCTCTTTTTTATGAATAATCAAATTGGAGTGTTTGGGGGAAAATGATTTACGTATCAAGTCATGTATCATCTACATACATCTATACCATCTATCAATACATAAACTACTGAAAGTGCCACAAAACACTGTTTTGGAGCTTTTGATTAAAAAAAGTTAAAGCAAAAATCTTTTACCAGAAAAAAAAAATCAAATTATTGAAATTTTATTATTATTATTATTATTATTATTATTAATTACAGTAATTAAATAAATGCATAATTATAAAATAAATCATATTATTTATGGAACTAGTAAATATTACAAATATATCACAAAAGACTAGATTTGAAAAGCTAGATTAAAAATAAAAAGAATTAGGCTAATTAAAAATAAAAAGTAATTAAAAATAAAAATCGATAAAAAATATTAATAATAAATGAAAATAAGTGATTAAAAATGCATATATAGAAAAGAATACATACAGATTAAATATGTCTTGTCATACTGTGCATTTTGCCTGCCTAAACGTAACATACATGAATGATTAAAAAATATATATAAAATTAGTTGAAGCAGTGAAACCAAACCATTGAAAATGTCTGATACATACACTGACCTTCCTGAATGTCAGTCTACAATTCGCTCAGTGTATTTTAGCACTATACACACATAAACCCAGTCAATGCACGTTAACATCCTGGTGATCTGCATATCTGAACGTGACTGTCAGCTCTCCGAGGTTTTAAATGCGTGATCTGGAGCCGTTCAGTCAGTCGTATATTTCAGTGAGAGCAGCTCAGCAGAGAAATCCAATCAAAGCCAATGTGTCAGTCCAGATCTCCAACACCTCCACTGCTGCTTTTAACCAGCGCCTCATCCGTCAGCACTAACTAGTACCTCTGAGGATTCGCTCTGATGTGTCAATCATTTAAACAGCACTGCGTCAACACACACGATCAATATTATAAACACACTGGAAAATCACTCTGCTTTAAAGCCATCAGAAGATCTGTCAGGCTCCGTCTATCCACCACGGAGAAGTCTGTTGCATAAAGAATATATTTAAAAGTTAATTAACATGAAAGTTTGAGCGTTTCTGCCACTGCATTGACCATTTCATCTTCTCCAACGAAAGAAAGTAATTTCAAATGAGGCAAGATAGGGCCCAAGTGCTGCGGTTTATCTGGGAAATATCAATCCCGCTTGAGGGATATACTGAACCGAGTGCTGTATCAGGTCGACGCAGGGGGAAAATTAGCTCAAAAAGGTCAGAGGCTGACATTTAAGAACAAAACCAGATTAACCCCAAACCAGAACTGACCGGCTACACTAGAGTCGCCGCCGCAACAAACACAACTCACTCACACCTATACACTAAATCATTACAAAGCAAAACACACAGCATCTGGTTTTACATCCTTTTAGATGAATGGATATAAAAAAATCTAAATCAACACTGGGGCTATGTGTTCCCGCACATTATCACTCCCTGTGCGCTACTGTTGTGGAAGTGTGACTACCTTAATTAACAGGTGCGACAAATGTGTTTCCACTTCAGATTAGTAAACACAGTGCTACCGACAATCTACAAGTCGTAATTTACACCACAAACAGCCTCCCGCTCTCTCTTTCATAACTTCAAGCGCGTGTGCTCTGACCCACTCGACCACGTTCACGCGCTGGATTACTATAGTGTTTAGAAATTTTAGACTACCCTAATTTAGCAGTTTTGTTGCTAGATTTAGCAACTTTTCAGACTACCCTAGCAACTTTTTTTTTTTCAAAATGCACCTAGCGATTAATCGTGCTGTCTTCGATTAATCACATCCAAAATAAAAGTTTTTGTTTAGATAGTATATGTGTGTACTGTGTATATTATGTATATATAAATACACACACATACAGTATATATTTTGTAAATATTTACATGTTTATACATTTATATATTTATATTCTTATATTTTATATTATATATATATATATTTAATATATAAATATAACTTGTATGTGTGTATTTATATATAAATAATAAATATACACATTATACACGCATAAAAACTTATTTTGGATGTGATTAATCACGAATAATCGTTTGACAGCACTAATATATTTATATTATATACAGTATATTACAGATAAACATATTTAATATATAAACATAACATATTTCTTAAATATACAGTATACATGTATGTGTGTGTGTTTATATAGACATAATAAATATACACAGCACACACATGTATTATGTAAACAAAAACTTTTATTTTGGATGCGATTAATCGCAATTAATCGTTTGACAGAACTAATATTTTTAAAATGTAATTGGCAACTTTTAGCAACTTCTGAAAAGTGACTCAAATTATTTTTTATTTTTTTTTTTATTATTCTCATTTATTCGCTAAAAGAAGAAAGCATTGAACAGCTAGCCAGCCAAGCAGCACATCAGCTGGAAGAGAACTGGAGAGAGGTGTCTAGCAGTACACACAGCACATGTGAATCAAGTTCCTAGTTGTAATGATGAAAGCATTGAACAGCTAGCCAGCCAAGAGATATTAGATATACCTTAGATATTAGTTTGTTCCTAGTTAGCTATGTTTCCATCCACCTATTTTTAATCACAATTTGGATTATTGCATTTAAAAAAAAATTACTCTGGATAGAAATGCCAAGATCCGCATAAATTCAAAAAATGTCCATAAAAAACCCCCCCAAACAAACAAACAAAAAAACTTGTGCACAACTGAGTAGGCTAAACTTTTTATCCGATAACAGAAAATGCACATAAACTTGGATGGGATGGGATAACTTGACAAACTCATGGCCCAATCATGGCCCAATCTCGTTTTGGTCATTCTGAAATGCCTGAGTGTTTATTCTGTTTTGTCTGCTCATATATGGAAATTATTATATTTAATGGGTTCTCCTACTTGCCTTAGTTATACATATATAGTGCCAGTTTATCAGGAAGTGACGATTTAGTTCTCTTTGACTCATTGGATGGAAGCAGTGCTTTATTCGCAAATGTTTTATGCGATATTCCAGTTTTGTGCATAAGTTAAATTCCAATCTTTGGATGGGACCACAGCTATTGTTAATCAGTTAGGCACGCTTATCACAATATTTTGTTTGTATTTCAATGTGTAATTGAAAATGAAAAAAATAATACAGTAACATAAACAGTACACTGTGACCTATATTTTTATGGACTTTTCTAAGAGTGTGGCATTTAACTTGCTGCCAATACACTGCTTAACATTCTAATTGTAAATTAATATGGTGAAATTAAAATGGTTAAATTTGTAATTTGTTAATGTTTTGTTTTTTTTTTTAGATAATACAAAAAAATGAAATTATTGAAAAGATATGTTTTTTTTATTTTTGTTGAAAAAAAAAATCTAAATGAACACATTTTAAATTATATTCTTTGTTGAAATTTGAATAATTTCAATGTGTATTCTACGCCATGATGCAGTTTTGCATCATGGTTACGTATTGACATCATCCAATGACGTAGCAACTTTAAGCAACAAATCGACCTGCCTTTAGCAACTGTACCTGAAAATTAGTTGGCAACACATAGACTGAACCATATTGAGCGCGCGGGAGTCCTTGAGGACACTGTGTGTGATCTACACTGTGGCCTTTTCTTCACATGAAGTGGCGCGCGCGCGCTCTGTGGCCTCCTGGGGTGCTCTATCGTCTCCGCCGCAGCGGGACCCGCGTTAAAAGCCCGGGGAACACAGCTCTGAACTAACCTGACGCCTGATCCGTGGGGCCAGGAGAGGACGAGCCTGCAGGACACGAGACCTGAACCAATTAGCCTGTGCTAGCAAAGAGCCGCCTCTCAACTACCCACACAGAAATAGCCAGAAAGATGAAGAAGCACTTAGCCTCACGATAAAGGCAAGAGGTTTTGTGTACACTGTGTTGCAAATCATACACTGTTCCTTTAAATGAGCCTCTTTTGGAGAAATGGGTTTAAAATAAATAAACATACAAACAACCGCATTTTGATAGTTTAGTGTCATTTTAAATTAAAGAATGTTTAATGTAAAAAAATAAAATAAAAAAAGTCAAACTCATTAGGACATTCAAACAGTGTTTTGGCACGGTTTTGAAACTTCTTATTCAAACATGAGCTTGCCGTACACATCCCACTGATTCACACTCCGTCCCACTGATTCTACTACAACAACAATTTTTGTTGAAATGTACAGTAAAACGTATACATATGTATCATCTAATCATCCAGTCGGTTTAAACCACATTAAAGGAGCTTTTAATGTGATTTAAACTTATTGCTGCTTTATAATTACCTCAGGTAAGTTATCCAGTGTTTATCGGTCAAGGCTAAAAATACGCTTAAGAAAAGAGCATATTGACACAAATGTAAATTAATATTTACCGTTACATGTTGTTTTTTTTTTCATGGTTTTGTTGTGAGCCAGAAAAATACTGCTCGTTCAAGCTTCCGCCCACCGGTTCGCATTTTTACTTAAACAGCGTGGGCAAAGGGTAATGAAGAAATGTGAAATAAATAAATGTCAAGAAAATCCTTTTGTTTTAATGAAACAACATTTTAAGTTTACAGATTGTCAAATTCATCAGGAAATTCAAACAATAAGTGTTAACGTGTTGGTGTGACAGAAATAACTGCTCATTTAAACTTATCGCAATGTACAGTAAAAATTGCTAAAATGCATTACCTCACACGTAATCACCGATTTAGACTACAGTAAAAGCTTCTAAGAATATTGCTTGCTATAATAAACTTAACTCAGTGCAGGTAACTAAAAGTTTATAACTCAGGTAAGTTATCTAATATTTATCGGGCAATACTAAAAATTAACTCTACAAAACAGTTGCGCGTACCCAAACAACACTAATTGGCATTTTGGTCCGAAACTTTTAGAATGAATGATTGGATGATTTAAAGACGTCCCCGGACCTGAATGAATGATTCAAAGACTGACCTGGTCTGAATTAACCAATTGATTTAGTGAAAGATTTGATAACTCACAATATATCGCCACCTACTGCTGTATCAAATATAACAGAAAGCAATGTACAGCAAAAAAATAAAATAAAATAAATAAAGTTGCTGTACAGGAAACAAATTTTCAATGAGAGATTGTTAGTAAGTTACAAAGGAAAAGCCCTAAAATTTACTTTAAAATAAAAATGTTAAAAATACCAACTTATTTAACTTAATATTTCAACTAGCCAAGGCTATATTTCTCATTTTCATTTAGTCTGTAGTTAGTAAGCCGAAACACAAAAATAAACTAAATAAATTTAAACTAAAATTAAGTACTGTATAAATTGTAGGGGAAATAAAAACACAAAACAATTAAAATATAAAGTAAAAAAAAAAATGCACATCTAATTAAAAATATTAATAAAAAACAATATTCATACAGGGTGCACGATATGGCAAAAATATATCACAATTTCTTTTTAGGAATATCACGATTGACTATTTTATCGCGATTCTATGCTTCTAAATTGTATGCTAAATTTGTTTCACTATTTTTGAATTTGTGCCCAACACTCTTCCCATTTTAAAAACAAAGCTTTGCAAGGTAATGTGCATTAAAGCCCAACACTCTTCCTATTTTAAAAAATATAGCTAAAAAAAAAACCCGTGAAGATAAAATATCTATCTATCCACATTACAAAAACACAATATGCAAATAAAACAAACAGTGCTTTATTTTTTTAGGTACAGTAGGTGTATTTAGAAGTTGCATTCAAGAAATGTAATTAACAAACATAAAAATTAAATACTAAATACATTAATTATAAAATACAATAATTCTTATTAAAGCAACTGCATTAAATTTCTTGTTTTTTTTGCTGTTTAATTAACATTAAAATGAATTACTTTACTCTCAAGTTGCTTTGTAAACCTGAATGAGTTTATTTCTTCTGTTGAGCATAAATGTTATTTTGAAGAATATGGGTAACCAAACAGTTGCTGGTCACCAGTGACTTACATAGTAATTTGTTTTCCAACTATCAGAGTCAATGTAGACCAGCTACTTTTTGGTTACCCACATTCTTAAAAATATATTCCTGTGTTCAGCACATATATATAAACAACTATCATATACGAGCAACACTAGTGGCGTTCCTGAATGAATCTGTGTTTTTAAATTAAATGGATTGAATGAATGATTCAATGACTCGCCCATAAAAGATGTGTTTCTGTCCAGAATGAATCAGTGTTTTTAAACAAATCAGACTGAATGAATGGTTCAATTACTCACCCAGTCCTAAATTAAAGATTTGATAGCTTACAAGATATTACATATCGCCACCCACTGGCATTTGAATAGAAATGACAGAAAAAAAGACAACAAAGTATTTTCACTGTAGGTGGGTTCAGTATCAGTCAGGCAGCACATCCAAAACCAACAATCTGTACTCTAAACAGTCCATGGCATACAAAACAGTCTGACAGAAATCAGGAAGTATGAGTGGCTTGTCGAGCCCAGAGCGACGACAGTGAGTGTGAAGCACGAAGCCCAGAGGCTCTTCCCCTGGAGGCTAAAAACACGTCAAGAAATCAGTTCCCCACTCTCGCTGAGCCAAACCACAGTTCCCACGAGCTCTAAGCCTCTTATTCTGATTTGTGTTTCTTCCTTCGCCTCTCCAGAGGAAACAGGCTGTTGACCGGAGTGGGAAAGTGCCTGGGCAGTTTAGCCAAGCATGGTGGCAGATAGCGCTGTACACAGAGCGAAAATTGCTGAAAAATTAATCAAATCGAAAGACGGACTGAAGGGCCAAGGGGGAAACGGCGGCTGTGCATGACGAGTGTTCGGGGCACGGCAAATAAAACCAGAGGGGAAACACAATCACTCTGAAGCAATCACTGTTCACAAAGACGCCCACGGACATGCAACGAGGAACTGGTCTCTGTTCTGTCTGCTGGACTGTAAACTCTGGAGACGAGGAGCTGATCTTCACATTCCATTCTGCAGAGCCATTTTATGCTTTCAGATGCATTTTCTGGCCTGTGATTCAGAGGACGTCAAAGGTTATAGGGTCTTAGTTGTTGATTTTAATCTTTGTGTTATATAAGAAAAGTCTGAAACGTTTCAGCAACCACTAAAGTTTGATTACAGGAGAGTCGACATTTGTAATTTCAAAATATACTACAACACTTCAAGTTATTTGCTTAAAAAAAAAAAAAGTTAAAATAGTTGATATTCTACCTTCTACTTTTTCTATTCTATTTTTTTTATGCAAGTGAATTAAAAATGATTAATATAATAACATAAAACAAAAACTGTTACATGCTTGTATCTTTGCTTTAAATAACTAAAAATTAATGGATGAAAATTAATAAAATACCAGTTTTTCATAAGTCAGATTTACACTTTTACAATTTACACTTTGCAAATAATTAAAATGAACATTATAACTACAATACTGTAAATTAATTTCTAGTAAAACACTGCAAAAGCATTTCTATACTTGTATATTCTGTGCAATTAAAAATGATTATTAAAATTATAATGAAATAAGTCAGATTTATACTTACTATGCAAATAATTAAATTTGTAAACTGATTTTTTAATTATAAAATAAAACCTAGTTTAGGGTTCCCTTTTCTATTTTTTCTATTTATTTTATTTAGCTTTTTTTTTTGTTTTTCATTTATTAATTTTAATTGTTTACACAACATTTACAGTTATAAGTCTGGCTTTTATTTTAGTATTTACTTATTTTATTATGAATTTAATGTATCATTTTTAATTATTTGGACAAAATACATTTAACTTCAACACAAGCAATTAAAGTGGTGGGGGCAGCAATCAGGATCCCTGAAAACTACCTACTGATATTCAATAACATGAACCGGTATGTTTGAAAATGGTTTTAAAATGCAAACTGCAAAAACATAGTCCAAAAATCATACTAAAAAAAAACAAACAAACAAACAATGGCTTACACCGAACCCAGGCCTGAAAAGCACTTCACGGATAGTCCCTCTCCATCCTCAAGTGGGACGGTGTCCAAACGGCAGGCCCTGTCACCACAAATAACATCACTCGGTGGATTTTAAACCAACTGCGGGATCATAAATCCCGCCCAACAATTATTGATTAAATGCTTTCTCCCAATAATGAAAGGTATAAATCTCCCTCTTTCAAAAGACACGCTATATAATCTAATAAAGGAGTTACATGCCCAAACCTCTGAGACGAAGCTTAAGAGACTGGGCTTCATTATACGACCTCAACGTGGGCGAAGGAGAGAGAGAAAGGGTCGTCTGAAAACACACAGCTTGCATCTGCAAGCCACAATGGAATTAGTTATCAGAAGGCCTATTACTCAGAAGCAGGTATTGATCCAGAAGAAACATGTTCGCTTTGGTTGACTCTGTTATTTAAGCGAGAATGCCAGTCATGTGTTTAAACTTTTGTGTGTGGAGTGTTTCTCCAGAAAGATCTCAAGGAAAAGGACTTCTGCTCCATTGATGGGTTAAACTTGATGCAGAAATATGTTTTTCTCTCTGGGCTTCTGTTTAGTAAGGGAAAGAGAAGAAAATGTCCACTCTTGGTTGGAGCACCATCCAGTTATCAGCCTCTTCTTCATGGTGTTAGATGCTGTACGAAGGACTATCAATGTCTGGAGATGAGATAGGAGAACCTTTGAAGTACAAAAGAAAAAAAAAACTATGAATATTAAAAACTATGAAGCAAACTTGAACCAGGATGAAAAACCAGGAGGAGATACCTTGAGAAACCATGATGATAAGTCACGATAATAAACCATGATGAGTCAAGCTCTAATGAAGACCAGGAAAACTGTGAAGAGGAAAACAGTTAAGGAACCAGGTCGAAAAACCAGAAGGAGATGTCTTGAGGAACCATGATAAGAAACCATCTTGAGATATGAGGATCTTTGAAGAACCATCGCATCGCGCTTCTCAGCTCCCTGAGTGTCCCTGGTCTGGGCCAGACTCATCCGTGCTGGCAAGGAGGCCTGGAAGACCTGGAGGGCCACCACTGAATGGAGTGCCAAGACCACTTGCCCAGCCGAGGAGTAGATGCATCCAGCGAGGACTGAAGTAGTCCTACATGGCTTGGAAGGATGGGCAGCCTTTGCCTTCCAGCCGTCAGCAGTGGGCGGGCAGAGATGCGCGGCCACTGACTCGTCCAGTGGAGGCAGCTTCTAGTACCCCTTATCTTTAGCGCCGTCCACCAAAGTGAGGGCAGCTGAAGCGGAAGTACGTAGACGTGCAGAGTATGGGGTGCGCCATGACCTGGTGAGCTCGTCATGGACCTCCGGGGAAAAAAGGAGACAATCGCTGACGAGGATCGCTAACGATTGACGGCGCCCCGGCAGGTACCACTCGTCCAGACGGATGCGGGAGGGCTCCTCTGGTGGAGACCACTCCAATCACAACTCCTCGATGGCTTTCAAGAGGACACGGAGTAATTCGGCATACATCCCAGGCTTAACGTCGCTAGGCTCAGATGACAGCAGGGGGACGGGGGCAGAACGAGACCAGATCGCTCGCGCTGGCAGAGGTACGCTGTTCATGCTGGGTGAAGAGGACAGGGGAAGCATCTGTGTGCGGAGAGAGCGAGGCATGCGGGATTTGAGCCGACGTGAGCTCGCTCGAATCTGAGTGCTGCAATCCTCTGCCCCACTGTTTTTTCCTCACAGGCTCCTGAAAAGAAAGCTATCCGCAAGTGCAGAGAGGTGAGACTCATGTTCTAAGGCATGGACGATTTCAAGATCTTTGTCTTGTGGAAATTAAGTGAGTTTTTATGAATGTAATTGATCGACTGGCCGCTTGAGTTGGCGGCAAAAAGGGAGTCAGTCCCATAGACTCCCCATGTTAAAATGCCCAACTTTACAGCAGAAAAAAACATGTTTACAGCCTGGTGCAAAAAATGGTTTTGGTCTATATAGCTAATTTTGTTCTTCATGACAACTGTGAGGGGGGGTGAATTTTTTTATAACTCATCCGTTTAATTTATATTAAGCCTTAAAGTTCTGCATAAATTAAGGGGGCGTGGCCACGTGAGTGACAGGTGGATTGGCACTGTTGAGAATGCCGTTGCGCTAGGTGGGCGTGGCTTCAGCAACCAGCTCCTGCCTTTTTGCCCATTTTTGATTTTCCGGGGAGAGTCGCGCGGTGACGCGCTGCCAAGATGGCGACGACCCGCTCTGCACACTTGAGCTTCAAAAACCGCCTCTTCTGGAGTCTATGGGTGACGACGATCACGGACACTACGTCCATATTTTTTTTACAGTCTATGTCCACAAGTGCAGAGAGGTGAGACTCATGCTGACGGAGGAGAAATCTGAATCCTATGGCGAAGTGCCCGCTTTTATACCCATTCTGGCGGGCTTTGGTGGGCTTCATGGCCATAGGATTGTGCAGCAACACTGCAGAGCCATTGGTTCATATTTAAAGTGTTCTGCAAGAACCAATGGCTGTGCAGTTACACTGCATTATTGAAAAAGGCTTCAGTTCAAGAGAAAAAAGGACTTTTTCCCATAGCGTCTTAGCAGATGCAGTACAAATAAAGTATCGATAGGGAACCACAATATCCTATGAGAAGATACCAATACAAGATACCATAAAAAGAAATAGGTGAGAAACCATGATAAGGAATTACAATTTCTCATGATGGACCATGACGAGGAACCTGCAGTCAACTGAAAAAAAGGCTGAAGATGTAAAGATTGTAAATGTCAATAAAGTTCTTTGTTTTCTCTGTAAAGATTTTTTTTGAGGGAAGAAGAAAACAAACACAAGGTCAATACGGTTTCCCAGAAGGCCGCAGGTGGACTTGATTCACCAGGAACGTCCGTAATCTGCTTTCAAGAGTCTGTTTCCATCTGTAGTCAGAAGACCAAGATCTTGAGTTCAGCCGCGACAGCAGAGATTGTTTATGACAGAGACGCAGCAGGTGGTCGAGTGCTCCAATAAATAAACTTGGCCCAGATTAACAACATCGTAGGCGAGAGAAATGTGACGTGCTGAAGAAACCTTCCATCTGACTACAATGGTGGAAGAAGAGCCCATATCTGTGGCGCCAACAACATCCGCTCTCCCGGGAGAAAAAAAGAGGCGGGAAACAGCCACTAATACCCACAGGATTTCGTGCGGTGCTCCGTAATAATATGATTTGTAGGATCCGAGGGAAGAAACCCGTATCAATAAGACTGACCTCTTCTAGAGGCTTTATTGAGCCCTCGGAGCCGCGAGGATTGATGGGGAGAGATTGGAAATGAGAGAGAGATAGAGAAAGACCGGGACTTTTACCTTTATCCGAGGGGAAACTAAAAGGATTTTTCCCCCTCATTCAATTTAAAATCCTTACAACGCCCCCGCTTTGGTGTGGCGTATCGCACCTGGACAAATGAGTAAAATACGAGTTTACACGCTCACCCTGCAGACATACATTACTGAAACTCATTGTGGATTTCATCACTTGTATCTACTGCAGGGTTTGCCTACTTTCTCCCAGCCTTAAGCTTAGAAATACAGTTTTAGGATCTGAAAACCTTGAACTATGAACTATAATCAATCATATGAACTTAGGAAATATTTCAGATTTGAGTGCTCTTTTTATTTTAGATTTGTGAACAGTGTTATTTTAGCATTATTTACATATAATTTATATTAAAAAATATTATTTATATTGTTTTTTATATATATATATTTCATTTGTATTACTATTTTGCATTAGCTTTTATTTCAAGTTCAATTTTATAAATTTTATGATGAAGACTTATAAACAATATAAAAAATATTTTATTAAAAATAAGTCATTTCATCAAAATTTCTGAAGTCTAAAGTTGAACTAGAAATAAAAGCTACTGCAAAATAGTAATACAAATAAAATGTAAACAAATATACAATATAAATAATATATATATAATATATAGATATATGCTATATATATAGCTATATATATTCTATATATATATATATATATTACTATTTTGCATTAGCTTTTATGTCTAGTTATTTTTTTTAAATTTAATGATGAAATTACTTTTTTGTTGAATGATTTTGTCATAACGTGTGTGTGTATGTGTGTGTGTGTAAATAGTTCATATATACACACAAAAGTTGAATATACACGTTTGCTTTTGTGTTTATTTGTTTCTGTGAGTTATATATGTGTATGTATATATATATATATATATATATATATAATAACCAATTTAAAATCAAAATTAAAAAATAAAAAGGCCAAAATAAAATGACAAAAATATATATATATATAAATAAATAGAAAATAGAAAATAATTTTTAATTAAGATTAATATAAAACACTAAAAACTAATAAAAATTTTTTTATATATATATAAACTGTATATATAGTTTATTAGTTATATATTTTACAAGTTATATATTTGTATTTACTATTGTTTCTGGAGTTTTTAATATTTAGTGAGGTTTAAGTTTTAGTTCTGTTTTAGTTTTTTTCCCCCAGTTTATTTTATTTACTTACTTTTAATCTTAGTGCCTTAACTTAAATTAAATTTCAAATATTTTTGTCACAAATATTACGTTTTTCCTCCCCTAATATTTACAACACTTGTAACTGAAATAAGTTTTTCATCAAATATTCATATTTTATTTCAGCTTTTTTTCAATTAACAAACAATTTTGCATATTTTTAATTTGCAATAATATCGGTATTTGTGACCTCACGCTCTCGTTCTTAAAACTGAACCAATATTACATAAAAGAAATTCCCACAAAACTCATTATTTGTGTGTCATTTCCCAGAATATCAAACAAATCATTAGACAAATGTACTTGAGATACAACATTGCATGAGAATATAAGACTTATATCTTGAAAGTGTTTTTAACTTGTC
Organism: Cyprinus carpio; assembly: GCF_018340385.1. Taxonomy (NCBI): domain Eukaryota; kingdom Metazoa; phylum Chordata; class Actinopteri; order Cypriniformes; family Cyprinidae; genus Cyprinus; species Cyprinus carpio. The sequence continues at coordinate 14,734,544 of NC_056618.1, forward strand.
TAGCAAATTAAACAGTTAAACAAAATCTCACTGGTCTAAAAACACAATATAATGTTATATTAAACACCATTTCAATGCAGAATTTACAAAATACTGTGTATGGATTCTGGATTGCATTTCTAACAAGACATGATGGACGTCTTGACTAACAAGAAGCTTTTGGCAACTTCAGTCAGAAGATGGGAAAGAAAAATCAGCGCAAACCGGACCAACTGTTGGCGTTGACTTTCATGAGATGACTGTACTGAGGCTAGGCTTGCTAATTAGCAGTCCCACAAGCACCTAACACTTTCATACTGATGAATATTTGATTAGACACTGCTCTCGGATAATGCACTGTGTGTGTGTGTGTGTGTGTGTGTGTGTGTGTGTGTGTGTATGAGACACAATGAGAGTTTCTCTCCTCAGTTTATGGTGGCTCTCATTCTGAAAAACGGCTTATTACGGCTGTTAACACAAAGGGAACAAAAGCATGTTCTGGCGACAGACGCGCAGCTCTGTGCAAACAGTCAGTGTGGATAAATGCGCAAACAATTCAACACACAAACAAACAAACAAACTGCAAGACTATTTAAAGAAACTCAAATCAGAGGTTTTGTTCGTGTCTTAGAAACACAGGCAACAGAAATATTCTGATATTCTCAAATAGATGTGGACGTTTTTCTCTCTGGTGCTTTAATGCACTAAACATTCAACTTCAAGCACAATAAATGTGTGTACAATTCTATGTGTATTTCATCTAGATGCACAGTATTTTCCACTTGTTTTAAGTATTAAATACCGAGGGGGAAAAACCAACTAGAGAAAAGACTTTTTTGCTTGTGTTGCTTCCCTAGTACACATCACTTTAACTGGAAAACAAGTCAAAGAAGACTCATTAAAATCTCATTAAGATGGTGTTTTTGCAGTGTAAACACCATATTTATTTGATGCAAATGGAAACAAGGCTTAAATAAATGTAATCTGTTTTGTAGTTTGTGTACTTTTCTGTTGACTGGTTAACCAAAATAAATAAAATAAAATATAAATAATAATAATTAATATTATTTATTAAAATAATGTTTAAAAAAATTAAAGAAGTTATTTTTATTAATATTATTAATATTGTTAATATAGAAGTAATATTAGTTTTATTATATTGTTACACTACCAACAATTATAACATTTAATGCATATTGTAATATTAAAATAACATTTAAATTAAAAATATTAAATATAATATTTAATACATAATTTTATATTATTTATATAAATAAAAAAAAATAAAAAATAGCGGGCACTTCGCAATAGGATTCAGATTTCTTCTCCGATGGCATAAATTAAAAAAAACATTTTTGTTAATTGAAATTAAAGCAAAAAATAAAATGATTAAAAATGTATCTATTAAATCTATTTATTCTCTCTCTCTCGTGCTCTTATCTATGTAAGCTAGTGAAGTGCAGGATGGTCTGTGTTCCCAGCATGCTGTGCGTGTGGTATGATTGGCGTGGTAATGGGCCCCTGCTACATTATGATAAGGTCAAATTAGAATTAATCACTGTGTTTCTTCTGTCTATCTCCCTCTGGGCTAAATGAATAAACATGACTTGGCTGAAGTGCTCGAATCTGAGGCTAGTTAAACAATGACACACTGATGCTGATAAGGGCGGGATTTCACACACACACACACACACACACACACACACACGCACACACACACACACACACACACAAATCTGAACGTCTTATGGATGTTCGGCCAATTAAGATTCCTTAAATGCGTCATGTTCTGGAAAGGAAATCCGATAAGTTTATCCCAGGAATTTGTCGTTTAAGGAAGGCTAAACATTTGCAGAGCATTACAGCTAATTTAGTAAATTAGCTTTCAGTCAATACGAGACGAGTGGCTTGATAAGAGCCGTGTGTTCGGCTAAATAAAGCTGCGTCTAACACATTTCACCACGTTTACATCCAATACGCCACTTTCCCTGCAAAATCAGTACATAAAATGCATGATAAATCAAAAACGAGACAACATGATATAACATAGTACTTAATCGAATATGGTAAATAAACCTTGTAAATAAATACTAAAACAAAATAAAAACTAATATAATAAATAAACATAGTAAATAAATACAAAGTAAATGTGACAAATACTAATAAAGTATATAAACAGGGTAAATAGATACTATCAAGCATGATGAATCTTACTATGATAAACTCAGTAAAAAATACTAATAAATGTGACAAACACTAATATGATGAATAAAGATGGCAAATGAATGCTAATAATCACGATAAATACTAATATGATAAATAAACATGTAAATAAATACTAATCAACAAGACATACAATTAAGTTATATAAACATGGTAAATAAATACTAAAACATGAAAAATACTAACAAGTTATATAAACACGGTAAATAAATACTAATAAACATGAATACTGATAAACACAGTAAACAAAACTAATAAACGTGACAAACACTAATGTGGTGAATAAAGACTGCAAATAAATACTAATATGATAAATAAACATGGTAAATAAATACTAATAAACATGATTAACACTAATATGGTAAATAAAGATGGTAAATAAATACCATAAATAAACATGGTAAATAAATACTAATAAACATGATGAACATAATATGGTAAATAAACATGGTACAAAGGTAAATAAACATGGTAAATAAATACTAATATGATAAACATGTTAAGTACTAATAAACATGACAAATACTAACATGATAAATATGATAAATTGAAAAATAATTGAAAAGAGAAACATACAAATAAAAGCTAATTTAAAATACTGACTAAAAACTATAACAGCATACAGATGCAAAGACGTATAAATACTTATTTTATAAACCCTGAATTGATAAGATCCCGGTCAAAGTTAATTGAATAAACAAATAAATTTTAGATTTAAAAAAAAAAAAAAAAAATATAATATAATAAAATATAAAATATAAAAAAAATATATATATATATATATATATATATATATATATATATATACATACATACTACATACATACATACATACATACATACATATACACACACACACACACACACAAAAATTTTTAAAATAATTTATATATATATTGTGCAATTATATTATAATATTACAATTAAGTGCACAACAGCTATTTGTTGCATCAGGTCTGGATCTATATAATCTATAAAACCTATTTGTTAATGAAAAACGCATTACATTTGACTCTTCAGCCACACTGATCCTTCAAAAGAGCCCAGCTGTGCCTTTTCTCTCCAGGAAGAGGCTTCAAGCGTGCAGCGTGAGGCGAGGACACGTTTGTTGTCATATCTGCAGGTGTGTGTCACTCCGAAACAAACACCCAGCATGTCCACGGCCCACAACAAATGCCTGCAATATATTTAATGCGCTCAAATGCAGCCCGCGGCACGAACACATCTCTCACGAGAGCTTATGGGACGGACACAAATAAATAAATAAATCAATATCAAAGGAGCCCAGCGTAATGCTTTACTGGGTAATAAAACACGCGGCCGTCAGGGAGCACAACGGGGGGACCGGGTTCCCAGAGGGCTCTGGGGTGGACAAGCAACGCCACCAAGGAGAGCGCACATATAAATTTAACAGCAAATGAAGTCCATTTCACCAGGCTGAATGGGAAAAAGGTCACGCAGACCATCAGTCCGAGGTTTCCAGCCTGATCTGGGATCAGATGGACACTCGAGGCAGTGCAAGGTGACATGGGATATGAACCTAGCAGCAAACAGACACTCACACATCTGTAATGCTTATGGTCCATTTGATCTTGCAGCCATCATTATACGTTAAAACACAGGCACATGAAAAAAAACTAATATACTAATAAAAATAATTCTTTGTTAAAAATATCTTTATGTTGTTTCTCTGACAAGATATTATTACAGCATACCAAAGCTTTGGACCTCTACTTAAATTTTTTATCTAAACATCAATATGCATAGTGTAACTTCAACACAGGATACTATTATCAAGATGGCGAAGCTGAAATGAATGGTTAAAAAAAATATATATTAATCTAAAATATCTGAAAAGGCTGAGGAGAGATGCCTTACTTTGCTTGATTATTCAGAAAAATTATTCAAAATCGAATGGATCTGCACAATAAAAAAAAGTTAGATCTTAAGATAGTAATGATAAAGGTGTATTGTGAACCACATATTTTTAGAAATTCAAGAGTCAGTACAACATAACTCAATATTTTTTATGCCTAGTATTTGAAGTTAAAAATAAATAAACTTTTCAGGCTTATGTCAACCACCCTTATACAGCTCTGTCATCATGATAAGGTCCAAAACATGGTATAATCATGGTAAATGTAAAAAAACATGGTATTAACACATTGCTATAGCCATATGGTGTTACTGTTGCAAATGACAAGAACATGGTATACCCATCATCAAAACGTTGTATTACCATGGTAAATGTCACAAACAGGGCATTTGATAAAGTCTTAAAACAGTCTAAAACACTATATTAACATTATACTAATACACTAAAAACTTTTATGCACAATATTGCCAGCTAATGATTGTTTTATTCTGCAATGTCTGAAGTGTCAAAATTTATAAATGTCATAAATGTATGGTATTAATGTTATTAGTATGTTGAGTAAGTGGTATAGATGGTATCGCTGTCAAAACAGGGCATTTGATAAGGTCTAAAAACAGTAAAAAAAAAAAATAATACTATATTCACATTATACTAACTAAAAACGTTTATGCACAGTATTGCCAGCTAATGTCTTTTTTTTCTGCACCAGCAAAAATGTCCAAACCAAGCATCAACAGAAACGGACACACATCTCCGAACAACTACAGTATTGGCATTCCTCAATGAATCAGAACTTTTGAACGAATCACTTGAGCAAATGATTCAATGCCTCTTCGTAAAGAGTTAATGAATAAATCAGTGTGTTTGAATTAGAATGAATGATTTGATTCACTGCTACGTTTATGAACGACTCAAACCCGTTGAGTGAACAATGCAATGATTTCAAACGAACTGGATGAACGAATGACTGATAAAGACGATAATTTGTCGCCAGCAACTAATTATAGTAAAAGTACAAAAACCAAACCTCAAATATCACATAAAATCGATTTTAAAAAAGTTCATACATTTCCTTTGACCTCGTGTCTTTGAAGAAAAAATATTTTTCAAACATGCTTTCACTGAAATAACAAGAATATGAATTTGACGTCATATTTTAAAAGGCCATTTTCTAGAGGACCAGAAACCAACATCCTAATCTGAAAAGCCTAATGGAAACATGAAGTACTTTAAGAGCCAAAAATGGATCTTCATAAGAGGTTTCTCTGCTGACCTTAAATGCCACGAACCTTAAATGCCCATAAAATGAACCGTATACTTTATTTTTACGAGTACAGACTTTTCACTGAACATTTTCGGCCTCCTCTGAGATGGAAAAAGAAAATTGCATGAGGAGGTGACTTCATTCCAGAAGTGAGATCAGACTGTGTGAGTTGAGTTCAGACAGGCCAGGAACATCAAAGCGTTCGCTGTCCTGAACACCGGCCATCGCCAGCCGAATGACTCACTGCATGGCATGTTTGACATCCCTGCCTCCGACCGAGAGACTTTTCTATTCCGAGTATTACAAGTCAAGCTGATGTGGAACCAGGAAAGCAGAACCTGCTGGGATTTGGAGCTGGGGAACTGCCAATTATTATTCTGAAAGCACATATCCGAGTAATCCATAGTTAAATATGTAACACCGCCTGACATTTACCGAGAGAGCTACTCAGAAATTATGAATTCTCAGTTGGATTTTTGGGGCATATGAGGGGAAACGGATCTGGCTGAAAATAAGTGTGTGCTCCTCTGCATTCATTTATGCGCAGCTACAAATCTCCAAACGAACATTGGCAAAATGAATCATGCCGAATGCGCGCAATCGGAAGCAATAAGCATCAAACCCATGAGAGCGGCGCCAGACGGATGTTTATTATTACTCTGAACGGTACTGTCGACACTCAATACAAAATATACATAAATTTGGAAGAGTTATGTAACAAAAAGGAGGTTTAAAGTGGCACCGGCAAATAAATTCAACACATTAGCAGAACAAAAACTAGCCGTTTACCTGTGGGTATAAATACTGCTAGTTGATCCCAGGTTAGAAATAGCAGTTGAAGTGTAATAAAGATGTCGCGCGGGTTGCTAAGAAAAAGCGAAGCGGATCGATGACATTCTCAAGAGGCTAGACGCTAAAGCAGGATCTTACGCTCACCAGCACACGCCGTATCAACATCAACCGATCAATACCAATTACTGCCGCTTTCTGCAATGGCAAAGAGACCCCAGAATGAAGTCTTTAGAAAGCATTCATTCACTGACAAAGTTATCTGTTATTTTTTTTTAAAGAGGTAAGGCTGACAGGAATTGTGTTTACATTCACTGAAACGGTAGCAAATATGTAAATACAAATATAGAAAACAATAATATGTACTTCAAAAGAATACAGTTATACATGTCCAAAAAATAAAAGACACTTTAGGCCTATGTGCTAGTGTACCATTTAAAAAGAATACAGTTATACATGTCCAAAAAAAAAAAAAAACAGTTGTTAAAAAAGTTTTACTGTGGCATGGAAAATTCATCTATACCAAGATACTAATTACCACCATATTCAAATACCATGGTTTTACCGTAATACATGCCCAACAGAAAAAAATAAAATAATCTATCTTTAAAATATTACAATATTAAATAAAATATTAAACAATTGTTAATAAATTAAAAAACTAATATATTCTATACAATGAAAAAAAAAAAATAATAAAATATTTTTTACTGTTCTGTCTTTTTTTACTTTTTGTTGTTACTTTGTAAAATTTGTGGAAATGCTTTGGATCATCATGTTGTGTACCATCATTTAAAATAATATTTAAACAACATTACACAGTATAATAATAAAGAGTTACTATATATATAGAGAGAGAAAATTTATTAAATTACCTTATGATTAAATGATGATTTAAATTCTAAAATAAGTTACTTTAAATTATTTTTCATAATTACATCATTTTATAATTATGTTTTTTATAAAATAAATGTTTCCAGTAGTTTTATATATATATATATATATATATATACACATACATATATATATATATATATATATATATATATACAGAAGTATATATATCATATCAGTATACATATATCTACAACATATATATATATACATACACATATACACACATATAAAAACCGATAAACCAGAGTATCAGCTAACCTCAGATCAGTTACCGCTCTCTCACACACACTGTTGAAGCTGAACGGAGCCATTTCCATTTAGATATGATAAGATCCCTAGGAAGTGCTGGAGAAAGTAGGTCGCTCTATCATCGTGGCTGAATTGGAGTTGAAGCGTGTCTCTTATCGTGAGCGGTAATCTCGTCTGGAAGCTGCTATATTCACATTGTAATCCACGCATTATGCTTTCAGGATTAGATTATATTGTGGTAAAGCACAAGAGAGCTATAAACCTAAAGAGACTCCGGTCGCATATGAGAGTCACAGGTGTTTCTTCAACTGACGACTCACAGAAGCACTCTAAAAACACTTTTCATACTCACACTAATTTACTTTTTCTGCTAACACTGGATAAACAAGCATCCATTTCAAAGATTTCACCTTCTCATGAAATAATAAAATGTCATTTCCACAGCATCTTTATTAATGCTATATTTTGTTTGATAAGATTCTGTTATGGAAGTGACATCGGACATTTGATAATTTCATCACAGGTTAGTATTAATCTGAAATCCACACAATTAAATTATACTGTCACACTTTTTGCATAATCTGGCCAAATTACAACTTGACTGGTAATGACACTCAAAAATATTTGGCTTGGAAGTGATATTTATCATGATTTAACTTTGTTTTCTTCACACATCACACATCTTATTTGTAATATTAATATAACATCTCTTTGATAACTAGAAGCAAAGACTTTTTGGGACAACTTTAGTAGTGGCCAAAATTGTTTTATGTTGTGGAAATGACATCAAAACATAAGTATAGTTGTTTTTTTGCATAAATGTTTAAACGTCTGATTTTAAATTTGTCTAAATTTTAATTGGTGTGTGTTGTGGAAATGATAAGATTTTTTATTTATATTTGTTTGAGTTTGAATGTTTATTAGTAGCCAAAATGGTTGTATGATGTAGAAATAATTTTGTATCAAAATTGTTTTTTTGTTTTGTTTTAATGTCTGATTTTAAATTTGTATTTGTTTTAAACATTTAAATGTTCAATTTAGGTAAAAATGTTAGCCTGAATGCAACTGTAGTTGCTTTGGATAAAAGCGTCTGCTAAATGTATATGTTTTATGTTAAAATAATAATAAAACCTAGTGGTTAGAGATTTTGGACTTGTAACCAGAAGGTTGGCAGGCAGGTTCGAGTCTCGATGCTGGCAGGAGTTGTAGGTGGGAGGGAGTGAATGAACAGCACTCTCTTCCACACTAAATACCCATGGCTGAAGTGCCCTTGAGCAAGGCACTGAACCCCCAGTTTGCTCCCTGGGTGCGCTGGATATAGCTGCCCACTGCTCCGGGTGTGTGTTCACGGTGTGTTCTCTTCTCACTGCTGTGTGTGTGCACTTGGATGGGTTAAATGCAGAGCACCAATTCCGAGTATGGGTTACCAACTTGACAAATGTCACGACTTTTCACTTTCACTTTTAAACATCAATAAACTCTTGATGGGGGGGGGGGTACTTTTTCGGGAAAAAAATAGTAGTTAAAATGGTTGTATATTGTGGAAATGACATCAAAACTTAGAAATGGACGTAAATTGCATGAACATTTTGGAGATGACATCAAAACTTAGAAATTTTCGTAAATTGCATCTATTATGAGAGTGTGATTATTAAACTTTTAGTTGCCAAAATTGTTGTATGTTGTGGAAATGTCAAAACTTAGGAACAGTGTGAAATAGTGTGACAATATCATTTAACAGCATGTATTTCAGATAAAAGTTAACCTGTGATGAAATTAGCAAGACAAAGGAGTCAGCCATTTTTTTTAATTGTTGTGGAAATGTCAAAACTTAGGAACTGTCGTAATGTGTAAACATTTTAATTTTCTTCACACATGGTTTATAATATTTCATAGTTCTAAATATTTTTGATGTATTTTCCATTGCTTAACATTGAAAAGATGTTGAATAGTTTTGAGCGTCATTACTTATCAAACTCGAATTTTTGTGAAATACACTAATGCAAATAGTTACAATTACATTAAATTGTGTGTATTTCCTATTAAAATGTGATGAAATTAGCTTTAGCTAAAAGAGTCTGCTGTTTTTTAATCACGTTATTGTTTAGGATTTCAAAACGTTGGAACTTTCGTAATTTGTGTCAGCATATAAATTTTCATTTAAAATTCGCTAAATTTTCACAATATATTAAAATGGTTTAGGATTATTTCACTTTTTAATTTTTTACTAATAAAAGGATGAATATTTTTGAGTGACGTAGTTTTGTGAAATAATGTAAATAGCGTAACATTAGGCTACCATTTATTTGCCTGAGTTTCATATAAAAAAGTAAATAAAGAAATAAATAAATAGCCTCAGATGAAATTAGCCTTAACAAGTTGGCTGTTTTATTGCAAAAAAAAAAAGTTTAAATCATTTCCGCAACAAAAACTTTATACAAATATAAATTACGACAGTTAAAAGTTTCCAAGCCAGTTTCAATATGTGACTTTCGGCCAACAAATAAAACCTGAAATCTGTTAGTTTGAGTAAAAATTGATCTCGGAGACATTAAAAGTGACGGTAGTTGAAGAAACATCGATATGTCGAGCTCCACTCCCAAAAAACGTCTTTTGTGCGAGAGTCAAAACATTTTGGAAACGATTCACTCCACGAAAATGCTCTCTGAAAGCAGGACTCTGTGCAGTGTTTGTTTACCTGTGCTATTTTACATGCCTTTGATGTGGCAACCATTTGTCCTTTTCTTCCTGCTCGCGCTTGTTTGATGGACAAATAAATTCATAAGCGAGGGCTTTCTGTGCGCGGGGATCGATACATCAATCTGAGCTTTTACTGAGAGCACCGTTCAGCCCCAGCTTGTTTTTATACCTCTAGATGAGCACCGGTGAACGCCACAGGAGAACCAATCATCAATCAGTGCGTCTCACTACCAGCCACCACAACAAAACACTGAGAGATGAGCAGCAACGAGCCATGGGCCAGAATATTACAACTGCAAAAGAATAGTGCACACACACAAAAATTAAATATAAATATAATTATAATTATAAATGTTTTAATAAATAAATTAATTGATTGATTGATGTGTGTAATTAATACATATTTTTTTTTTTTTTCCTGATGCATTTATGAAGACATAGTGCAAGTGTCATTTATGACTAGCGTATGGACATAAAGTGTGAATTCCCTGGGTTGTGTATTAGTAAGGTTTATTTAATATTCTTTTTCTGCTCGGACAGCTTCTTAAATCAATATCTCATGCTTAAAATGTGTATATTGTGTTTTTTTGTGATTTTGAGGAGCAGAGTTTTTTTTAGAGGAGAAAACTGTGATGTTGTTGTACTTTTTTTTTATTGTTTAAAGGGTGTTTTTATTTATTAGCCACAAAGCAACAGAGACTGCCTAAAATATACCTAAAACAATTAAAAATATAATAATAAAAATAATTTAATAATTTAAAATAATACATTTATTAGTAGTCATTTTCAAAATAAAGTTTTTTATTATTTTTTAATATATGAAAAATTGAAGTCTTTAATTAATTCATAAAGCGGACTAAATTCACTTAAAAGGATATTATTGGTAATAATGAAATAAACTAAAACCATTCTAAACTATCATTTATATATATATTTATATATTTAAAAATTAAAAATCAAACACACACACACACACATATATATATTAGTCATTACTTAACTACATAGAAAATATAATTGTATATATATTAATATACTAATATATATTAATATAAAAAAATTGTAAGAGTATAAATATAAAAAGGATTAAGAGTCCAAACATTACTTTCAAATTCACATTTTATTATAAATGCAAGATTATAAATATAAAATAAGAACATTGTTTGTAAAACTGTATTTTTAAATAATACTTTAATTAATATTAAGATTTTTTTTCCTGCATGAAGCAAATATTTAATAAAAATATATTAAAGAAAAATCCAAAAATTACTTTCTAATTAAAACATCAATACAAGAGTATTAATTACAATAAAATACTATTTAAAAATACAATATTATAAATAATATTAAGATTCTTTTTCCGGTTAGAAACAAATATAAGTTTGTGAATGAAAATAATATAACAAATATGATATAAAAATTACAAAAATTATATAAAAATACAATATAATAAATATTAATACAAAGACTTCTGTCTTTACATGTTTTGTTTTTTACTGCATTAGCAGGTTAAACAGTTTCACTTTTACTTTTTTTAATCCAATAAACTTATCTTGTCTGTGGATGTCTTCATATTTTACTGGAAAACAAACAAAATAGATTGAGAAAATGTACTGGTGCACTAAATCACATGCTAGAACGACAAATACAGTTCAATTAAAGCAAAAAGATTGATCGAATTCACCCAGGGCCGCGGGTTTGTAAACGTCCCGTCTGAGAAGAGAGATATTGAAAACAAAACGTGACGGGGGAGAAATATGGAAACATCAGGCTCTGCGAATATCTCTCTCTCACACGAGCCTCAAAGCAGCAGGAGAGATTTCACACAACATCGACTCCATAAACACAGATTCATCTGGAGAGATTAACAAATCTGAGCTAACATTGTCTTAATTTACCAGGTGCATTCACAGAGCCCTCCAAGAAGGATAAAGCTAATGTTTACAACTATAACCTTAAGAAAGCGTGGCTGATTCTGCTTCAGAAATGTAGAAACAGCCAGATAAACAGAGAAACTGAGCAGAAACATCTTTAAATGATTGAGACGCAGCTTCCAGTGTTTGACTGACAGCTCCGCTCCGCTCTGCCATTTACTATTGATCAGTGGAGAAAATAATGAAGTCCTCAAACCACAAGAAAACCCCCGCTCGTTATTTATTTGGCTCTTTTTTCCCTTTGAAAAAGAAGAAAAACAACATACTCTAATCATCTCCAACCTGTCAGTGTTGTTTTACATAATCTGTTATGTAATCTGCATAATATTTATATCATATACTGTAGGAAAAGAGTGGGAGAAATTTAATTAATCTTTAATAAAGTGACTAAAAAATACAAATCCGAGCACAATGAGATGTGATGCTCCAGTAATTCTTTTGATAATTTAGCTTGCTTTCTCTACACTGTAAAAAATGCTTATTTATTATTCTAAGTCCTAAATAAAACAAAGACTAGTGGAGTACATTTTACAAGAAGATACTTCAGTTTTTCTACTTGGAAATTTCATGTTAAATTCAATATTTTTTTTATTTACTGTTTCTTTCTGAAATTTACTAGCAATTTATGGGTAAAAAAAAAAATAGTTTTCTAAATCAGTGTAGAGTACAGCTACTATAAAGTGCCAAAAAGTGGTTTGTTGCTAATAAAATGTACAAATTTAATATTATATGAATATGTTAAATAATTATTAATATTTCATATTTAATTTTCAATTAAATATACCGTAAATATATTACATATTTAAAATGAGAAATAAATTTAACATTGTGTTAACAATATAATAAGAACCACACTAAACCCAAAGAATGAGTAATTCCTTTAACAAACAAAACTAATTATTAATAGCCTGCTTGCCTTTACCAAAGAAAAAATTTTTTCCATGTGCCTTGCTCTCCATTAGTTCCTAGTGAACCCAAAAAACAGACAATAGTTAAAAAACAGCTAAGACAAAATAAAAAACAAAAATAAAATACTATTTCAGTTTTTCTACTTAAACTCACATTTTATTGAATGTTTTACTTGACGTTTCATTGTAATTGTTTCTAACAATTTCTGAGTAAAACTTGTTTTGACATCAAACTGTTTCTAGTATGTTACTACTACTAAATAGCAAAAAGTGGTTTGTTGCTATAACACAAGTTTAAAAAGAAATATATTTATATATTCTATACAGTAAATGATTGATTATTTATAATTTCTACCTTTAATTTTGTAATTTAAATATTCATTTTAATGTAAACATTAGATATTACTATATTTATATATTTATTTTTTTTTTAAAGTTAGTTATTGATTTAAAGGGGCAAAACCTGTTTTGTTGCTACATTTTATAAAAATAACTATAATACGAAGTAAAAAAACAAGAAAACAGACGATTACCACCACCTGCAGAAACAAAAAGCAAAAGTAAAGGGAAATGGAGGAGTGAGAAATGCATCCGGCAGTCTTGGCCATGAGCATGCAGCGGTAAGACCCGAAGTAAGGGTTTTTTCTGCTGCGCTCCCCAGAGACGCACGCTGTGCTGTTTGGACTTTCATTGGAAAACTGGTGCCTGCTCTTTAATGAAAACTATATTTCACACCATGGGGGATGAAAGGCGCTCTTACTTTCCTCTCTTGGCCTGACAGCTCCCAATTCCTTCGGCATGTGCCAAGCGTTTGATTAGACGCAGCGAGAGGCTGAGCTGGATGCATGATAACCTTACACTTAACTTCATTCGTTCACCATGTTACATGTCATTCACACACTCAGCAATACAAAAACATGTAATATCAGCTTTCTGTGCTGTATCGCCACTGTTGCTTTAATCAGCTTGCAACAGGCCAACAGGCAGGAGGAACAAAACAGAAAACACACCGGTTGTTAGGTGTAGAGTATATTTTGTTGTGTTTTTATAGAGTGTTGTTGTAGAGAGTGTATGTCGAGAGGTTGAAAACTACATTTTTTGCATTGACACTGATTGCTGGGAAACGCTTTTAAAGGGGTGTGATGCATTCGCAGCACATTTTGAAGTGTAATGGTTTTTGCACTACTTTAGTGAGTATTGCAAAACTAAAATTTGCCAACGAAAAATTTGTCTCAAAATTAGACACGAAACATACGTTTTAAATAAAGCAATCTCAATTACACTAAGGATGCATGATATTATCAGACCGATATAAAAAAACCTCACAAACATGACACCTGTAAATTAAATAATTTTATATATGCAGATTTATTCATAAATGTGTAATATGTTTGTTTTTTAAATGAATTATGAGTTCTAAAAGATATTCAGAATTGTTACAACTCTTTTGCCTTAGACCATCTACAAATGTTAAATCTTAAAATAATATTTTAAAGGTTACCACTGCATCTTTCTGAAGAAAAAAATGTGATTGATATATAGTAGATTTATAATTATTTTCAAAGCTCATTTCATTATCACTTTTCATTGTTATTTTCAAAGGTCATTATAAATGAACTTCATTGTTTATTTAATTCTTATAAGTTTTTTGTTGAAAACTAACCAAAATTAAAAATAATTTGTTTATAAATTCCTCACAGGAGAGACTTGGTGTTGTTTTAAAAAAAAGAAAATATATCAGTATCAGCATCAGCTACTGGCCAAAATGAGTTGAAAAATATCGGCATATAGAATATCGGCAAAAATCCAATAACGTGCATCCCTAGTCTACACTAATCATTAATAGACTGCTTACGTTTAGGCCAGTGGTTAAACGGAAAAAAAATTCATGTGCCTTTCTCTCCATTAGTCCCTTGAGAACCCAAAATGGTTAAATGATTCCAATTAATAATAAAAAAAACATTATTAAAAATTAATAAAAATGTAATAAAATAAGCAAAAAAGTAAAAATATACACATTTATTTATATTTTAATTATACAATATAAAAATAAGTAAAAAAAAATATAAAATACATAAAATACATTTATAATACTATAATAAATGAAACTATGCCAATAAAATGTAAAACTAATTTATTTAAAAATAAAAAAAAAAAAAAAATAATAATAATCATACAAATTTTTATATAAATTAATATCCATTTATTATAATAAACAAATGCCATTCTAATAAAATAAAAATAAAAAAAATAAAAAATATTATTTTAAACTACGCTAGTAAAACTGTGGATGAAAACTAGCCATTGGCTAAATTTGGTACAATACATGAAATGGTAACATTAATGTTAAAATTGTACATGGTCCCTTTTCAAATAAATTTTAATAAAATAAAAATAAATAACAATATATAGATGAAAATTAAGTAAAAACAAAAAATATAAAATCTAATATATAATTAATATAAGAAACAAAACTATGCTAATAAAAATAAATAGATGACAGCATACAACAATTTCTAAGAAAATAATTCAAACCATGTTAATAAGTAACAAAATAAATATAAAATACATAAAACGAATTATTTATAATTTTTATAGTCAACTGTCCTATTCGATTTTGTATCATACTGAGATAATCAGGGTTTGGCTCAATCAGTCCATTTCCTAACATCAATCACTTTCATTCTGTCTGGCAAAGCCACTGGTTACTGTAATAATGAATAAATGTAGATGTAATTTGTGTGTGGTTTCTAATCTCTTTGCTAAAAAGCCAATTCTGTGTTCTTTGCACAGATGGGAAACTCCCACCAGATGCTGAGGTTAATTCACAACTGACCAAAAAAAAAAAAAAAAAAAAAACTCATTATCCTTAAGTAACGAGTATGGAAAATCATTTAATTAAAGTGAAAGGTTCATTGTTTCTGCTGTAATATCTGAGCCCTTAAAGAGCTGTGGGAATGGGATCTTGAAGATTTATTAGATAAATTTTGTTTGGAAAGTGGCCAGGGAGAAACACTTTAATAAAAAGTGTGTTTAATTCCCCTAAAGTTAATAAAAATGTAATAAACATAAATAAAACGATAAATATAAGAATGGAAATATTTTTGTAGTAAAATAATAAATGAAATCAAGTTAATAAGTAATCAATTAAATAAAATAAAAACAAATAATTTGCTATGCTAATATATATATATATATATATATCTAATATATTATATATATATATATGTATGTAATACAGTACATGACAAATCAAATCATGTTCAAATTTAAATACCACACATCTATATTAGAAATACAGGTTCCCTTGTGAGACAGACATATGAACGCAGCTCTGGCTCGAAAGCACATCTGGCTGAACGTTTATGAGTTATTTTGAGTCTCTCTCTGTGTTTCCTGCTGTTCTCTGGTGTCCCATCGCTGACAGCCGGTAAGTGGAGCCCATTTATCCTGCGTAGCTCGTGTTGTTAACCTTGCTAAAGTGCTAGCGCATCGCTCTGTAAGCGCGTGTTTGGAGACGTGGCCGGGCTCAGCTGACCTCCTCCTGCTGGCCGGATGGGGGGTGTGTAGCATGTTTCTTTTTTATCTGAATCTCTCTCATATTATTATATTCAACAGTGACTGTGGTTTTACTAATCTGACAGAAATTTACCATAGTTTTTGCTTGTTTACCATACTGTATGGTACTGTAGTAATACTATAGTAAAATTTCTTTGTTACCATGCAAAAACAATGATAAATGTCAACAGAATTTTGCAAAAATTTAAAATCTCGATTTTTCTAGAATGTTTGACCGATTCTCGATTTTTTTTTTTACGATTTTTAACTAGTCAGCTTAAAAATGTAACTACAACATGATTCAAGTTACTTTTTCTTTATTAACACTTTAGTTTAAGACAATGCTATTCCAAGTGCAGCACACATATGTTGTCAACATGATGTAAATGTTAAACTGTTAATTTGTTTGATGAAAAGATTCAAAAACTACAACTACATATCATTTAGATTTTTTTTGTAGATATTATGTGTTGGGAGATATTTCGGTGGGGATTTTTTCAGAAAATCTCAAAAGTCAAGGTAATTCAAATTCAAAATGACTGAGGGTATAACACCAGTAGACTTTTATTAACTATAAATGTTCTTTAAAAACAACAGCAATGATGCAAACATCATTTGCTGTTGAATACTCCCGAGCGGTATTCAAGGCTTAGTGTATCCCATCATGCATCATGTTCTGGTAATAAATTGCGAGACTTTTTGCCGAGATCGCGAGAGGTCACGGAAACCTTTCCAATGTAAGTTAAATATTAATAATAATTAGATATCACACCATTAGGTAATGAAAAGTTATACACACACTTGTGGTCTTCATCTTCACTTGAACACTTGGGCCAAAAACAGGAAATACATCATATAAGTTGTCAAGTGATCAAATGCAAAGACTGCAAGTGTGTTTTTTTTTAGACAAGGCATGTGTGAATGATGCTTAGTGCTATATATATGGTCCTTCACAGAGCACGTCACTCACGAGCGGTTAATCAAATGCACCAACATGCGACTGGATCCTTCTTTTCTCTTAACTGTTATAACCGCAATATTGACAAAGTGTCAATTCGAACATTTGGTAATATTTCTAATATTCAAAATCGCGATTCCTCTATTTCTAAAAAATAAAATCATGGCAAAACAATTAATTCGAATTAATCGATAAAATCAGGAATATCACAGGTAAACTGTTATCACGCAAAAACTAACTGTAAACTTTCATAAAGTATTATTTAACTGGGTTTACTATGGTTTTACCCCAAATACCACAGTTAAAAAGTGGCTACCATGTAAGAACCATGGTTAATTTTCATAGATGGTGATATTAGCCTTGTTTACTATGGTTTTACCACAAATACCACAGTTAAACAGTGGTTACCATATAAGAGCAATGGTAAATTTTCACCAAAGTTGGTTTTACCACAACAAATACGCCCACAGTTTAAACAGTGGTTACCATATAAGAGCAATGGTAAATTTTCACCAAAGTTGGTTTTACGACAAATACCGCAGTTAAACAGTGGTTACCATATAAGACCAATGGTAAATTTTCACCAAAGTTGGTTTTACCGCAAATGCCACAGTTATTCAGTGGTAACCATATAAGAGCAATGGTAAATTTTCACCAAAGTTGGTTTTACCGCAAATGCCACAGTTATTCAGTGGTTACCATATAAGAGCAATGGTAAATTTTCACCAAAGTTGGTTTTACCACAAATACCACAGTTAAACAGTGGTTACCATATAAGAGCAATGGTAAATTTTCACCAAAGTTGGTTTTACCACAAATACTACCACAGTTAAACAGTGGTTACCACATAAGAGCAATGGTAAATTTTCACCAAAGTTGGTTTTACCGCAAATGACAGTTTTTTTGTGTTTTTAATATATGAGAGATGTTGAATTTTCACCAAAGTTGGTTTTACCACAAATACCACAGTTAATCAGTGGTTACCATATAAGACCAATGGTAAATTTTCACCAAAGTTGGTTTTACCACAAATACCACAGTTAAACAGTGGTTACCATATAAGACCAATGGTAAATTTTCACCAAAGTTGGTTTTACCACAAATACCACAGTTAAACAGTGGTTACCATATAAGAGCAATGGTAAATTTTCACCAAAGTTGGTTTTACCGCAAATGCCACAGTTAAACAGTGGTTACCATATAAGAGCAATGGTAAATTTTTCACCAAAGTTGGTTTTACCACAAATACCACAGTTAAACAGTGGTTACCATATAAGAGCAATGGTAAATTTTCACCAAAGTTGGTTTTACCGCAAATGCCACAATTATTCAGTGGTTACCATATAAGACCAATGGTAAATTTTCACCAAAGTTGGTTTTACCACAAATACCACAGTTATTCAGTGGTTACCATGCAAGAACTATGGATTTCTTTTTTTAAAGAAGGCAATTTGAACTTTGCTTACCATGGTTTTACTCCAAATACCAAAGTTAAACAGTGGTTACCACATAATAACCATGGTAAAATTCTTAAAATACTACAGCTACCATGCCAAAATGTTCAAAAGACATTGATGCCGATATAATCATTCTGATCAGCAGGTGAGTTTCTACAAAAATAGCAAATAAAATGGATTCCAGCATCTAAAAATGCATCTGAAGTCCTGACATGCCTTGAAAACCTTTACAGACGGTGGAAGAGAGATTGAGAGGAGGCTTTCACTCATTTCCAGACTGCAGACGACAGCGGCTGTGGTTCTCAGCATGTCTCAACATGCCTGGAAAGTGTGTTTGAGTCTGAACTCATATAGAGTCTTTCCTCTGACAAACACGTGCAAGTAACACCCATCTGAACACTTCAACACCAGGAGGGCTTCTTCAGGAGATGGGTTTCTATGGCAACTGTTTGAGCATCTCTCACAAGATGGTCGAGAGACACAAACTCAACATGAGAGAGAGAGAGAGGGTCAGATAAGAGTATGTTTGAAAATAGCATACTCTGTGTCTTTTATAAGAGCAGTGGAGAAACCGAAGCGGCCGAGCTCCTGTGAGAGTTTGTATAAATTTGCAATATATGTGATGTTTTAAGTTGGTTTAGTTTTTAATAGTTTTTAATATGTTTGTAATGTTAAAAGAGGCAAACTGCTTTATAAAAGCAGAACATTTCAGTAAATCTGTTTGCTGCTGAATGTTAAATTTTATATATTTAGTGATATTTAATGTCACAAAATGCTTTGTTCTGAAACGCCTCTGAAAATAAAAGTAAAGCTTTTATTACAAAGTAAATGCAAAAGGTTTACACAAGACTAAAAAAAACAGTAATGCACTGTTTTTAATAAATAAAAACGAAAATGTATAATTTCATAAAATATAATCTATAATAATAAAATCAAATTATTTAAATGATTGCAATTTATATTATTTTTAAGTTTTTCTATAGTATAACTAACTGTAGCACCAGTATCTTGGTTGAAACATTGCAGATTAGTGCTAAATCTTTTAAATTTATTTTATTGTTGTTTTATTGTTGTTGTTTTACTCCAAACACCACACTTAAACTGGGTTTATTATGGTTTTACTCCAATTACTTTATTTAAACTGGTTTCTGGGGAAAAAACTTTGGTAAACTTTCATAGAAGACCATTTTACCAGGATATAGTGTGGTTTAATTCCGAATACCACAGTTAAAGTATTGTTACCATGCAAAAACTATGGTAAACTTTCATAAAAGGCTTTCGTAAAAACTTGGTTAACAATGTTTTTACTTCACATACTTAATTTAAACTATGATATCCATTCAAAATCTATTGTAGATTTGCATTAAGGCTATTTTACTATGGTTTACTATGGTTTACTCTAGCTATCACAGTTAATCTACGGTTACTATGCAAAAATTATAGTAAATTGACAAAGGATAATTCTACCTGAAGTTATAATGATCTAGGCCAACTATAAAAATCGTGACGAAACTATAGTAACTATGCAAGAACCATGTTAAATTAATATTGATTCAATTTCACTTAATTTACCTTAATTTGCACTTAATTTAAATTTATATGCATCAAGATTAAATAGTGATTTTTATTAAATTACAATTTGTATTAAAATGCATAATCTAATGAAAAGTGGCATGAAAAATCTGTTGAATCGTAGGAATCAATTAACTGCAACAGTTACAACTCACATATCTGAATTAATACAATCATGCTAGTCAAAAGAAAATATCGCAAAATGAGTCTAATGACATGTCTAAAAAAACAAAAAAAAACTTGATCTACAATTAAAAAGTGCATTAAAATTGTGATATTCACTAAGTTGCTTGAATCTATATTCCCATATATAATGAAACGAGCACACATTTATCATTAATATGATATATTATCCAGTTCTTATAACCACAAGAAAGAAATATTTAAATTAGTGTTTTAATTTGTTTTGTTAGATTATTAATTGAAAGTTTTTCTTTATATAATTTTTTCTATTTGTTTGTATTTTTTTTTGTATTGTGTATTTATTAATACACACGCATGCATGTATATATTTAAGAAATATGTTATGTTTATATTAAATATATCTACATATAAATTATATGAATCTAAATATTTTCAGAATATGCATTATACTGTTTGTGTGTGTATTTATACATATACACAGTATAACATTTTTTTTTTTGGATGAGATTAAGCAAATAACCACAATTAATCATTTGACAGCACTAATTTACATTTTACATTTAATATCTAATCTCTAATGTAATAGTTAACATCTCTGATTTTAATAATTACGAATTAACTGATTTTTCTCCTGAGAGTTTTAAATCTCAATTATCTCAAACTGTGCACAATTTTGCCAAGTTTGCAAGTCAAAGATCTCAATACGAACTAAAACTACCTGAGCTGATTGTCAAAAACTGTTGCATTTGTTCATTTCTACAAAATAAGCACAAAAGAAAACAAAAGCTGCAGAATCCGCTGAAGACCGCAGGCCATAAAGTCATAGTGTGCATTTTGTGTGTTTGTGTTATCAGAAATAAATGAAACTGCTCTTACAGGCGGGAATCGGCCTGTCCCAACATGCTGTTTGTTTAATGGCTTCCTTTGCTGTGCTAATCAAACGTACGCCTGCCGGATTTGCAGAAACCACTGCATCTTATTTCCAGAGCTTAAGCGGAGAGACTCACACAATCTGCTGGTGTAGCGACAAGGACGGTCGAGGGCTTCGGCTGAGTGGAAATTCAGCATGTTCAGCAAATATGAGCTGGTGTTCGTGCTCTGGATGCGCGAGGGGCAAACGCTGCCCTTTTGAACTGCTTTCAGATCAGTTTACCCTAGCTAAACGGCTCCAAAAAGCACAATAAAGATGCACGTCTCAATAGATAGGAGAACAACTGCTTGTCTTGCTAAAGAAAAGATAACTTACTTCATGAAAAACAAACCGGTCAAAACTTTCTACTTTTAAGACAGGGACTCAAACTTAACTTAGTTTTGCTCGACATACTCTAGGTGTCAAATAAAAACCAAGCTAACACTTTACAATAGTTGCGTATGCTGAAATGAGTTAGTAAACAAAAGCTAACAATGAACAGCACTTTTACAGCATTTATGAAACGTTGGTTATTTTTGTTTTTTAATTATTGGTCATTTTCAGTTACCAAAATCAAATACGCTTGTATTGGCTGTGATTAAATTGTTTCGTGTTCAAAGTGGACAAATTATGCAATTTATGTAACTTCACATGGCGCCTGGTTGTAAAATAGATTGCAATAATCTACTTTAGTTTGGATGTGTTAAAAGTGGAGATGTTTTGATGTTAATGTATGTTCAGATGGAGTATTGGTTTTGTGGATTCTTGATGTGAGATAAATATATATGTTAAGATTTTGGGATGTTTAGGGATAATGTGATATACAGATTATATATTGAGACACTATCTGTTTATGATTTTTTGTGTTTTTTTTTATAATGTTGTTTGTTATGAAAATTATACATAAAAAGATGTATAATCTGACCACCAATACAGTTTTAAATTAGTCTCTATGCTAGTTAAGCAAAGTCAATTATACGGTACTGTCGTAGATCTCACATCTAACGCTAACTGTTTGTATTGTGTACTGTGCGCTAGTGTGCTAGGTCAGCTGTAGTTTAAGTTTATCTACCAATATACTGACTTCAGGTCAGCATTAAAGGCTTATGTATCTCGGGTCGCTCATCAACCATGAAAAGTGCTGAAAAAGTGGGCAGAAAATGGCGCTTAGGTCTCACAACAATCCATCACTGCGACCCCATCTGTGGATCTTCATAAGCACTGACATTCCCAGTACAAGAGAGGAGAGCGGCTCCTCCCACCTGCTATACTATGATTTATGGAAAAGCCGCCATATCAGAGAGAATGAGAGTGATGTTTCTCTTTACACATTTCTAGTTGCACTTTCCAAAGACGCAAGGTAGGCTAATTTTCCATTTGCAACCCTTCAGTCTAAGCATGAAACGCATGTAATTGAGGAGGACTCGTGCTTTCCCACATTTTAAGGGCAACAGTGTCTTGCAACATGTAAATGCAACAGATGTTCTCACACTTCTGTGAGCACTAGCAGGATGTTTCATAGGGGACGCAGCTGAGAGTGCTAATTGGCCAAACCGTCCAGGCCGGAAACAGTAATAACAAGAAATGTGTGAATGTGGACAGATGTAAACTGGAAAACATCAGGAAGCTGTTTGGAAAAAGCTGAGGGAGAAGCTACGATTAGCTATGAGCTTCTATAGACAGACAGACAGATCTATACTCAGACAGAAAGACTGCTCTATACTCAGACAGACAGACAGACAGACAGACAGACAGATAGATAGATAGATAGATAGATAGATAGATAGATAGATAGATAGATAGATAGATAGATAGAAAGACAGACATAGATGGACATAGATACGTGAATGTCTAGACAGATAGACAAATGTATAATCAGACAGACAGAGAGACAGACAGATATATTTAAACACCCTAATGCAACTATTTTTTGTAAAATCTTTTCAATTTAATGTTTTTCTCTCTTTTCACACTTCACTCAGATGGAGAGGCACCTATACACACACAAGTTGGTGAGGCAGCTATGCTCTCAAGCGTGCATAAGCACACATACACACACACACACACAGGTTTTCAGCCGCCGTCGCCATGACCGATGATAATGTGAACAATATTTCAGGTCTGTGAGTAGCCGGGCCGAGCACAGATGATGGCGGATGCTAATGCAGACTGAGACTGCGGCGAATGAAGCTGGATCAGGACTGACCCCTACAGGTCAAGATGGAATTACACCCATTCAACACACTCCAGCAATGACTTCATGGGTTATCTGACAGGGAAACAAGCCACACTTGGACTAGCTAGTTAGCCATGGGGCTAAAAATTCAACATCACTTCAGCAGAACATCAAATAACAGTGGCTTTCAGTGTGATGAGTGCAATTTTATAATACGAAGGCAAGGTAGCATATTGGGTTAAGTGGCTGATTTGGCTGATGCAAGGTCTGATTTAAAGGATTGATGATGGTTTTTGCAGCAATGGTTTTTAAGAGTACTTATACAAAAAAAAAAAAAACTCACCTTCATGTATTTTCACACCTCTAAGATTTACTTTTTTCAATAAAATACAAAATATCTCAACATTTTTACTTGAGAGACAAAATGATTTAAAGAAATATACAGTTAACAAATTACAAACAAATAAAAATGTTATTATTTACTCTGCTTTAAATTGTTCCACACCTGTATGAGTTTATTTTTCTGCTGACATTTTGAAACATTTTGGTAACAAAACAGTTGCTGGTAGCCATTGGCGTCCACAGTATTTTATTTTATTTTTTTTATACAATGGAAGTAAATGGCTAATGTAAATTGAAAAAACCGTAAGAAAATCTAATTCTTCAAAAAAAAAAAAAAAAAAAAAAAAAAAAAAAAAAAAAAAACAAATGATCATGAAAGTATTCAATAACAATGTTATACATTATTTTATAAGTCTTCTAAACTTACAGCCTTATCCAAGTTTAAGTTGTTATTTACTGAAAATTCTCCTCCCAGCTCAAAAAATTCAATTTTGACACTTGAATTTCAATTTTGCATTTCAATTGTTGTCTGATCTTTACACAAATCTATTGTATTGCTTCAAAAATATAACTCGAGTCAAATAAACTACTTTTAATGACACATACGGTTTTCATTCTTTTTGAGTTGTAATATATATAAATCATTGCATTTTCATAATTTTAAGACCTTAACATTGATTTAAATGACATGAGGGTGAGTAAATAATACTAGACAAAATATTCCACCATTTTACAATGCAAACAGCACAAAATACTAGTAGATCAAACAGTTTTGCTAACAAACACACACTAGCAGCTGTAATGCTGCATGTTTAGAGTGGAAATGCATGTATGATTGATTCTAAGCATATAAAAGCACGGCACACTGACAGAGGACCTTAACAACTAATTGATAAAGAAATAAATTAGCACTCCACAGATATGCAGATCAAGCTTCTGGAGATGTCTAATTCTGCATATGTGCGCTAACGTGCCGTGCAGCTTTAGCAGGACACGTGGACACTTAAGGGTGACGAGAATCTCTGGATCAATATTCAGAGCTGCAAACACAGATGTAAAGTAAGATTACTCTGACACAGGCTGTGATTATTTAACATGCTATAATTGAATCATTATCTGCAAAATGTGACATTCTGAAGAGGCTAATTGGGGAAATGAACCCATAGCAAGAAAATACATTGCACTACAAAATAGACATATCTGTATTAATTAGCATCAGCGTTGTTAACATTAACTAAAACTACAACTAAAACTTGGCGAATATTTGAAAAAAAACTTAGTTTAACAGAAATATTTCAAAGAAAATAATAAAAATGACAAAAGCACATAAAATTACTAAAACAAACTGAAATTAAAATCAAAAATTACAACTGAATTAGCTAATTCAAAATATTGATAATGCTATATATATTTTTTTGGTTTTGTTTTTTTATGATATAAAGCCATGTCAGCAAAAATGGCTATATTCAATGCAAAAACAACTCCATCATTCAAACAATTCAATCAATATCCTTTCAATATAGGCCTAATATTTACAATAATTTAACAATTTTGTCTTAAAAAGTCAACATACTATAAAAATAATAACAACAACAAAAAATATAAGAAGTCTTTCAACTTACTATATGACAAATTCTAAAATTATTTCCGGAGAAACCTTTTTTAAAATGTCCATTAATATATTTTCTGAATACAAATGTTGTGTAGTATCATTTAAAAATGGGCATTCTATTAAAATTAATTTTATTAAATTAATACTACAGTAAAAGTGATAAGCACTGTGCTATGAGATATACAATCACTGACGTTTTTAACAAACTAAAAATAAAAATACAACTAAATACTGTAACAAATGTTTTGTTAAATGAAGAATCTAAAAATAAAACATGAAAAACTTAAATGTAAATTAGAAATGTTGCTTAAAGTACAAGTTGACGTACTAAAATTACTAAAAAAATCAATTAAAATAGTAATAAAAATATTATACAAAAAAGAAACTTGGAAAAAAATGACAAAAGGTACTAAAATGTTTATGAAAATAAAAAATTAATTAGCTAATTTAAAATATTAATACTATTAAATGATATACTACAGTAACAGTGGTTAGCATTGTACTATGAGTACAGATTTGTACCGTGTTATTAACTCAAACTCAAAAATAATTTTCATTAATTGAAAAAGTTATAATAAAAAATTTTTTTTACATGTAAAACAAACTTAGAATACTAGACATGTTGCCTTGGACATTAATTGAAAGTAGTAAAATTTGTAAAACTGAAATAAAATGCTTAATCTAAATGGAAATATTTAAAAGAAAAACAAATAATAAAAAATCATAAAAAGCACAACAAACTTACTAAAACAAACAAAGTAAAAATTTATTGTAATTTTTTTTGTTAATTCAAAGAAATACCATAACACAAAAATATTGCTTTATATCAGTTAGTTGCCAAGTCAACATTTTGAGTATTTTAATAATCACAAACCACACCTAAAATAAACAAATCAGAAATAATTAGTAATATTTATTATTAAAATGAAAACTAAAGTCAAATAAAAACTAAAAATATAAAATCAAATGCTCATTCAAAACATTAATAAATACTAAATTAGTAAATAACAGTGATTAACTTTGCGCTATGAGTAGATGAAAGTGTGCGCGTTACAGATCTTACGCTGCCAACCACCAATGCAAAACTTTCAAAACTTCAACTGAGAGACTGAATTCACATTTTATTAGTGCTCCAAAAAACTTGTCCTTTACTAAAGTTGCATAAAGTCCAGTTTTTCCCAAATACATTTCTAAAGCCAGGCACTAAAAGCAGAGCTGAGGGTGCATTAATTTCGAGCAGACAGAGTCAGGGTGAACCGCGCCGCACCAATCAAAGATCAGGAACCGGCTCTTCTTCTTTTATTTATTTTGTGAGGGAGGAGGGGAGGGGTGGTCAGGGTGTGTGTGATTTCTTTTATGTTTTTTTTTTTTGATTTTTTTCTTTTTTATTGAGGGGAAGGAAAACACTCCATTTTTCCTTTTAACAAACACGAATTTGAGAAATCCCTAATGGAAGGAGCTAAAAGGCGAGCTTTGTCGAAAAAAACGGCGTTGGTCCTCCTGGAGGAGAGCATGCAACTGCCATCTCACACTGCACTCGTGTTGCTGTTACAATGGACAAGATTATTCCAGTTTCCTGGGCGATTTTCCTGATTTTATCGATTAATTCGAATTGAATGTTTTGCCACGGTTTTATTTTTTTAGAAATTGAGGAATTGCAATTTTGAATAGAAATATAACCAAATGTTAGAATTAAACACTTTGACAATATGGCAATGATAATAGAACGATCCAAAACTACAAAAGAACGATCCAAATGCATGTCAGCGCATGTGATTAACTGCTCACGTGAAGGACCATAAATGCAGTGCTAGGTGCCATTCAGAATGATGTCAATTGTGTTGACAAAGATGCGACACAGGCGCGTGGAATAGGAAAAAATGCAAGAAGATGGGAGTGAACTTCTTTTAACTTGAGCGCCGTGTTAGACTGCTGTTTCATGCATGAGACGCTGCAAGAGACACGAGCGCAACAGTCAAACAAGTCCACGTTTACACAGAAAAACAATGGAAAAGCAGCGCAATCAAATAAAACCCGTAACTACTACTCTGATAATTCATGTTTGTATAATGGTGACAGACTGAAAGCTGCTGGTTTTTGTTTGTTTTTTTTTGTTTTTTTTACAGAACATTTATATTTAAAAATATTCTACTTGTGTTATACCTTCAGTCATGTTGTACAAGTCTGTACAAGATGTAGTTGTAGTTCATGCATCTTTTCTGCGAAGATATTTAACAAGTGATTTGTTTAACATTTACATCATGTTGACAACTTCATGTGCGCTGCACTTGGAATGAAAGTTCCTTTATTAAATAGATGTTTAATGAAGAAAACGTTACTTGAATCATGTTGCAGCTACATTTTTAAATTGACTGGTTAAAAATCTAAAAAAAATCAAGAATAGGTAAAACGCATGTAATTATTTATAATTTATTGTTATTACAATAGTAAGTGCATGTAACGTGTAACAAGGACTCCTTAAAATAAAGTGTTACCAAATAATATAATTAGTATTTTATTAAAACAAAAACTTACTTATTTCTATTATTATTATTATTATTATTATTATTATTAAATATATAATAAAATATTAGTAATAATAGGCAAATAAATATTAAACAACAAGTACATAATTTTATCAATTACATTTAAACAGAATTTCTTTAAAAAAATAATAGCTTTATTAATAAAAACAACTTAATTTAACAACTTAAAAATACTGATTATTAATAATATTAATGATGATAATGATGATAATTAATATTAATTATTTTTAAATATTATTATATGTACTTATTCTTAAACCTATAATAAAATTAGTAATAAATAAAAAATACATAATTAAAATAATATTATCATAAATATTATTAGAATGATTCATAATTGTTAAGAAACATAATAAAATTAATATAAAAACAATAACAATACAATTAATAAAAATAGTAATAATTATTAATAACATTAACAGTAATGTTTTATTCTTAAAATACATAAAATGTTAGTATTATTATACAAAAACAATCAATTAATACATAATTTAGATATTTCTATTTTTTTATAATTAAACAAAACATTAGATGTATTAATTCTACACATCTGACCTTTCCCAATCTGTCAATCTACGCTCATCTAAATGAATTCAGCACACTGTGGAGTCGTGACCTTGCGTAACAATTACAGAGGGTGTGAATAAACCTGCCAGTGATCAGAAACTGTCTCCAGTGTGATCTGACAGCACGTCTTCACAATGGCAGAGCGACCTCACATGATGGCCGTTTAGGAATCAAACCCCGTCCCGGTGTTATCGTCCCGTCACAGACGCACTAAACACTTCACATGTGGAGAACATCATATAAGAGTGGATTATTACCCTCTGGTTACTCTAATAACAGCTCCAGCTCGTCCTTTACAGAGGTTACCCGTCGGACGTGTTATGATAATCCAGGCATTGACATAGAGAGCATAAAGCTGGCTGCTCCATTATTAATGCTGCTATTATGAATAAATAATGCAGAGCTCAAACAGCACGATGCATCTTTGGCCCACAAATCTAGTTTGCACAGACACACCTGCCGGAAAATCACGCAGGTCGCATTAATATTTCCATTCGCATGTATTTATCTTTGCACGAGAAGGTTTTCTTCCCAAATCAACTTAAAAAGCAAACATATAATGTCTGTCATGAACATGTCTAAGTCATATTTCATGAAAATCATGAACAAATGCTCAAACATTTGGATCATACAAATATGTCAGTGATAATGGCATTGTCGATTAGCATGTCATTATAGATATACTTTATTACGATGAAAATTATAATAAGAAGAACTCAGATGAACCATATATTGCCTTAGTCCTGTGTTTATTAGTCACATTTAATCAATGAAAGCAGTTAAATCTTATTATCCAGGCATTTCCTGAAAGATACGCATGACAATCGCAGCTTCTTCCTAACCGCGATTTATTGCCTTTGTGATTTAATTTCAATTAATTGTGCAGCCCTAGTAAAAATGCAAAAAATTAACAAAGATCATAAAAAAAGGTTTCATTTTTTTAAAGGGGTCACCGGATGCCCATTTTCCACAAGTTGATATGATTCTTTAGGGTCTCAATGAAAATTCTGTAACATAGTTTGGATAAAATTTCTCAATGGTAGTGTAAAACAGCAGCCTTTTTTACCCTGTCAAAAACAGCTCTTTTCAGAGCAAGCCGTTTTGTAGCATTTTCCTTTAAATGTTAATGAGCTCTGCTGACCCCGCCCCTCTCTTCCGAGCTGCTTTTAGAGTAGGGCTGGGATGATAAATCGATGCAGAATCAATTCGTGGCTCGATTCTTAGATTTTCAGAATGCATCGCGATTGATTGTTTAGTGGATTCCTTCCTTAGATTTTAACAGCAGATGGCGCTCTGATCTAGTTTTTTATCTGATCATATTTTTTGTTCGTGAAGTAGAAAGCCAAAGAGCGCTAGTGCATTCGGCATATCATGTAATATCACCTCAGCTTAGAATGCTTTTATGACGCGAGATTAATGTAAACACAACCCACTTTGAACACCTTTGTAATTCGCTTCAACCTTTTCTAATTTTATGAATTATTACAAAGAAAGTGTGTGTCAGGAAACAAGCAAGTACGGTTGTTTTCTTGGAGTGCCAGCTGATGTTCAAAAACTATGCTCAGAATCGATTAAATGAGAATCGTGCTGCATTCCCCTCAGAATCGATGCTGAATCATTTCCTGATTCGCAATGCATCGATTTATTTTCCCATACCTATTTCATAGAAACTGTTTACTTCAGCTGCATTCATCATGAAACTTGCTAATTAGCACATTATTAGGAAAGGAGATTTGCAAAGATTCATTAAAAAAAACCTTACACTCACTTCTTCTGTGGGTGAAGCTGGATCACGAATGACGAATGAAAACAAACGTAATCCACTGTGTCTTCAGTGGCTCAGATGTCAGGAGTAAAAAATGACTGCTATGTTCATTATGACATCCAACAACAGAACACCTCAATCTCTTAGGAGTCATTCTTGTGTAGATCTGCTCTGGAGTTGAAACAATGGTGGACTGATGACAGTCACTCAGGGCGGGTCTAAGGTAAGACGCCAGTCCAGTCTGTGCTGAAACACTACTGTCAATCAAACTATTGAGATCGGCTCGATTTGAGAAAGAGTTAAAGTTTTAGGAGATTTAATAAATCTACTTATTGTTTGACCCAAAATGTAATTCCATACAAAACAGTGTTTCTTAAGGAATACTAGTATTTTGCATCTTTCTCCAACATTTCAGCACGATGAACTACAATACCCAAAAACTCCTAAAACCGGCCTAATGCGGTTTACAGATCTTAGTTGGCCACCATTCTGGTTCCGGCTAGTCTGGTTTGATGGTTTTAAGTAGCCAAACTAATCACTTGCTTCCTGCAAGACCATCAAACAACAGGAAGTAGGCGAGGGCTAGCGTGTCCATCCATAAGAGGAAAGTTTGAATAGTTTCTCTATGTTGCGTTGAGAGTATGACGCTGCAGAACAGCGCTGCGAGGACGCCGGCAGGTGACGAGGAGAAATCGATCGCCGCTGCTCACAAACACGCTATTAATTTCTGGCCTGCCGTGTTTCTGTCAGGTCGCGAGCGAGACGTGGGAGCTTGTTTCTGATGAGACACTTTTGGCCTCCGTGTGTTCTGCTGACTGCTCGCTTCAGGAGATGGAGAAATACTCACTTTGCCTTTCCTTCGCTGCTCTATTATCATTTTTAGCTTGTTCTGGTTGTTGTTTAACAGGTTTTTTAAACATTTACTAAAAGAATTATACAACAGTTTAACTGCATGAGGTTCAAATTCAGAGTAGCCTACACTTTTTTAAATTGGATTTATTCACAATTTAAAAAAAAAAAAAAAAATGGAGGGGGGGGGTACAAAATTAGGTATAGCTTTAAATTTAATACTTCTCACACGTCATAAAAAGGTTTGGTCTTTAAATAGTTAACTACATTATTTAAACTAGCAATGAAAAACACTTTAATCTTACTATAAAGGTTAATGCTAAACAAGGATTTGCTGAACTAGGTTTTATTAACTCAAACTATGCTGAACCAGTTCATTTAGAACACAGATTAATTAATTTAGGGATTAAAAACTTAACCTGTGATTAAACCGGTTCATTTTGCCCATCGTGATGAGGATTGATGGATTATAAATCAAATTAAAATTTAAAGTAGCAAAATTAAAGCTAATGTATCTTAAATTTAAATGAACACTACCATTTAAATGAAGGTCTAAATGTAAGTCTGCTTGCTTTAAAGTAAAGAGTAAAGATTGATGCAACGGAATTGTTACTTTTCAATTTCAATTCAACTTTTGATTAAAACGTTCTTGAAATAAATTAACTTGAAATAAATTAACATTAACTGAAATCAAATATTTCTTTATTTTAGCAAGTTTTCAAGGCAACATTTTTCATTTTACTTTAGTAACTTGATGTACTAAAGCTAACACTGAAAAAAAAAATGAAACTGACATAAAATGCATTTAAACAAGGTTTAATATTTGGTCTGTGCATCTGCTATTAACCATGAAATACTCGCGTCAAATTGCCCCGCAAACAGCATTATCACTATTTAATTTCCGTAAGGCCATTCCAGTGATGTCATAGAGGGTACTTCCTCTGAATGACAGTGAGAAGTGACAGCTGACAGGTGACTGAGGTTTGCACAAAAACTGTGACAGGGATCAAGCGTGACGGGGGCTCATCAGACAGCCGAAGGGAGCCCAAGCGTGAAGCAGCCCGTCTGTGAGACGAACCAGCCGAGCCTCAAATATACACGGACCGGATGTGCATGTGTGATACGATTATCTCGAGAGACATGGGTCAATGTTTACACCTCAAACAGACAGACCTTTAGTCAAAGTAAACAAAAGCTAGCATGCTGCAAAGTACTGTATAATGCTGCCTAAATACTTAATAAACCTTACAAATGCTACATTATTGTCAAAAACAGTAGGTCTAAATCGATTAGTGAGTTCAGCGCTAAACTCGTCCACAGATTCTTGATATCATCCTAGAATGGACAGGATCAAAAGTTTTTTGAAAGTGGTCAAAAACCAGTGAGGAACGTTTTTGAGAGCAGACAAAACAGTGAGTGGGTCTCATTCACTAGCTTGTGCATGAAATCTACAAACGTTTTCAAGTGCTTAATTTACAATATTCTGTATTCATCAGAAATCTTTTTGTAATTTATGAAAATTGTTTCAAGTTTATGATAAATTAATGTCTTGTGAAGCCAAAATCTGAGCGTTTGTAAGAAACAAATCCATCATTAAAATGTATTTTAGCCCGAAAGCTTTAGTTTGAGGTTAGAAGTTTGTGGTTAATATATAATTACATTTTCCATAACAACATTCCTCTTTTGGCTTATAATCGGTGCTTGATCTGTGCAGATTTCTCTCCTGATTCAGATCAGATGACTTTTTTACTGGAGGAAGTGGTTTCTGGATTACGGACTCGTATATTAGTTAAAAATGTCTAATGACAGATTCATTTCTTTCGGCTTTACAAGATGTTTACTGGTGTGGATTATTGTGATGTTTTTTTTTTTTTTTGTTTGTTTTGTTTTTTATTATGGCGGCAATTATTTGCTGAGCATCCATTGCTGAGCAAGTGATGTAATGCTACATATCTCCAGATCTGATGAACAAACAAACTAATCTTAATCTTGGATGGCATGAGGGTGAATGTATAGTTTAAATTCAATGTCGTTTTGGATAAAAACATAGCCTAAATATTACATGCCACTCAAATCAAACTACATTTTATGACATGCAACTACAATTGTACAGATGCACAAAATAACGACAAAACAAATGCATATATTTCATCAACGCTCTAAAAACGCAAGTATGCTCAGTAGAAAGCAGAAGTGAATGGCTGCGGTATAAATAACGAGGGGATGAGCAATCTTTCTGGGTAGTTATCAATCACTGCTGTGTGCTCACTGAGGCCGGGCCGCACGATGACTCATTGCTGTAGCAGGAGCAGCGGTGTCCGTATCCCAGCAGTCACGGGTCAAACCACACACTCTCACTCACGCAAACTCCCGGCCAGGTCACACGGCGTGGTTATTCACGCACACGCTTGGCTGAGCTCTCTGGCTAACAGGAAATGAGGCAGTCAATTGAACGAGGCCCAGGCTGTCGATAGGAACTCGGCGCTTTCGGATTTGTGCCTTGCTAAAGAGTCCAGGGCTAATGCTGCGTGCCAATGCTAACGGAAGGGTGACGTGACCTCTACCTGCTACACAGAAACTCGTAAGTGCAATGGAAACCCATTATATATTTGGCTTTAAGTGCACCTGCTCACACTGGAACTCAAGCATGCAAAGTTATTCTGGACAGCAGGATATCTGAAAATTCCTGTTTAGAAAAATAAAAGGGTTGTTAAAAAGGAGTTGCAACCAAAAATCAAATGTTCATCTTACTTGAAAAAAAATTGTTTATGAGGATTTGTGTTTAGAAAAATTTATGGGTTTTTTAATATGGTTTGTGTTGCACCTTGTCTTCAACTTAAAAAAAGGTAACTAATTCAAAATTATTTAATAAATAAATAAAAGAAAAAAGATACAAAACATTAAATAAATATAAATGCATACTGATGCTAGATTATTTTAGTAAAAATGGAAATGCATTACAAACAACCCAAAAGGTCATAAGGTATTAAATGCAAATATCAAGCCAACTTGCAGTTTCTTAAAAACCTGCTGTTGCTTGTGTTAATATTCAGTTGGGATATTAAAATCAAATCAAAATGTACAATGAAGAAGCAATTATATTACAGTAAACTTGCAAAAACAACATTACAATACCCAAAACCCAGCAAAAAGTGGCAAACGTTTGCTGAACTCATCCTTATTAAAAGCCCTGGCTCTTTTAATTTAAACATTCATTTATTTTTGCAAATATTTAATTGTCAAGAGTTATACTTCCAACTACTTAGGAATCTAAATGATATTTACCAGAAGAAGCAAAAGGCCAGTATTTATTCCAGCAGCAACATCAGAAGCCAGTCAAAACAGACCAGCAAAGTAAAATCCCAAAAGTAATTCAACACAGCACTGCAAAAACAAATATTGCATTTTTATGCCCTCCTGGAAAATATTAAACCATCAGTTGCAGCAGCAAAACTTTGATAAGCTTGTCTGCTATATGCTAACTCCCTCATAAAACAGTGGTTAATTAATCACCAGTGGTTATTTGTTACCACTCAGAGCAACATCATAATTTAAGCATCAATAATAAAAGCAACATAAAACATCATTTCAGAAGCAATATTCAAACCAATACAGCAAAAATACTAGCCAGCATAATATCGAAGAATCTCAAAATGGCCAACCTGTTCGTTGTGCTTGTCACGACATACCAATTCTGTGAGATGGGTGTGGCGGGAAATCCTTTTTTTGATTAGTCAAATAGGCTCGATGACATTAAATGTCACATTCATGTGGGACAAACAGAGTGGTTAACATAAAACCCACAGTTTTACATATGAACTCTTTTTTATTGATGGAGTCGATGCTTTGTGTGAATGCCTCATACTGCAAATAAAGCGAAACAGCGCCAAAAAACATCGTCCTTTGGAACCGTTACTTTTCTCAGTGCTGGGAGGCTTGAACCAATCACATTCGGTTGTTGCTGGATTGTTAAATACTCCTGTCAAATGAATGGAAAGATTTTTATTTACTCTTGTAATGCTTTGTTATTTAACCCGTTATTTACTTTGTTAAATAGGCTACTGTTATTACCCAAACTCTTTTCGTTTAATAAATAGAAATCTTAAATAAATGTTAATAAAATATAAAGAAATGTCATATTTTTAATCATATTTTAACTTTTATTTAACTATTCTAATAATTTTTCTGGAATATATGGAGTTGTTTTGTAAATAAGATATTAAGAAATGTAATATTTTTAATAATATTTTCTTGCCAAAATCAGTATTGTACTTGTTAGTATTGAAAAGTCCAGTTTTTCTTTACCAAAATGGGGATACATTCTGCCATGTTATTTCTTCATGTTTTCTTCCAGATCTTTATAATGCAAATGTCCCCTTTCCACATTTTGCGTATTGGTTTTACAGCGCACATTGCACTTATACAGTCAAGCTTTGCAAATCGCGTTTCATAACACAGATTACTCGATTATAGTACGCGATAAAAGTAGCTTGTCATTTAAAAACGGTTAATGGAAATCTGGCACAGAAAAGTGGTTTGTAATGGCTTATTATCCTTTTATAATCACAGATTATGAAAATATATTCTTAAAGGAACTTTACGTATGGGATTATTATCCTGCCGATTCAAAACTGAAAATAAATTTTGTTAAAATAGGCTAAAAAGTTTTGTCGAACAATAAGCTTACCCAGTACCTTTGTTTAATAATCACTTCTTCAGAAAAACAATTTTATAAAGAAATCTACAATTTGTCATATTTGAAACTCTGAAATCCTATTTTAACTTTTAATTTAACACTTTTTTATGTCTAATAAGCTTTCAGAAACCTGTGTGGATAAAGAATTGTAGGTCTAGAATATATGAAGCCGAGTTTCAACACCCACTTTGCGGAGATTCCAAGAGTTTGGTTCCAAAACGCAATTAAAAAAGAAAAAAAAAAAAGTTCTTGCCAAAATCGTTTAGTATTGACAACGTCCCATTTTACTGGTTTACGCAAACGGAGTTGTGATATCTGCCATGTTTATTCTGTCATGACTTTTCATAACTTTCAGCTCTCTTCCGATCTTTCTCAACACCGTATTTGGATGACAAACGCTACTGTTTTCTCCCTTCTCTGCACATTGCAGATACATCAAGATTGCCTCAATACACATAACAAATCACAGCGCAGCATTAGAGACAGACAACATATATGCGTCTCTGGAACACAGCAGTAGACGAGAAAGTCAAAGACCTGACAAGCTCAGAAACTAAATAGGCCTAAGGGTTGGGCAATATTTTTCGTCTCGCGTTCTGCAAAGGTGCAATCACAGATTTATCGTGAGTGCTGAAATCTGACAAAGGTGCTAGTTGGCAAAACAGGGGGCATAAACAAGGTAAAATCAGTGTGTATATTGATGTGCAACGCTGGATACTGGCAATGTATAGGTTCCCGCGACCATGTGGTTATTTTTGGGACCGGATGCATTGCGTGGCCTAGATTGTGCATCCATGATCTGCGCTTTCGTCATTGGCGGAGCAGTATGCTATGTGGAAACTTTACTGTACAGCAGACAGCAAAGCATTGGCCAAGAGCCGAAGGCCCTACCCAACCAGGCGTTTTTTTTTAGTTTGCTGACGAAGCTTCGGTTTTCGCGCTCAGTCTGAGAAAATCAGTGGTCGCAAGCTCGAAATCTTCATCCCGCAAAGTGGGTGTTGTAAACTCGGCTCTGAAAAAAAAATTTATAATGTTGGTAATAAGTTTCAGAAAGTCAGTTTTTCAGAGTTTCAAACAGTTTTCAGATCACTTTTACAAGGTTTCAAATTATTTACGGTGAACACTGGGAGACAGTGACAAATTATTGAATTTTGAATAAACCAAAACAAAATTATGTTTGCAAGAGATCAATACATCTTTGGCAAGCCCCCGATGTTTTCAGAGTTTTCAAAACTTTTTGTTCACACATTCGCACACCAGTTTTCAGATCAACCATTTATAGTTTTTAAATACAAATATATGCTATCTATAAAATATATATAGAATCTCAGAAAACAACATAATGTAGTGCAGAGATATTTTGATTTTTTTTACATTTTGCAAGCTTGCCCCAAATGCTTAGTTTTTCGATCTTGCAAAAACTTTATATAAATATATCAGGGCAGGATTAACAGTTAGTTTTCATCTTGCCACTTTCTTGGTACAGAAAGCACACATTTTTACTTATTAGTTTTCATCTTGCCACTTTTTTTTTATAGTGATAAGATTTGAGTTGGTTCAGATTGTTTTAATACATAGTGTGGTTATTGTTTTGGCTTAAGGACAACTTTGATGAAAGGTTTTGATCAACTTCAAATGTTGACTATATTTACACTTACATTTAGTTATGCAGTATAGAAACATCTAAAATGATGCAATAGTGCATCATGCGTAAGTCCTGATGTGGGAAACTCCACTTATTTCTGGATTCCTACTCAAAACTTTTGTTTATAGCTGAATCATTTTTTCAGAGACAGGTTCGCCCTTGCAAGGACGGTCCTGACTTCGGGGGAAACTTTAAAAAGCTAATTATCTGCAAACTCCATGACGAATTGCTCAGATAACCTTATCCCTAGTGTGAAAAAAAAGAAAAATAAGGCCATCAGCAGTTCTTAAAAAGGGCTGCAGCCTCCCTTTTCGGGCGATGAAGCCCAGTGCGCGCCGGGCGGGAACGGGGGAAAGCGCAAACCATCCGTAATGATTTGTGTCAACCTGGCAATTAGGAGAGATAATGTGCCTAACCAATGTCATCATCACCTGTGCTTTGACTAAATGGACTATGGTTAAAGGAGGACTGGAGGCCAGGTGCTCGGCTGCAGGAACCTGTAATTTGGCCATTATCCTCATGAATAGCGATCTTTTTATAGTGCCGGATTCACAGCAATACGGAAAGCGTCACAACCACATCCTAACAAAAAGAGTGAAATCCGACTACTGTCATATCCCACAGGAAGCAAACAAAAAGCAATCTCTTTCACTCTGCCTCACATTGCGACATAATGGATTTTCAACTGCGGTACGAACTGTAAATTAAAAACACATTATTGGCATAACCAGCAGCATCTTGCTGGAAGACTGACAGGAAATAGTGCATCAGCAAGCAAACATCAAAAAAAAAAATGCTTGATATTGAATAATCATCTGCGCTCACACGCAGAGGGAAAATGATTTAGACTTGTTTTATTGACCGAAAGAGAGCCGCGACCGTTATCCGAACAAATTAAGGGCGGGAAAGCGCGTGCTTTGCCCTCGGGCTGCGGGGACTTCAATTACATTTGAGTGCGTGTTTGCAGAACTGTCTGCTGGATTTTCCCTCTTTCCATCTGAGTTTCCACAAATCAATTTGTCATATGCAGGAACATGTATGAGAAGCAATTTATTTTACACTTACGTGAATTAGACGCTCCCTATTCTGCTTGTTGACATTTGAGTTCTGGGAGTTAACGATATTCAGCCTCCGCATGGTGAGCAGCTAAAGGTGACAAGAAAACTACATTTTAAAGGGGTGCTATTATGCTTTTTCACTTTCTCAACTTTAGTTAGTCTGTAATGTTGCTGTTTGAGCATAAAAAAGATCTGCAAAGTTAAAGCTCAAAGTCCAAAGGAGATATTTTATTTAACAGAAATCACTTTTCAAAAACTACAATGTACTACAATGCATATTTTCCGTGATTTGTGATATCACAAATATCAATGAATGGGACAAGACCTGGTTGAGCTGCACTAGAGAAGGCAACAAGTGTTATCACTATGTCGGAGACGTGCTAGTGTTCCCAAGACAGATGAGCTTAGAGTGGTTACAATCATCCGGGTTTGAATCACGCTCAACTTGATTTGATTTTGGTGCAGCAGGTGCAGAGTGCTGCCAATCACAACACACACTGGCCCAGCTAACCAATCACAGCACAGACTGGCCCAGCTAACCAATCACAACACATTTCATATTTCAGAAGGCGGGCCTTCATTTGATACAGGGACTATTCGAGTCGTTCATGCCAGACTG
Source organism: Cyprinus carpio (assembly GCF_018340385.1). Lineage (NCBI taxonomy): Eukaryota > Metazoa > Chordata > Actinopteri > Cypriniformes > Cyprinidae > Cyprinus > Cyprinus carpio. Next base: position 14,773,837 of record NC_056618.1, read on the forward strand.
GGGAGAGAGGTGTTGCAATAATGTAAAATATGTGAAAAATAATGTGTTTTTCGAACAACCTAGTATGAGAGACTGTTCTAGTACACCCCCAAAACAAAATCAAGACCTTCTAAAAGAACATAATAGGACCCCTTTTACATTCCTAGAATATTAAAAATATTTTTGGGTGAAAATAAAGTTAGTAGCACATTGTACAAAGCATGTTTTAGGAACCTTTAAATAGCATTCTAATCACAAAAGAAGAAAACTAAACTAAAACGAGAAAACTATACATTTTAAAATGAAAATATTAAAAATAACCTTCACTCACAACAAGAAAACTGGACATTTAAAGTTCTTAGAATATTAAAAATAAACATTCAAATAATGTTTAATTTTGGGTGAAAATATACTGTAGTTAGTAGAACGTTGTAAGAAACATTTTGTAACCTTTAAGTTCTAATCATGATTAGAATTTGATTTAAAGTTTATAAAAAAAAAGTTGTACTAACATTATTTTCACCCAAATTTATAATATAATATATAATATTATTTGAACGTTTATTTTTAATATTCTAAGAACATTTTCTTTCAACATTATAAGAACATTCATTAAAGGGATACTCCCACCCCAAAATGAAAATTGTCATTAATCACTTACCCCCATGTTGTTCCAAACCCGTAAAAGCTCTATTTGTCCTCGGAACACAATTTAAGATATTTTGGATGAAAACCGGGAGGCCTGTGACTGTCCAGAAAAGGTGTGAAAGTCATTGTCAGAATACTCCATCTGCCATCAGACGTGCAATCTGGGTTATATGAAGCGATGGGAACACTTTTTGTAAGTGAAGAAAACAAAAATAACGACTTTGTCAGTGGTCTCCTCTGTGTCTCTCCATATCACCATATGCTGCGTATGCTCTTCTGTATCATCCGCGCCACAAGGATGTGCTGTTCCCTTTCAAATCAAAGCTAAATGCACGTAGAAAAAGCACATCCTTGTGGGATGCTTTTACGGGTTTGGACCGACATGGGGGTAAGTGACAAAATTGTAATTTTGGGGTGGAGTATCCCTTTAAGGAAAAATAACATGTTCTGAGATTGACATTCTAAAAACATTTCCTTTCATCGTTATGAGAATGTATATCAAATATTAATAGTTCTAAGAACGCTCCATAAACATTCATTTAAGAACATGTTCTCCTAACATTTATACAACATTTAAAAAATGTAAGTGAAAGTTGTTAGAATGTTCCCTGTTAGCTGGGAAGAACCACACAGTTCAGAGAGATTGGACATTTGAGTACATTTAATTAATTTGAGGGAAACCTTGTGTCAAAGTACAACATCTACACTGCAAACACATGACTTAATACCTCATGGTTATCTATGTGAACTTTTATTTGAGGGATTTTAGGTGTTGTATTACTAATATCTTTAACAAGAAACATGAAGATAAGAATAATCAAGAAGGGCGACCGCGGTAAGCAGCTAGCAATTTTATCAGCAGTTGAAATTGAATTTCCAGTGTAAAATGAGGTATAGTGATGTGAATATGATTGTAATGTGAGTTCAAAGTGTTTGCGGCTTGTCTAAGCGCACAATGTCCTATACTGCAGAGCTTTATCACCTCTGATATGTGTGTGTGTGTGTGTTAGTGCTTAGTGGCACCCCTCCGTATTCTGTGAAATGAAATAGATGGCAATAAGCCGGGATTAGGTTAGAGTCAGGTTTAATTCCAGTTTCCAGAATAACATCCGCTGTGAATCCACAGAGGTGATTGCACAAAGCTGCCACACACAGACTGCAGGTCTGACCACATCCTGGAATATCCTGAATGTGTGCGTTTGTGGTGTCCTCATAGAAATGATTCTTGTACCTTTTGACTTGGAGAACCATCTAAATATTTCTTTAAAATCACTATGATATATTAATTGTACCAAGGTTTTTTTGTTTGTTTGTTTGTTTGTTTGTTTTTTACTGTATATCCCCAAGGTCATGTTACATATCCAAAATACCATGGTAGTACTATGTTACAATGGTCACAAGCTTGGTGATACCATGTTTTTGATTACTTTTTATAACCAAACACAAAAACTACCATACACCATGTTTTCTGCACATGTTCCATAGTAATTATGGTAAGTACTTTGAAAGAAAAATCATCCTAAAAATGCCAAAAAAGTACTATTACCATGTTATTTTTTCAAACAACATGTTAAATATATTTAGCAACTGTTTCACAGGTGATTATCGACTAATTGCAATAATCTTTAAACACTAATGATGTTGTAATGTTTTTGTCCCTGAGCTGCACCCTCAAAGCAGTGCCACACCCCTCTTAGCCTGTTCAGTTCCTTGTTAGCCTCAAGCTCCACCCACCCAATCTCAAGCCAATTAGATCGATCTTACAGACTTTATTAGCTGCACCGGAGTCCACCAGCTTGCACTCTGTTGTTGCATGTGGTTGTGCTGGCCAGAGGACTGAGTTTCATTGTTTTTATTCTGTTTGTCCTGTGTGTGCATATTGACCATGTAAGTGCATTTGTTTGATGCTAAATAGTATTTTGTATGATTTAGTTTGGCCTAAATGTGTTTTCAAGTTTGCTCTAGTTCCTGTTTAGGCATGTGCTTTAGTTATTTAATGTGCATTTGATGGAACATTGTTGCTTTGTACCCTATTTAGCACTGTTTATTGGTAAACTGAAACTCTGTATATCTGTTCCGTTTATAGAAACCACACACACACACACATACGTACACTACATGCATAAAACCTCCTTGGATGTACAATAAACTTTCAGATACCTGGTTTGACTGAGACTGGACCTTTTCTTATCGATAGCCCCACTGGCTTCAAGCTAGCTACCTAAACATCTGCAGCCTCCAAACACTAGCACTATGGTGCAATGTCCAAAAACATGGTAAAACTATGTATTTGGTCACTTTTTGGAAGTGAGTACGCACTTTTAAAGTGACTGCTCACACAAGAAAATACAAAAAATACTATGGTATTACCTTGTTTTACCATGTCTTACAAAAAAAATGCAATGTTTTTATAAGATACCATGTTTTTTGGACAAATTCCATTGCAACGTTATGGTAAGTACATTGAAAAACATTTAAATACCAATAAGGACATCACAAATGTATCAAAAGTACAATGGTATTACCATGTTTTCTCATCTCTTACAGTATATGTACCATATATAAATATATTTTTTCATGATACCATGTTCTATAGTATATACCATAGTATGTGGATATGGTCATCACAAAAGTGCCAAAAAGTATCATGGTATTACCATGTTTTCTCATCTCTTATGATGTAAGTACCATGTTTTTATGCATGATTCCAACATTTTTTGGACATATTCTATAGTATACCATGGAAAATCACAAGGTAATCACAAAAGTGCTAAAAAAGTAGAGGTACCATGGCATTACCATGTTTTTACATTTTTTTCAACATAAGTACCATGTTTTTTGGACATGATCTATTCTATATACTATAGTATATGAATATAGTCATCACGGGGAAGTCGTGGCCTAATGGTTAGAGAGTCGGACTCCCAATCGAAGGGTTGTGAGTTCGAGTCTCGGGCCGGCAGGAATTGGGGGTAGGGGGGAGTGCATGTACAGTTCTCTCTCCACCTTCAATACCACGACTTAGGTGCCCCAAGGCATCGAACCCCCAACTGCTGCCGCAGCATAAATGGCTGCCCACTGCTCCCGGGTGTGTGTTCACAGTGTGTTTGTGTGTTCACTGCTCTGTGTGTGTGCATTTCGGATGGTGTAAATGCAGAGCACTAATTCTGAGTATGGGTCACCATACTTGGCTGAATTTCACGTCACTTTCACTTTCACTTTCAAAAGTGCCACAAAAAAAAAAAAAAAAAACATGGTGTTTTCTTTTTTTGTTTTACTTTAATTTTAAGTATAATTATTTGTTTTTTTTTGTTTTGTATTTTTTTTTTTTTTTTTTTTTGTTAAAAACAAACATGTTCTAGTATGGTATATGACTCATCACAAAAATGCCAAAAAGTGGCATGGTTTTACCATGTTTTTCCATCTATTACAATAAAAGTGGCATGTTTTTTTTTTGTTTTTTTTTTTTTTATATTATACCATGCTTTTTGGACATAATCTATCGTTTATACCATGCAACATAAATATGGTTATCACAAAAGTGCCAAAAAGTATCATTGTATTACCATGTTTGCAATATCACTTACAATAAGAGTACCATGTTATTTATTTATTTTTATATGATACCATGTTTTTTGGTGATCACAAAAGCATCAAAAAGTACCATTGTATTCTTTAAACCTTAAACACTACAGTATACAAAAAGCACCATGGTATAAGCACAGTACTTTTTCCATGTGGAATGCAGTTTCATGCTCCTCAGAAACATTAAATAGGCATTTGATAAATAAGTATAAATAATATATGTTGTTGTGTTTGCGCGATCTCTCTCTGGCTAACTCTGGTTAAGCGCTCTAGCTAAGTGAAGGAAGCACTTTTTGCCTTTGAAGATCTCCGGCTGGAATGTAAATGCAGTTTTTAAGTGAAAAATCTTTAAACCTCTGATTCGTTTGATGTCAGACGTGTTCTCGCGTTAGCGCAGATCTTGGCTGCCCTCTCGTGAGTGGAACGCAATGCAGTGAGGCGTTTGGGTCCTGTCAAGCTGTTGGAGCAGGGCCCTTTCCTGAGCGGGGGCCGACAGATGGAAGATAATAGCATTTCCAAACTTTCCATTTAGAGGATTAAAATGCAGCAGTGCACACGACCCCCTTCACATTCAGACAGGAGGGACCGCTGAGGCCGGGAACATATGCCTGCTGTGGACAGCACAGCCAGAGGGGCCAACAACACGCGTCCTTCAGCTGACTGACCCTGCAATCTCTCTGGCACCGTTCCTTCCTTCCCTCTATCTCTGCAAGCTGTTCGCTTCTAAGCAGGGCTCCAGACCAGCCTCAAACCGATTATGTGGTTGTGCCTAGATCAGTGGTTTTCAGCTGGTTTTGCTTCTGGCCCCAGATTTGACGTTGAAAACGTACTAAAACTGTACTCCAAAGTAAAAAAAAAATTAAAATTTGATTAAGTTACTCCACCTCAGGCCATCCAATATGTTGAAGAGTTTCATTATCAGATTTGGAAAAAAGGCTCCTCTGCAGTGAATGGGTGCCGTCAGAATGAGAGTCCAAACAGCTGATAAAAACATCACAATAATCCACAAGTAATCCACACCACTCCAGTCCATCAGTTAACATATTGAGTAGAGAAAAGCAGCATGTTTGTCAGGAACAAATCCATCATTAAGATATTTTTAACTAAAATACGAGTCCAATAATAACATTTCCTCCAGTCTCCTGTTGTCTCTCACATCAAAATCCACCCACATATTTGTTAAGATCTGTTTCAGACTCTTTTGTCTTGTAAATGGTGCTTGATCTGTGCAGATTTCTGTCCTGATTCAGATCAGACGACTTTTTCACTGGAGGAAGTGTTATTATGGGTTATTATGACCTTCTTATAAACATCTCAAGATGTGAACTGATGGATGGTGTGGATTACTTGTGGATTATCGTGATGTTTTTATCAGCTGTTTGGAGGTGTGTTCTGATTGGCCAGCTATTCAGTGCATTGTGATTCCGTCACACGCTTGAGGCATTCGGCCAATCACAACGTACTGAATAGCTGGCCAATCAGAGCACACCTCGCTTTTTCAAAACGATGAGCTTTATAAAAATCGATGTGTTTCAGAAGGCGGGGCATAGAGGAGAAACTATAATGTACAGTATGTGGAAAATATTGTGTTTTTTTGAACCTTAAACTGCATAAACCCCTTAACATACTATGCAGTCTCCCAGGCCAGCAGCACGAGACTCAGTCCAGCTGCTCTGCTCGTGCACATCCCATCATCAGTTCTCTTTTAGCAGTTCAGTCAATGTACTGTTAGGAGTAACTGAAAAACTCGGGATATTGGTTTATTTTGCATCAGAGGGAGTGTAACGTACATTTATAAAATTAATAACTTAAGTAATTTGTGGATTAGTGTGTACTGGAGACGCAAATCATTCCAAATGATTCAGTTTGAAAAATTTAAAATCGCGTCATATGACCCCTTTAAAAAATTCAGTTGAAATTGGTTAACTTGGTTAATTTATTTGATGAATTAAAAACATATGTTGATTTGACTTGTTTATATTATTATTTTTTTTACTAACTTTGACATCCAAACACACATTTGCATTCTGAAAGATTTACTGACCTATTGTTGTTGTTGAACAAGGTTTTCTACACAACTGAAATGCCACTCTAACAGTTGATGTCCCCTGTAGGCTATTCCGATTCATTAAGACGTTTACGAACTGCTACAGACAGAATTACATTACACTGGAAGATGCTCATCTGTTCCTAAAGAGGGCAAGGATTCGCACTTCATCCTTATCGCATTATTGCTTAATGGAGAATTATGTCAGAGCATCGTGGCTTTAATTATCTGGCCAGCAAGTCCATTTATAATGCAGTGAGACCAGAAACAGGCCGCATCCGTCTGCCGACCGCAAGCTGTAATGAATTTACAAGCCCCCTCGCAAAGCAGGGCTTAAAACACGATTAAGAGCACTCAAAAATAAAGCAGGAGGAGGTGGCAGTTTGTTAGATTCCTTTCAGTTAACGAGGAACATAAAAACAAACTTGAGTCGAAGAGGATGAAAATTGTGTGAAGTCACAATGCGGTAACTCCAGCACAATTCCAGAGAAAACGATTTTTGGCAGAATATTTAATTAGATGTTAATTTAATTAAAAATGTGCACAAAATGTCTACAGCTGCAAGCAAGTGACGCAGCCAGTTTACGAACTAAAAGTTCCTTCTCACTGCATCTGTATGACTCAAATAATAGAATAAAATAGATTTCTCTTTTTACAATCAACAAAGATGTTAACATCACAAATTTTACAAAAATATACACGATCAGGTCTGGCAATAACCCAACAAATTTAGGTTTTAAAAAAGTTGTGGGAATGTTGTTTTGAAATGTTTCTAAAATGTTTAAATGTCCAAAATATTACATTATTTGAACGTTTATTTTGAACGTTCTAAGAACGTTAACTCTTTCCCCGCCAGCATTTTTGATGATTTTCACTAAAATTTCATGACCCCCAGTATATTTTGTTGTATGCATATCTTGGAAACCCGGAAAATTCTGTGTTTGGCGGGGAAAGATTTAAAATGTCCAGTTTTCTTGTGATTATAAGGTTATATAAAGGTTGCAAAATCATTTATTCCAGCATTATCTAACTTTATTTTTACCTAAAATATAAAATTATTTGAACGTTTGTTTTTAAATATTTTAAAAAGGTCCAAATGTCTTTTCCTCATTAACCTATAACATTAACATTTTTAACGGTTACAAAAATGTTTCTTACAACGTTCTAACTTTGTTTTCACTAATATATACAATGACTGTTTATTTTTTAATAATCTTAGAACATTCATCAAGTACAAATAACATAGTAAGGACGCTCTGAGAATGTTGATCTCAGAAGGTTTTCTCAACGTGACAACGTAGGCTATATCAAATATTAGGAGGCTAAGGTTTAATAAGTTTACATAAACATTTAAGAATGTTTTGTCTGAACATTTTATATAACTTGAGAGAACGTTCTGATTACAAAGAAAGGGCAAGTAGGCTAATGAATTTAAAAACATGATAGTATTAGTGGATAGTATTTTCCATTAAAATACTGTATAGCCTACTCTAATAATTTAATTTATTTAGAAACATACTTTTTACAATGTATTTTACAATAAGATAGGCCAAGTTAATACTGACTTTAACTTGCTTGTTCAGCAAGATTCACTTTAAATAGTTTTCAATAGTTCACTTGACAGACAAAACTACCCACAAAAGATGACTTTTATGTTAATTTTTTTATGCATTCGCACAATTTGCGTCGCTCCCGTCAATAATCAACAAAACTCTCTGCAGTCCAAGTGTGCAAACAAGTGCTAGTTGTAATCTACAAAGCTATCCGCACTTACCACACACTGGGCAGAATATTAGATTAGACGTTAATTTGAGGAAAAGTGCTCACAGGACGTAAGCAGGCAGATGTCAAAGAAAGGCTAGGGGGCAGAGAGAGCTAATATTCCTGGAACGGAGTGAAAACATTGTTCACACAGCATCGAATACAATTTTGCAGCTCCCTCCAGCAAAACGGCAGCAAACAGGAGAAATATGTTTACTTGTTTTAATTTCTTTTTCATGTAATGTTGACCCTGAGGCCTGCAAATATTTCCCCTGCTCTCGCGCTCTCTACATGGTGATTAAATTCAATTTTATTCAAATGAAATCTCCCACTCCGCGCCGACACACACACTCACACACATACACAGATAATTAAGGGAAACGTTTTCTTGCCTTCCTCGCTTTTCTCTAATTACAATCCTGTGAGAAATAGAAAGAAACACAGTGAAACACGGAGATTTCCTCGGAGGGGAACGTGCGCTGACAGACATGCGCCATAATAACTGCGCGTGATAACAGTTATGATTATACCATGACCCACAGATACCAGGAATTAGATCATACAGCATATTTATCTACATGTCAGACTGCCAATGAGGTTTATAGTGGTACATGTAGCCAGCACATCTGAGGCCACGTGGCTTCTGCTTCTGTTCTTATCAGCCCACTTTATATGCTTTAATTCTCAATATCAACAGATGAAGAGATTTATCTGTCCATAATGTAGGCCTACTGAATTAATATTCGTGTTGGACTAGAATAATCCTTTCTGGAGCAAAAAAATGGCGTTAGATTTAATTTAATTTTGTCAATCAGTTGTACATTGTACGTTTTAATGAACTGACTCAATTGTGGCCAATACCAGATTTACAGTGTAAACAGATCATGATTCTGATCTTGCCCGGATGCACAAAAGAATGAGACGAACAGGGTTTCCAGGTTTTCACAACAAAATCCGCCCAATTGCTTCTCAAAACTAGCCCAACCATGTTCAGGGGAGTAAATATCGCATTAAGGTGGTCACGTCAAAAGTTCTCTAGTGTTGTAACATTGGCATTAGCACAAAAACGTTATTTATACATCATTCATGAAACATTTTTTTCTAAAACGTTTTAGCTGGACATCCATCTAACAGTTTCGAAAGTACTTGTTTCAGATGAATTCGGAGAACACTCACAAGTAACTTTTCCACAATGTTTGCAAAATGACGAAATGGAATGTTTTCTTAATGTTTGCGAAACCAAGATAAAAACTGTTAAACATTTGAAAAACAGATGTTTCAAATGTTCAGAGAACTTTCAGAAATAACATTTTCATAACCTAATAAGAATGTAAACAATATGTTCATTCAACATATTTTTGTTAAATGGGTATCTATCTATATAGCTATCAGGGAACGTTATTAAAATGTTCTGGCAAGGTTCTCTCAAAGTTATGAACAAGAGTCCTTCCAGTAACATTAACAGAACATTTGATCAAAGTTAGATGGTCACAAAACATTAGCAGTAGCGCAAAAACATTTAAACGTTTTATTTTTCGAAAATGTTTTAGTGTAACATTTAAATGTAACAACCTGTTTCGGAATGTTAAAAGAACTTTCAAAATAACATTCCAATAACGTTTGCAAAGTGATCAAACACAATGTTACAGAATGTCTTAACATTTGCGAAACCAAGAAATTTTTTTTTTTAAAACATTTAAAAAAACTGGACATTTGAAATGTTCAGAGAACATTCAGAGATTAGGTTTTTATAACTTAATGGAAATGTTAGTAAAACGTTCTTTAAAAGTATTTTGTTATATGCCTATCTATCTATCTATCTGTCTATCTATCTATCTATCTATCTATCTATCTAGTTGTTCATTAGATTCATCATCTGAACTGGCCCTGGTGCATCATGGGTCAGATATCACTCATTCTCTCATTTGCTTTCAGTGTCTTTCTGGCGGGAAGCTGAACACCTGGTGAAAGCTAATCCTGCGTATGCAAGAACAATTACGGCTAATCTCCTGCAGTCTGCTTTAAGCGCAAAACTAAATTAAATGAACGCCGAGTTTATGAAGTTTGTCTTTCTCTCTTTAGAACAGCCTATCTTTTGAAGGTCACCATCAAAAGACGACACACTTGTGCATGCCAGCTGGCAAGCCATGTTTTGCCACGTCCTATTGCTAGTCAATCTAGAATCTAGATCATATAGATTACTGCTTTTGGTTCATTTATAGGAAGAGAAAGACATTTTGTACGTCTGCTGAAAGTTTCATCAACTTCGATGACCTCAAATCTAATGCTAACAGACATGGACTAAAGGCCACAAAACTCCCATTTTGATTTCACGGGTCTGTCCAGGCTTTTCACAGGTTAAACGCTAATTGTATCTGAAATTAGGTTTTAAGCAGTAGAATTATTAGAGGTCGGAGGACACGGTCCTTCCACAGCTGATCTGAGATCAGTTCTTCTGTCTATTATAACTCCAGTCAAAAATAACCAGTTGTCTGTAAAGAGAAGAAAGTTTCTCGTGCAGCTAGACAGAGGAATTAGTTGTTAGCTAAAAAGTAGCTTAAACATAATCTACTCAAAGACTTCTTTTAGGGTTTTGTGTTAGTTACTGCAGTTAGCTTAATATATAGACAGAACAAATGGCCTCATTTGGGTAGCTAGCAAGCGCTCGTGTGTGTGTGTGCAAGTCTAGCCATTTCAGAGACACTAATAAATAGAGCCGAGCTCGGTGTATCAGATCCCTCATCCACTTCTGGACTAATGGAGCGTTTAGAAGCTTTTGGAGGAGAGGAGCGATTAGTTTGTAGTCCCTGACTGGACAAAGATGCTTCATTAGCATGCCAGTAACTCACAACGCTGTTTTTCATTAAACTTAGACGACGGCTTATACGTCTTTCTCTCGCCGTCTGTCACGCACACACACAAACTCCACAGACAAGACATTTGTATTCAAACAGCGACTGAAAACAACTCTCAAACTCTGCTTACATTCATAATATTGCACACTACCACACTACAAGTACCATTTCTGTAGTGTGTTTACCATTAAATTAATCATATTTATTTATGAAGAGAAAATTAGACACCACTTCAATGTTTAGCATACAGTAAATTTAACAAAATAAATGTTTAAATACGTACTATTAAAAATATAGAAATATTTACATAACTGCAATCAGTACACAAAATGAAACTAGCTACGTTCACTACACTAAACATACGACAAGCTACGTTCACTACGCTAAACATACAATGATAAATGCTATGCTAAATATTTGTATCCTATGCTTTTCCTTTATAACAGGCAAGTAAAATGTTTAGTATGCTAAAGACTGTATGCCACACATTTATGTGCTAAAATATATGTGTATAAACTCGGGGTTCAAATTTGTAAAAGTCAACATTTATGTGATGAAAGTCGAGTTGACGTCGACTAGTCGCTGATGACGTCATTAATGAACAAATAAGCCTGAACCTGGAGCTTGTGCACAGCTATATGACACAAGGCTGCCCACATGGCTATTGCTGCTGTAACAGATCATTTTTATCAGTTCTTTTGTCTTTGGGTCGTTATGTTCCTCACAGATTTCTGCTCGTTCTAAATCAGATACAAATAAAGCAGCACAGTAAAGATTATATTTATAATGCATTATTTGTGTGAATTAATTCTACCTGGCAGCATCTCTTTACTAATAGTGAAGCTGTAGGTTTTAGTTACTAAGAGATATATGCTAGAACTTTTTAAGTTTCTAAGCTTTTTTTTTTTTTTTTTTTTTTTTGAGAAGTCACAGAACAGTGTTGGCAATGCATTTCTGCACCGCGGTACTGAATGATTCTGCGTGCGCGCAATCTGCGCAAGATGTGTGTGCTACTGTCTAAAGCCTATTGCCTTGACTCACACTTGCGGTCTTTGTACTTGACTACTTCTATGACGTATTTCCTGTATTTGGTCGAAGTGTTTAAGTGAGCATGAAGACCACAAGTGTGTGTATAACTTTTCAAATTATATGTAATGTCTTATTATTATTAATATTTAACTTACATTGCAAAGGTTTCTGTGACCTCCTGCGCGATCTTGGCAAAAAGTCTCACGATTTATTTCTAGAGCATGATGCAGGATGGGATATCCAGAGCGGTATTCGAGATGGAGCGTGGATTTAGTGTGTGTTAAGGGCACTGCGCTTTGGCATTTTTAAGATCTGGTACAGTCCTGCGCACTTACTTCCTGTCACGCGCACACGCTCTCAAGTGGCCAAGACCGCAAGTGTGGGTATTTGGACAAGGCATATGAGTGTGTGTATGTGTGTGTTTAAAATAATTATGAAATTCAAATAAAAAACTAAATCCAAAATGTGCATCTTTAAACCATTTTTGAGCAGAAAAATCTCAACTTTTGGAAAATGAACAAATAATGTCAAGAAAATTGTTTAAAAAATACTAATAAAATTCAAATAAAAATTCAAAACGTACATTAAATCGATTTGTGCATAAAAACGTCTCAATTTTGTGAAGTTTTAATTACATTTTTAAATGGAATTAAAATAATACCACAAATCCAAAACATTTTTTTAATAATTATTAAATTTTTTTTGAGTAATTTTGTTTGTGTATGACGTTTTAAATAATATGTTAAAAAAAATATGTTAAAGAATCTTAACAGGGTTAAAACACAAATCCAAAAAGGGCATTGGATTTCCAAGTTTTGTAAGTTTTAATGAATAACACATCAAGAAAATAATGTTAAAAATATATATATAATTCAATTAAAATAAAACTCTAAATCGAAAATGTGCATTTTTAGTCCATTGTGGAGCAAAAATGTCTCAACTTTTGGAAGTTTCATCAAATAATTATTTTTTTTAAATCAAATAAAATTAAAATAAAACTTCTAATCCAAAACATGTATCTTCAATCCATTTTTGTCCAAAAATTTCAACTTTTTTAATGTTTTAATGAACAATAACTTTAAAATAATAACAACAATAATATAATTAAGTAGAATTATTTTAATTTATTATTTATTATAAATATTATTAATAAATATTATATTATTTAGAATTAAACTTAATCTACAAATTCAAAATGTCCAACTTGATCTAGATTTATTCGCCACATACGTGACTCAGCAAGGCCATTCATTTCCTGTCACATGACAGGTGATCTCAGCTTGGCCAGCACTAAATTCTCCTTTAGTATTTCACTGCCCTGATCTGTATTATCAAAGCAGGCCTTGTCTTTCTCTAAATGCATTTTAATATCTGTAATTGCGAATCTGGCATGATCCCAGCGCCCTGTTCTGGACGTAACGACACGAGTGGAATATCAATGCGGGCCGCCCCGAGAGAGAGAGACAGACGGGTCAGAGCGACGCTGTCACTTGCAGCTCTGTTGCTCGGGCAGAATTTGTCTTAGGCAGCGCCAGTCTGGGGCCTGTAATTAGGGGGGAGCGCGTTCACATCAAATGGCCCCGCCGCGGTGACGGGGTCACTGGGGGTCACGCAGAAACCCGCTCTCGACAAGCCGGGCCCCATTTCATCTGCTGACTTCAAAACAACTTTCACTAGCATCAAAGATGGAGATTGAGATGCTGATCACGTATCACAGCACAGAAAGAAAGAAAGAAAGAAAGAATAGAGATATATACATAAATAGATATCTATCTATCAGAGATAGATAAATAATCTATAGATAGATAGACGGATTCATGGCAGGAACAGGTTGAAATCAATTTTTAAAAAGTATATTTAAAAATGAATAAACATATTAAAAGTCACCTGAATATGTTCACAGGTTTGTGTTGGATGTTCTCTTTGGAATGGAAATATTGATTCATTGATTCGGGATGTTTCAAACTGGCAGAGTCACGTAATTTCAGTAAAGGAGGCTTCGTTACTTCATAACTGTTTTGAAATGTTTCGAAATTTTAATAGTTCACCACTGAGGGGAGAGCTCTCTGAAGCCTTTTTTACTGACTTCTAATAAAAACAAGAGTATAGCCATACAGACATAAAGACAGAAAGGCATTAAGTTCTTATTGCTTGATGTCGTTTCCAAATATATTTTAACATCGATTTTAAATGGTTCAGAATTTGGTATTTTTCATTCCACTGACTTCTTTAATGTAATAACGGGCAATAATTATAGCCTAATGAAATAAACTACAGACGATTTTTACCATCAAGAGTCAGGATTTGAACTCGTGGCACCTGAAGAGCAACGGCTCTATGTGTTAATACATTAGACTATCGACGCCAACCAGACATCATGTAAGTTTTAAATCGTTAGTGCTTATCTGATTTAGATCGGAAGTCAGGAGCAGGTTCGCGAATCGTTTCAAATCAGGATGCACTCCCAGTCGCAGGGGATGGGCACGCAGGGCACGCACTGTGTGTTTGGGGGAGGGAGAATTGGTAGGGCCCACGTGTTGGGGGGCCCCGCAATAACCTCCCCATGCTGATTTTTGTCGTATCATGTGTCAACGAAAGGCAGAGATATTAGAGCCCTGTCCAACAGCCTATCAGAATTACTGGCACGAGTCCGACCCGAGCCCGTCTTTTTTCCCCTTCTGCCAAAACAGCTTATATACTGTTTCAGCTACTAAAATAGTTCAGTTTTATATGAAATGGCAAAGTGATTATATTTTGTTTTTCATTATTTTATTAAATTAATTTAGAAAAACAATTGGAACACTTTTTGTTCGTTAAATGTAAGTTTTGGTTTTTTAAAGTATCGACCAAGCGTCCAGAGACAGACAGTGAGTTGATCATAGCCGATTTGATCAATTTAGCTTTCTCAAATCATCATGACTTGCCACAAATAAAATTGAGAGATATAAAACAACTCAAGCATATCACAATGTTAGGCTTAAACACTTAACCTATAAATGTGCGTTGTTAGAGGCATACCCAATCGTTTGTGCAGAGAGTGGAAGCTGAAGCATTAGAAATCTCTCGTCAGTTTTTTAACTTCCACTTTTTGTAGGCTATAGTGACTTGACTGAGGTTCAGACGTTCACCTGGCATAATATTGTGCAAAGTTCGCATGTTGCGTGTAGGCTCACCTTAATGGTTTAAAACAGAAATATTTATTTATTTATGTATTTATTTATTTATATTCATATTTCTTGTTTATTTATAGAAATGTATCATCCCCCCACACCCCCCGGAAAGGGGGGCCTCGGACTTGAGTTTCGCGGGGGGGCTCTGCGATTTTCCGCTGGCTACACCACTGCACGATTCACAAATCATTTGATTTATATCAGAACTTCAGAGAAGGCTCATAAATCTTTTGAATTACATCAGGACTCAGGAGTGGGTTTGTGAATCATGTCAGATCGGTTCTCAGGAGCAGGTTCGTGAATCATTTCAGAATGGGACGCGCTCCCCCAGCTAACAATTTTACGTTCTGGGAACGTTCTGGGAACGTTAGTTTTTTGGTTCCCAGAACGTTTCAGAACGTTCCCTATTGGTTATCCAGGAAAGTTTTCTTCAGTATATAGAACGTTTCTTAAGGTTAGGGGGAACGTTTCCGGGAACATTCCCTTTAGGTTATAAAAATATAACTAAAAATAACCTACAGGGAACGTTCCCAGAACGTTTCTCCATAGGTTATAAAATTAAACCTAAAAATAACTTACAGGGAACGTTCCTAGAACGTCTTGTTTTTGGTTCCCAAAAAATAACCAAATGGGAACCAAACGGGAACGTTAGGGGAACGTTCTGTGTTTGCTGGGCCGTTAGTGAATCATTTGATTTCGATCGGAACTTCAACGCAGTTTCATGATTTAGATCGGGACTCAGGAGCCGGTTCATGAATCATTCCAGATCGTGACTCAGGAGTGGGTTCGTAAATCATTTTAGATCGGGAAACGTTCCGTTCATGAATCATCTAAACTAGATCAGAACTTCGGAGCGGGTTCGTGAATCTTTTGATTTAGATCGGTTTTGTGAATCTTTTGATTTAGATTGGATTCGCGAATCATTTCAGATCGGGAATTGCTTTGTTCGCAAATAATTTGATTTAGATCAGAACTTCGGAAAGAGTTCGTGAATCTTTTGATTTAGATCGGATTCGCGAATCATTTCAGATCAGGACACACTCTGTTCGTGAATCATTTGATTTAGAACTAGGGTGACCAAACGTTCTGTTTTTCCCGGGCCAGTTCCGTATTTCAGCTCTTTTTTAGTGTCCAGACTTATTTTGAAAAAATCATGTTTTGTCCCGTATTTCAAAATTTCGGAATCACACTGAATCAGTGGCGCCCCCAGAAAAATTTAATAGGGGTGGCCAGATGAGGCCACAGTAAATCTTGGGGTGGCACATCAAAAAATAAATAAATAAATAAAGGGTTTGCAATATTGACAAAAAAAAAATGATATCTCTGTGATTTCTGGGATTTTATCGATAACGAAAATTAGACAATATTTTGCTGTGTGTTATTGTGCTGATATCTTATTTCTAAGTGTGCTGACAGTTGAGGCCTTTTTTTTTTTACCTTTACGCGATTTTTTTTTCTAAAAGTGTGCACCATCTTTAAAGTCAGATACTTGCATTTGGGCTGTTACCAAGCAAATGCAATCATTATCAACACAATTGATCTTTGCAATGCAGAGAAAACAGAAACTGCATCTGAAGTGCCATTTAGATGTTTTTTACACACTGTTTAATGGAGCTCTGAGGGATATGGAATACTTTAACCTGGAGTTACATATTAATAAATAATGTTTTGATATTTTTAAACATAAAACATTGAAAACTGATGTTTGAAATTGTGTAAAAAAAATGAAATGGTATCTTAAATGTGAAATTAAAACAGCCAGTAGGTGGCAGCGAGTCACTGTTAATAAGTGAGTCATTGCGATTGAACCGAATCATTTAAACGGTTGATTCAATCAGGAACGAAACACTATCATGTTGCTCAGAGACGCAAAACAGTGGCTGTGTTTGGAATGATTTTTGTTTTTAGTGAATATGCGCAAAAAGTGAATATGTTGTCTAAAATGTAAAACTCTTGATATTAACTTCTTGTTTATTGAACTGTTGTATAAAATCAATGTCACATTTGCAATTATGCAGACTTCTGGAGAAAACGTCACTCTTCAGTAACTATATTAAATGATATATAAATAAAATTATTATAATATAAAATTATATAGATCTATACATTTTCTGCCCTATATCTTGAAAAATGTGATAATTCTAAATTTCCAGTGAAAGAATGCACTATAAATGCGTGTGAACTAGTCTAGACCATCACGTAAAGTATATGCGCACTCTGTGTTTTGTTTGGACGGGAAAGGGCAGCTACTCTGGTAGCGCCAATCTGCAATCTTTTTTGGCGGCTGCAGCAGGTGCTTTTTTTTCCCCTTCTTAAACTATTGTGAATTTACATTCTGCATTTAAATTAATAGTTGCCACTGCAAATCATCCTAGGGGTGGCCACAGGGGTGGCCAGAGTTTATACGGCCACCCCTTGGGGGCGCCCCTGCACTGAATGACAGACACACAGAAGCATTTTCTTGGCCGCGCGTGACCACGCGATTCCAGTCCTGCGATCAGTAGCTGCCTGCACCTTAATTGTTAAATACACACACAGCTGTCAAAATGTCAGTCGTGTGGAGTATCTCACGTAAATACAGTCAGTTATGACTTAAGTGAACGTAAAAAAGTGGGTGAAAACCAGATATGTGTCAGTATTATATTCATTCGGTCTTAAAGGGACAGCAGCCTAATTAAATACCTGTCTGTCTCATTAGTGCTAATCAGACAAAAGATGTTAAAAAAAAGTATACAACCTACTAAACCTACTGTATTAGAAAAACAAGTTTATTTAATATTTAATGTGTAATTTTTCATATAGTTTGTAATTTGTTCATTTTTATATCAGAATCAGAATCAGAATCAGAATGAGCTTTATTGCCAGGTATGTTTACACATACGAGGAATTTGTTTTCGTGACAGAAGCTCCGCAGTGCAACAGAATGACAGCGACAGAACAAAAAACACACAATAAAAGAATAAAAAAAATACAAAAAAATACAGATCAGTAGGTAAGGAATGACAATATACAAATTGACAATTGTATGGCAGATATATTACAATGAGCAGTTATGTATGTACAGGTATATTATGTGCAAAAAAATAATAATTTAAGTGTACACTAAGTATGTGTGTTAGATAATAAGTGTAGTATATAAATAGTGTAGTGTGTTCCACAGTTATTATCAAGTGTTCATTAGATGGATAATAATGGGATTATTAATAATAATGGGATAATAATATAAAAATAACTATGTACGTGTGTGTAGGCTATATATATATATATATATATATTTATATATCATGAAATAAAGTTTCTCATATCGTCTCCCCCCCTTGATTCATTCAAGAAATGCTATTTTATGAATGGATCAGTGAATCATTGAATCACCCGATTTGTTCAAAATGCAATATTAATTTAGTAAGGAAACTCCTCTGTGTTGCTGCAGAGAAGCTCAACTTGGTTTTGTCTGGTTTTGTTAGCAAAGAAACAGAAATAACTGCTTGTGTAACGATCACTTCAGACCTGATTACGCAAATGACTCCCAGTGACTCTCATGAATTCTGTCGTGTCCTCCGAATGTGTCTATTTATGCAAAGCACTTCCATAAGAAGCTACTTATGTCTTTAGTATCGGCTTTATTTCTCGTCTCCTGTTCTGTTATGAGGCGCAGCTGTGCTTTTTTGATACGCGTCATGCTCTGGTGGGTTATCATTTAAGTCATCTGAGCTTGAACTTACACACACACATGGAACTAATGAAGATATGCAGCAGGTAATGAGCGCAGGTGTCATTTCACATCTCTTCAGTTTGGCCCCTATGGAGGCACCTGTCTCTCGAAATATCTCAGAGCATAGGAGGATTCATAACTTTATGAACAGGGTTTGTGTGCAAGTGTTACGACGGCGTGCGCAGTGCATTATGGGATCTACAGTGGCACCAAACAAATCCTAACCGACATTTCATTTTAGTTGTGTGAAACAATTAGCCGATATTTTAAAAGCCCGATTGGTTTTTAATCAGATAAAGGCACATTTAGAGTGGCTAAATGTCAACGAGGCTTCGATTTGGCAGAACGACTCTAAAAAGATTAATCTTTTTGCCTCGGATGATTCATGGTACTTTTTCATAATGGTTTATTTTTAATGGCTCTGGTCTCGAGAAAAGCTTTTAATCTTTTCTTTTGTGATCGTTTGAAATGAATAAGCAGCAATTTACTGACCTCTGAACTTTAGAAAACTACTTTCCAGAGAGCAATTTATAAAAACACCACATTTTCAAGAGCCAAAGCTCGTTATAGGTCAATTGATTTTCATGACCATTACAATTGTTTGTGATTACTGGATAAGGGTTTGAAGAAGCATTTAGGGAAAGTAACTAATTTGTAAACTGGGTCATGTGATTCATTACAAAAACCAATTCAAAAAAATAATTTGCTAACAAATCGGAAATCACATAGTACTGTATATAAGAACAAACCAAGCTGATTACATTTTTAAGTTTTTTAGAAAAATAGATTTATTTTTTATTTTTATTTGTCTTTATTTATTTTTTTTTTTATGATTTATTTTATTTATTGTTTGTTATTTTTTTTATTATTTATTGATTATTACTACAATTACCTATTTATTATTCATTCATACTTATTTTTTACTGGTATTATTTAAACCAGGTTTTTATTGCTTTCCCAGGGAAATAAATACGGTCAAACACAAAGCACTGTTTCACTTCACATTTTATTAGAATCTTTCCTAGTACTTCTGCACAGATAAACATTTACCATCATCAGTATGCAAGCTGTGGTGGGTTATTTCATTAAACCTGCCCCTCGTGACATTTCTGTTAATGCAAAGCAGAAACCCCAGAAACAGAGGAGTACAAATGCCATCGACACACTGCGTCTGGTGTCAGAGCGGCCGTAGGCATCACTGGCAGGCGGAAAACAACAAACAGGGTTGAGATGAGAATGGTGGTTGTCACACTGAACAGAAGGAGAGAGGATGCACTCATGAGTTTCATACTCAATTCATACGTAAAGGTGTAATTCAAATGTTATTATGTTATTAGACATGCTAAATGAAAGCAGGAGGAATAATAGTAAGAAAAAAATCATGATGTATGAGCAAATATATAGAAAAAGAAGGGCTGTCAACTTAATATTTGAATAACTTCATCTGGGGACTTTCATTGTATTAATTTATCTTGCATTTTTAACAATTCTCCAAAATCTTTGGCATGCTTAAGTGAATGATTATTCCATCTGAAAATATTTGGCCGTTATTTCGTTTTAGAGAAGGATTGGGAGTGAGGGATTGTGGGAAGGGTCTGAAGAGTGCCGCATCCCCCAAAGCTATGTACTGGGTACGTTTTGGCTTCAGTCTATAACAAATCAATCGAGGGGCGCTGAAGCAACTTCTCAATGCTATATGGATGATGAACCCACAAATACCGGCGAAGGAGGTGTGCCGATTGATAATCACTCACATCAGAAAATGAAACAAGGATGGGCAAACAACAAAAAGGAGAAAAGAAATCCAAAGCGACAACCAGACCCTTTATTTGAATGTGACATGGCATTTGATAAGATTAGAAGTTACACTGAAGAAAATTTTTCCAATTCGTGAGCAGGACGTCTAGTATGTACACCTCATTGTATGTCACTTGACCTGGATCGCCCCTCAGTAGTCTAAGACCTCTATAGCACCTTGAGAAGGCGGATTGCGTATCTGTTTAATATCACCTATGACTATACGCTTAAATGTACGCCACTTCAACCTCTTGAATAAAAATGATATTCAACTTTTTTTTTTTTTTCATATTTCGACATTGTGTTGCAAAGATTCACCAAAATAAAAATCAATAAAAATAATAATCATAACAACAACGGTAATTCATAAAAAAAAAAAATAAAAAAAAAACAGACAAGGTGAATAGTATTCAATATCAACGTCTACCAAGTATGCTACAAAAACAAATAATCTGTGGCTGAATTTTTTTTTTTATCATTGATTATAGAAGGATACATGGAGACGCACAAACCTATTTTAACACAAATGTGTACACTAACTGAAAACTGTAGCTTCTGATGCTGCCATAATTGATTTTCTTTATACAAATATTTTAAACCTATATGTGACAAAAGACATTTAAATACTTGTTAAATCCCATGAGCCCAGCTAAAACTCTTCCTGTGACCTCCCCCCCGAACACTTGAGTACAGAGAAAAATACCTGAAACTGTACAGAAATAGACTGTCTATTTGAACTGTGACCGGGTTGCATGATGTTTTGGCTTGAGTTAGAAAAATATTTAGCACTCGTTTGAGAAAAAAATCAGGTATAAATTTAACAGCACATACAGTGAATGATTATCCCATTTGAAAACGTATGGCGGCTCTTTCCATTTAGTGAAAGAACCAGAGCAAAGATCGTGGAAAAAGTCGTAAGAGTGCGGCATCCCCCAAGGCTATGTACTGGGTCTGTTTCGGCTTCAGTCTATAATGACACGCATGTGTCCCACGTGCACCATTCATTGGTGGGAGATTCAGATTAGCACAACAGCGAATAAATGAAACAAAGACATGCAGTGGATGAATTTAAAGTCTGTATGAAGCATTGACAAATAGCTGGTAGCGCTTAACAGCACTTCAATACATCGGCTCAACGCCATGTTCGCCCTCTTCTGGAGGAAAGTCCGAGTTGAGGAGAGACTCCATGTAGGCTATGTAGCTGGAGCTGTGGGTGTAACTCTCACTGGGTTCCGGGGCAGGAAGTGTGGGTGTGGAAACAGGAAGTGATGTGGGGGGAGGCAGGCAGGGGGCAGTGCTGGTGTTTGGAGTAATACTAGCGGGCAGGAAAGCGGTGACTATTTGTGGAGGTAGCACCGAGGGCTCAATGGCTAGTGTGGGTGGCGGTGTTGGCAGACGTGGGCGTTTTGCGGCCAGAGGTTCGTCTGACGGTTGCACCTGAGGTTGCTGTTGGTTCACAGTTGCCTGCTGAAAAGAAAAAAAAGATAATAATCGTTCAGCGATGTCAGTCATAACTCTCCAAATGGACCCCAACTAGACTGTTAGCTTGAAAAACCACAAAAGCAGTAAAATGTTAAACCTGCACTTTGGCTTCACATTGATGAATTCTGTGTGAAGAAACATACGGTACTTGGCCTGAAGTGAATAAAAGCGCTTACCAGACGAGACATGACCCTCTTAGGCAGCTCTTGGTTCAGAGAGTGAATCTCGCTGCGCTTCAGTAAGATCTGTGTCTCATCCTGAAACTCCACCTGGAAAGAAATACAGGCAGTTTAGACACCTCAGATCCTTTTCTTGTAACCACCTTTGTAACCACAAAAACTAACTAGCATCATTTCCAAGCTTTTGTGTCAGTTTGCTTGACGGCCATATATAGCACATAGAAAATATAAATACAAAAACAAAAACAAATTTGTTGAAAATCTGTTCAATGTAAAAAAAAAAAAAAAAAAAAATTTATATATATATATATATAAATAATTTAATATTTAAATATAACACTCAATTATATGTGTGTGTGTATTAAATATAATTATTATATTTAATATAAATGTATAATTATATATTAATGAATATGCGTATATATATATATATATAATATATATATATATATTATATATATATATATATTATATATATATATATATATACACACACACACACACAAGCCACACACACATATTATAGTAATATTAATTTATATTAATATTTTAATATTAATACATATTAATAATAAAAATTATTTATATTACAATGTAAAAATAATTCTATATGTAAAATAATGAAATGAAAAAAATATATTTAACATTTAAATATGTATTATATATTTACATTTATATAAAATGCTCATTTACACATATATAATAAAATACAAATGTAATTTAAAAGCGTATAAAATATTACACTAAATCAATTATAAATAATATAAAAAGACATGTCCATTTATTTTTATATTATTTTAAATAATTATAATCATATAAAATAATGATATGAAATGAATATACAGGTGTATATAGATGAATCTAAATATGTACAAAATATTCAAATTATATTTTTTATTATAAAATGTAGGGCACATGTCCTGACAATACATCAATCCACATGAATTCTGTAATGCAAAATCTAATGCTAATGTATCACTGCTGTTGATGGAACAGAAAAAAACTGCATTTAACCCAAAACATTCCTTTAAATCTTCTAGATTTTTGATTGGAAGAGCATCCAACAATAACATAAGCTGCAAACTTTCAACCAGTCTGCAATCAACACCCTATTCCAGATCAATTCCCAACGGCTTCAAGACCTGTCAGACTTACAGGCATCCAGTTACAGATCGCCCGCAGCGAGTGGGAGAGCGTTTGTCGCATCTTGCAAAGGTATAAGTGACGTCATGAAAGCAATCGTCACTTGTTACGAGTGCCATGACTCACACGGATCTGATAAATAATGGAGTCTTGTGGCGGAGGAGAGAATCAAGCGGTTCGTTAATGCTGACAGAGGAGTCTCTCAAGAGTTCAGCCGAGCAATAAAACACTGTGTGTGTGGGTTTGAGTTTTAAAGGGAAAGAATTTGACGTGAAGCAAAACTAGTTCATACAATGTGCCAAACAATGTATTAACATAGTTTGGTAAGCCTCATTTTAGGAGAAAAACTGGAAAAGCATGTTCAGTTAAGCTTTCTGGTAGTTTCGGAGTCACTTTTCCATTCAAATGTGACCCAGATGTGAATTAAAACATCGACCCATCACTGCACAAGAACACAAAAGCACTTCCTGTGAGGAGTGGTGTGTGTGTGTGAAATAGCAGATGAATGGCAGTCTACTCTCGCCGTCTGCAGTCCATCACACCTCATAAGCTTCATCTACAAACTCCATAAATCCCCCATGCGCCACATCTGCCTACTTTTCTCGTTTTCCCATTAATCTCGGCTCCCTTCCGCTCAATACATCACTGGCTGCTCTGTGCACGAGGAAAGCGAACTTTGCACCAAATGTGGGACTCCTGAAAGACTCGGATGAGATGTGGAGTTACAAGAAAGCTGACTCAAAGACTTAGATTCTTGACCTAAATATTGTGTGTCACTATGGGTCTTAACTATATACAAAACAAAACAATAAAATATAATAATATACAATTAACTATAATACAGTGAAACTATAATACAGTAGAAAGCAAACAGTAAAACAAAAAGTAATGAAATGGTTTTGTTTGAAATGGATTACTCTTTATATAATAGTTGTAAAATGAGGCATAAATGATACAAATAAAAATTTTAGACGTCGTAGTTACCTGGTAGTATCGGTGGACATGTTCCTTTATGAAAGAAGCGTTGAGAACCCGTCCGTCGATTGTCTTGACCACCACGAATTCGCCCAGTTTCTGAGGGCCGTTCCTCAGGACAGTCGTGACTCTGGGACAGAGAAATCAAAAGATGATGGATCAAACAGACAGTGTGTAGCTCTAAAATCCTGATTGGATGAGCCGATTAATGGGCTGAGGCCAACCAATAAACTAGAGGTAGATTTTAGCCAATCTAGGATCGTGTCGACCAATCAGCATCCAGGACCAGACCTATGCCGTTTGCAGACCACAATAAGCCACAAGATGCACAGACATTTACAGTTATTTAGTTTATTTATTTTTTTCCCCCATGATTAATGTTTCTGATTCGTACCTCCACAGTAACCACAATCTCTAAGGTTTTGTTGTGTGTGAGAAAAAAATTTTAACAAAGTTTTGGGAAGCACATTTCCATCACTGCATTAAAAGGGTAATTGTTTCTCACAATTCTGACCTTTTTTTCCCCACAGAACTGCATGATGTACAAACTCATGAGTTACAAAGTCAGAATTCAACTTTTTTCCTCCGTGTTTTTCCATACAATTCAGACAATTTTTTTTCACAGAGGAATTACGATTTTTATATCATGCAAATTCTGACTTTTTTCCTCATAATTCAAACTTTTTTCCTGCAATTGCAACTTCATTTAATGCAATTTAGACTTTTCCATACAAATTCTTGACTTTTTTATCACAATTGCTGTGAGTTTATTAATGCAATTCTGACTTTTTCCATCGCAATTCTATTCTCTTTTCTCGCAATTGCGAGTTGTTTATATATGTATGTAAACTTTTTTCTGAGTGTTATATCTCGCAATTTCTAAGTCAGAATTGTGAAATGGTAAACTCGCAATGGGAAAAAACGAGTAAGTGATGAGATCAAAAGTTGCAATTACGTTTTCTATTTAGTGGTGGAAATGGGGTTCCAGACCAAAGCAACTTGGCAACCATGATCACCATAATAATGAAAAATAATTCTCACCAGTGGCGTTCTCTTGGGAAGACATTATCACAGTAGGAGCCGTTCATCAAAGTTGACCTCGAGAGTAGTTCTGCGTGCCGATGCGGTGATGGTTTTTGCAGCGATATAAACAAACCATTGCTGCTTTCTGCCGATGACCCTCCTGCCTAAAGACAGCTCGCGGGAGCGGGTTTTTGACCTGCAGCGAGAGGCAAAGCGTCAGTTTGAGCGACATCACCGTGTGCATCTGAGATCCCTTCGATAGCAGCTACGAACCTTCTGATTGGTCTGTTTGTGTTGGTGGCAGGTGACGGACACCAGTACGGCCATCAATCAGCCGGCTTCATGACGACTCCGGCGAGGAGGGCGCAGGTGACGTGGAAGGATGTGGAGCCAGTTGTTCCAACGAGCACTGGATACACGCACCGAAGAATCTGTCTTGGTCGTCTTGTGACAGT
Source organism: Cyprinus carpio (assembly GCF_018340385.1). NCBI lineage: Eukaryota > Metazoa > Chordata > Actinopteri > Cypriniformes > Cyprinidae > Cyprinus > Cyprinus carpio. The sequence goes on from NC_056618.1 coordinate 14,799,677, forward strand.
AGACGCACTTCTGCAAATCGTTTAACAGAGGAAACATGAAAACTGAGGTTGCAAACCTTTGTAACACGACAAACTTCCACTCATGACGAAATGTGATATTATATCCATCTGTGGAAAAAGGGCAGCTGGATTGCCAAGGCACCAAAGGGGAGGAGTTCAAGTGCATATATGCTATTATTATAAATGGTAAACATCTCTTAAAACAAGAACGTCTTTTTTAAAATAAAAACATTATAAATGCACCAAAACATTTATTATGTGTGAAAAAACTTACCATAACACATCCAAAATCTTCACCAAAGAAATACTTTTAGAAAAGTAGAAAAAACCCAAAACAAACAAACAACAAAGGACATAAAAAAATAACAAAAAAAAACAAAAGAAAATTGGAAAATAAACACACAGAAATGGAGAACAAACCAACAAATTAGTAAAAACAAACAAACAAAAAATAATATAAAAAATAAATAGAAAAACAAACAAAAAAGAAAGCCAGAGAGAACAAGCACAAAGAAAACAGTGTAAGAAACAAGTAAGCCAAAGGAAGAAAAGACACAAAGCGGAGCAATGAAACGAACACAACTAAAAGAAATAGAGGAAACAGAAAGAAGAAGCACACAAACATAGCAGAATGGAAAACACGATAGCCATCCGCGATGAAGGACACGCCCAGGCTAAAAGAGATACAGCATAAAATAGAAGAAAAGATATGCAATGAAACAAACAATGAATAAAAATAAAGAAAACAGAAAATAAAGACAGCAAAATAAAAAATTGGACAAAAAAAAAAAAAAGATAAAAAATTATATAAAAAAAATGAAAAGTCAAAAAGAAAAAAAAAAAAAAAAAATAAAACAAAAAATAGAAAAAAATTAATACAGTAAAAAAAACAAAAACAAATAAAAAAAAGATAAAGTAAACCGACAAGAATTTATATAACACCAAATAAAAAATACAAACAATAATGTGCCAAAGGATCAAGAAAAAAAACAATATGAAAAAACAATGTAAAACAAAAACAAAATAGCCAATAAAATATAAAAAATGATAATAAAGAAACACACAACAACACCAATACAACCAAATAGCAAACACATAAAATACTAAACACAAAAAACACAAAAGACAAGTATATAAATAATTAAAAAAAAACCATAAAACACAATATAAAAACATGAACGAGAAAATAATCCAAACAAAGAAACAAAAAAAAAAAAAAAATGAAAAATGAAAAGAAAAAAATCAACAAAAAGAGAAAAAAAAAAAAAAAAAAAACAGAAAAAGAAAAAAAAAAAAATAAAATAATTAGGAAAAAATAATAACCAACAAAATAAAAATAAGAATAACCCAAAAAAAAACAAAAATACAAAAAAGAAAAAAAAAAATGAAAGAAAAAAAAAAAAAAAGAAAATATAAAAAAAAAAGAAAAATAGAAAGAAGAAACATAAAAACACATAAAAACAATAATAATAAATAATGATATGAAATGAATATACAGGTGTATATAGATGAATCTAAATATGTACAACTATTCAAATTATTATTTTTATTATAAAATGTAGGGCACATGTCCTGGACACACACATGCCAATCCACATTGATTCATGTAATGCAAAATCTAATGGCTAATTGTTATCACTGCTGTTGATGAGAACAGAAAAAAAAAACTGCAGTTTAACCCGAGAACATTCCTTATAAATCTTCTAGATTTTTGATTGGAAGCGCATCCAACAATAACATCAAGCTGCAATACTTTCAAACCCAGTCTGCTATTCAACACCCTATTCCAGATCAATTCCCAACGGCTTCAAGACCTGTCAGACTTACAGGCATCCAGTTACAGATCGCCCGCAGCGAGTGGGAGAGCGTTTGTCGCATCTTGCAAAGGTATAAGTGACGTCATGGAAAGCAATCGTCACTTGTTACGAGTGCCATGACTCATCACGGATCTGATAAATAATGGAAGTCTTGTGGCGGAGGAGAGAATCAAGCGGTTCGTTACTGCTGATAGAGGAGTCTCTCAAGAGTTCAGCCGAGCAATAAAACACTGTGTGTGTGTGGGGGTTTGAGTTTTAAAAGAGAAAGAATTTGACGTGAAGCAAAAACAGGTTCATACAACTGTGTCAAACAATGGTATTAACATAGTTTGGGTAAGCACTCATTTTAGGAGGGGGAAAAACTGGAAAAGCATGTTCAGTTAAGCTTTCTGGTAGTTTCGGAGTCACTTTTCCATTCAAATGTGACCCAGATGTGAATTAAAACATTGACCCATCACTGCACAAGAACACAAAAGCACTTCCTGTGAGGAGTGGTGTGTGTGTGTGAAATAGCAGATGAATGGCAGTCTACTCTCGCAGTCTGCAGTCCATCTCAATTCATATGATTAGTTTAATATATAAATATATATAAATTGCGCATGATCTGCATATTTTTATTTTTTTGTTTTTAATTTAGTCTCGGCTCCCTTCCGCTCAATACGGCTGCTCTGTGCACGAGGAAAGCGAACTTTGCACCAAATGTGGGACTCCTGAAAGACTCGGATGAGATGTGGAGTTACAAGAAAGCTGAACAAGATTCTTGACCTAAATATTGTGTCACTATGGGTCTTAACTATATACAAAACAATAAAATATAATAATATACAATTAACTATAATACAGTGGAAAACAAACAGTAAAACAATCAAAGAAAGTAATGAAATGGTTTGGTTTGAAACTGATTTATCTTTATATAATAGTTGTAAAATGAGGCATAAATGATACAAATAAAAATTTTAGACGTCGTAGTTACCTGGTAGGTATCGGTGGACATGTTCCTTTATGAAAGAAGCGTTGAGAACCCGTCCGTCGATTGTCTTGACCACCACGAATTCGCCCAGTTCTGGAGGGCCATTCCTCAGACAGTCGTGACTCTGGGACAGAGAAATCAAACAGATGATGGATCAAACAGACAGTTGTAGCTCTAAAATCTGATTGGATGAGCCGATTAATGGGCTGAGGCCAACCATAATAAACTAGAGGTAGATTTAGCCAATCTAGATTTCGACCAATCAGCATCCAGGACCAGACCTATGCATTTTAGACCACAATAAGCCACAAGATGCCAGACATTACAGTTATTTATTTATTTTTCCCCCCATGATTAATGTTTCAGTAACCACAATCTCTAAGATCTGATTGGATGAGCCAAACAAATTCGCCAAAGTGTAGAGAAGCACATTTCCATCACTGCATTAAAAGGGTAATTGTTTCCAATTATCTCACAATTCTGACTTTTTTTCCCCACAGAACTGCATGATGTAAACTCATGAGTTACAAAGTCAGAATTCTGACTTTTCCTCAGTTTTTCATACAATTCAGACAATTTTTTCACAGAATTACGATTTTATATCATGCAATTCTGACTTTTTTCCTCACAATTCAAACTTTTTTCCTGCAATTGCAACTTCATTTAATGCAATTTAGACTTTTCCATACAATTCTTACTTTTTATCACAATTGTGAGTTTATAATGCAATTCTGACTTTTTCCATCGCAATTCTATTCTTTTCTCGCAATTGCGAGTTTGTTTATATATGTATGTAAACTTTTTCTGAGTTTATATCTCGCAATTCTAAGTCAGAATTGTGAAATGTAAACTCGCAATGGGAAGAAAAAGTGAGAATTGTGAGATCAAAAGTTGCAATTACGTTTTCTATTTAGTGGTGGAAATGGGGTTCCAGACCAAAGCAACTTGGCAACCATGATCACCATAATAATGAAAAATCATTCTCACCAGCAGGTTCTCTGGGAAGACATTATCACAGTAGGAGCCGTCATCAAAGTTGACCTCGTAGTAGTTCTGCGTGCCGATGCCGGTGATGGTGCAGCGATAGAACCATCCATTGCTGTTTCTGCCGATGACCTCCTGACCTAAAGACAGCTCGCGGGAGCGGTTTTTGACCTGCAGCAGAGGCAAAGCGTCAGTTTGAGGATCACCGTGTGCACTGAGATCCCTTCTATAGCAGCTACGCACCTTCTGATTGGTCTGTTTGTGTTTGTGGCAGGTGACGGACACCACGTACGGCCAATCAGCCGGCTTCATGACGACTCCGGCGAGGAGGGCGCAGGTGACGTGGAAGGATGTGGAGCAGTTGTCCAACGAGCACTGGATACACGCACCGAAGATCTGCTTGGTCGTCTTGTGACAGTAGACGCACTTCTGCAAATCGTAACGAGGAAACATGAAACTTGAGTTGCAACTTTGTAACACGACAAACTTCCATCATGACGAAATGTGATTTTATCCATCAGGAAAAGGGCACTGGAGCCAAGGCCGAATGGGAGTTCAGTGCTATATAGCAATTAGGCTAATGGTAAACGGCTTAAAAAAGAACACCTTTTTTAAAATAAAAACATTATAAATGCAAACATTCATTATTGTGTGAACTACAATAAAACATCCAAGATCTTCACAAAGAGTAAATTTTAGAAAAGTATAAACACCCCCAAAAAACAACAACATAAGAATTAAAAAAAAAGACAAAAAACAAGGAAAATTGGAATAAACAAACAGAAATGGAGAACAAACCAACAAATTAGTAAAAACAAACAAACAAAAAAGAATAAAAAAAAAATAAATAGAAAAAACAAAACAAAAGAAGAAGCCAGAACAAGAACAAAAGAAAACAGTTTAAGAAACAAGTAGTAAAAGAAAAGACACAAACGGAAGAATGAAAGAACAAACTAAAGAAATAGAAACAAAAAGAACAAACAAACATATAAACGAATGAAAACACGTATAGAGAAAGAAACAAACTAAAATAAATGAAACATAAAATAGAGAAAAGAATGAATGAAACAAACAATGAATAAAATAAAGAAAACAGAAAATAAACAGCAAAATAAAGATTGGATGAAAGAAAAAGCACAAGCAAAAGAATGAACAAAGGAATAAAAACTAAAAAAATATATATATGAACTAATGGAAACAAAAGTAGAGGGAATGAGCTAAAAGAAAAAAAATTAAGAAAAAAAGGAAAACAAAAGTAGAATGGAAAAAAACTAAAAGAACCAGAAAAAACTGAAAAGAATAAAAGGAAAAAAACAAAGAATGAATGATAAAGCAAAACTAAAGAGAAAAAAAAGCACAAACAAAAGAAATAAGCAGAAAAACAAATATATAAAAAAGAAAAACAAATGTAGAAAGTGAGCTAAAAGAACCAAAACAAAAAATGATAAAAGATGAATGAAAGAAAGAACTGAAAAACAAATTAAGAATATAATGATAAAAAAATACAAATAAAAGAAATAAAGAAACAAAACAAAAGAGAACAGAAGCAACGAAACAAATGAACGAACACCAAGCAAATGAAGGAAAACACCAAAAAGCAGACATTCAGTAATAAACCAGATATTAAATGAAACAAGTGAGCTCATCATACCAGAACGGCGCCTGAGCCGAATGCCAATGCTAAACAGCTATTTGGCTCTTGGCTAACATTATTTCCACGTGTCAGCTAAAAACGCAAGTAATTTCAAGAGCGCAGCAGCAGCTCCGATGAAAGATTACAAAGATGAACATTTACTAATAAAGTGAACAGCAGAAATGTTCACACAAACAGTCCATTTTGATTCCGCGTTGACTTAAGATGCAGAAATTAGGTCCGAATTTGTGGCACGAGAGTGTATTTACAATGCAGTGCACTTGATATTTCAGCATCTTTGCAAATATCCTCTCTAATGGAAACATGTTGTGTCCGTTCATCCCCGTCTCTCTAACTCTTCTCCTCCATTTCCGCATAAACACCTCCAAACACACACACACACACACAGAGGAATATCGACAGGAATAAAAATTCTTTATTAAATTGTCAATACTTCATTTCAACCCCCTGTGGCCAAGCGGCCGTAATGTACGACGGCCTTTCGATGCGGCGCCGGCTCGGAAATATTTCATCGGCCGGTGAAAGCCTCTGATTTATCATGCGCCAGGGATTGATCGCAAGACAGGCCAACGGACAAGAGAAGGGAAAAAAAATGTGTGATTTACGAGCATCCAGCTCCCAGTTATTTATTCCTACATCAAGAGCCAGCATCCATTTTGTGTCATGGCGAGCGGGAAGATAAAGCGACCTCCTTTTAATCTACAATACAATGCTGTTTCTTGTTCTAGAGTGAAACTGTGCAAATAACGAGACTAAATGCTTGATGTTCTTTCGTTACTGGCACTGATTTCCAGCAAACCTGTGTGTTTCTGCTTGCTAATGGCGAATGGAAGCTGAAGTCAGATGTATGAACAGTATGAGAGGTTTATAGCATGTTTTTCATGTCTGAAGTTGCTTTGGGTTGTGTGTTTGTGCTGACGCATTGAGCAGCATTCAGATGTGTGGCGGAGGAGGAGAAACCTGCCTATATAATCAATGCAGTTCATTTAGCACAGTGAGGAATGACACCGGATTATTCAAGCATTGCACATCATTAATAATGCATCATATCCCCTGAGAAAGAGAGAATGACTGCGAAACAACAAAAGAAAACATCAAGATACAAACCAAAGAAAAAACAGTCTAAAGAAACGGAGTGAAAGAACTAATAAGACAAAAGTAAATGAAAAAACACAAATGAACAAATGAAAACACAGAAGGCAAACTAATGATTGAATGAAAAATTTGGGAATTAATGAAAAAAGAAAAAAGTAGAAGCCAACAAAAGAATAAGAAACTAAAAAAGCAAACAAAAAGAAAAATGAGAACAAGAGACAGAAAAAATTAAATCTGAACAAAAAAGAATAAACTAAAGAAAAACAGAAAGAAACAAAAGAATAATTGAAGCATGAAAGAGACAAAAAAGAAAAACACAAATTAGCAATAAACAAAAGAAAAAACAAATGCACAGCTGAAACGGAACAAATGAAAGAAAAACAAGGAATAAAAAACAAAAATGAAACAAATTAGGAAAAAATCAATAAAAGCAAAAAAAGAAAAACAAATTAGGTATGAACAACAAATGAAAGAACAAAAAAAAACGAGTGAAAAATGTATGAACTAAAATGTAAAAATAAAAAGAACAATAACAAAACAGAAAAGATAAGATAGGAAAGAAAAACTTATTAACAAATAAAAGGTAAACATAAAAACAAAAAAAAAAAAAGGGGAAAAAAATTTTGGGTGTGAACAAAAACAATAGCACAAATGAAACAGAACAAACGAAATGTTCAAATTGACTAAAAAAAGAATGAACAAAAAACAAAAGTACAAAAAACAAACCCAGAACAAATAAATGAGCAGAAAATTATAAACCAATGTAACAAAAAAAGCATAAAAACAACAAAAATGAAAAAGATAAGAAAAAAATAATTAGAAAGGCCAATAAATGAAAATACAAACAAAAAACAGACAAAAGATACAGAGTGAAAGAACAAATAAGACTAAATAAACTAAATAATGAACATAATTAAAAAGGCCAATAAATGAAAATACAAACAAAAAACAGACAAAAGATACAAACAATACACTCCCCCCAAAGCAGACTCCGAACTCACAACCCCGATTGGGAGTCCGAAAAAACAACTGACCAAAAAATACAGAGAAGAATGAAAGAAAACAATAATGAACAAAAAGAAAAGAAAAAAAGAAAAAGTTGAAAAACAAATGAAAGGCCAAGTAAGGAACAGAAAGAACAAACAACTGAAAACAACAGTAGAAAATGAATGAAACTACAACATGAACAAAACAGAAGGAACGAAAGAAATAAAGCACAAACGGAAAAATGAAAAAGAAGAACAGACACAAAGGAGCAAATCAAAGGAGGCGCAAACGAGAGAGTGAACGAAAGCAGAGTATAAAAGGAAGCAGAAACACAGGAGGACTGTCATTTCATCTGTGTGCCTCGACTCACCAGACTCTTCCTGGTGTCAGGGACGGCCGTCACGTCCACAGGCTCTCGCTCCACAGCGTTAACGAAACGAGCCTCGGCCACAGCGACGGCGCAGATCACGTGAACCCACCTGCGGACGGGACACCAAACGCACGGTTTATATGCAGAGTTCAGAGCATGCACAGATGCTGCGGAGCTTCTCGTAATTGACATGCGATATGAGAGAAACAGAGTTTGAGATATTAGACCTGTCATCTGTGGTTTTCTTCAAAGCTCCTCCTCTTAAACTGCACAAACAGCAGGCCTGCGACGATGAACAACACCAATGAACACAATAACGAACAAGACGTTATTAGTGCACAGATTTCTGCTTAAGACTTACATGTGGACAGTCATTGTTAATATAAATGACTTATAGCTACTCTAATCTAATCTACGTTTGCGTGAAAGGTGTTTGCGATACTTACGGCTGTCCATTCAGCTGCAGTACACCGAGAACACATCCAGCCCTCCTGTTTCGTGTCGGGATTAACGCCGTAACAACCTGAGAGGAACGAGAACGCAAACTTAGCCGTCTAGGAAGCAAACTGATAAAGTGCATTCAGATTTATTTGTTTATTAAACATATTTTGTACGTTTCAACAGTGTACGTTATTTACAAAGATAAATAGTTTGATGAGAAAAAAAAGTTCCAGAAAAGTGGATTCAGAATTAGTTGATTAATAAGTAAAAAAAACTAATATTTAAAATAAATTTAAAAAAAAAAACTAAGAAAATAAGCACAAACAAACATATGGAATTAAAAAAATAAATAAACAGGTTTTGTAATTTTCCATTAAAAAACAACTTTATTCACCTACATTTAATACAAAATGAATACAAGATGAAAGAAACAAAATAAGAGAGCAAAAAAAATAAAATAAAACCCTAACAGTTTATTAAAACAAAAATCAGAAGTCAAACCAAAAAGAAACAATTGGAAGAACAAAACCAAAGAAAACAAACAAACAAACAAACAAACAAAAAGAAACAGGATAAAGGGGAAAAAAGCACTAACGAAAGTATAAAACAAAGTAAAAACAAACTAAACTAAAATAAATTAAACGTAGTATGTACGATTGACTAGCGTATGTTACTTTAAAAAAATAATAATGTAGGTGGGGACAAATAATAATAACCAATAACATCATAGCACACTTTTAATGAGCCAATCAAATCACAATTAATAAATCAAAACTGAAGGAAAAAGGTACAATGATAAAAGAACAAACAAATTAACAAAAACTGAAATATATTAAATATATCGTGTTTTATTGTGTTTATTTAAATTTTTTTAAAATTTGTTTATGAAATTTGAATTTTTTTGCAATTTTCGATGAAGAAAACATTTTAGGCAGGGACAAAAAATTATAACCAATAACATCATAGCACACTTTTAATGAGCCAATCAAATCACAATTAGTAAATCAAACGCAAGTTAAAGATGTCGTTCGAATCATTACTCATATTATAAAAAAAACCTTTTAATTAAACAAGCTTAAAAAGCTTAGAAGAAACGGCCAGAAAAAAAAAAAAATACTTTTTAGATTTGGATTAAATGTGTTTTAAACTAAACAATACTTTTGGATTGAACTATTTTTAGTTTACCACGAAAAAAAAACGCTGTTTTATAAGAGAAGTCACTTCCCATTCACTCCTATGGGATCCGTAAACTGTGATTGAGTGTTGCACAACTCTGACTAAAAGTCAACGACCTCAAGGCTGTAACGTGATTGGTTATTAATGCACACATGATCCAAGTTAGCTGTTACGCTTCCTCCAATAGACCCTTTTAGGGGCGATGTCACAATTACGATGTCACAGCGTAATAATAATTACCACCTATCCACCTTTTTCTTCAACGAGGAAGCAAGCTTACGGGCGAGACTTCCGGTTCATTAGCCGCTACTGGGAAATAACGAGAAGAATAACAACATGCAGTAAACTGTTTGCACTACAAACCAGTGTGTTCATAATTAAGATAATACATTCAAATAATATGGTAAGACACACCAATTTTCAATATCAAGCAGCAAAACGAACTGTTTTGTAGAGCTAAAAATAGCTGGACGCGGATGAGACCGGAAGCCAGACCCATAGAATTAACAAAAGGCCACGCCCCTTTTTACGGGAAGAAAAAGGTGAATAGTAAGTAATACAGACCCTCTCATCTCGGTTGTGAGTGGTAGAGACCCTCTCATCCAAAATGAAAATGAACCGTGATATCACACGCAAATGAGGTTGAAGCTTGATATCACACGCACCGAAGGTGAATTGCCGCTCTTCCCGCCTTATCGAAATCAGCAGCTTTCTGCAGGTAAACACGAGCAGTGGGATGGCGCGGCCGAGCCCAGCCGGAGCCGTGATGGAGGACGGGATACACACACGGCCTCCGGGCATTAGTTTAATATGCGACACGCGCACATGTTGTGCCGAGCCATTTTCATAAGCGCTGCGAGTGAGTTCAAGCGTACGAGCGCTTAGCAAAAACCCAAAATAGCATGGAGAAGCGAGGAGGCAAAGACAGCGTCGACTAACAAGCTGTCTTTCACTTCACGGCCCTTTCTTCAAGCCTTCGGAAAGCAAACAAGCCGGAGATGCTGCTGTTGTTGTTTTGTTCATTCGGGTCGGTGGTTCGCTGTCACTGCTGTAAGAGGAAGTCGAGGGAATCTGAGCGTTTAAAACACCTCCGGGGAGCCGCGGGAAGCTCACGGCATGGAGACAGTAAATGAAAGCACTAAGCCACTTGAGGTCAAAATGTAGTGATTTTACTGTGGTAAAGGGATTTTTACTATAGGAAAGGGCTTTGATGCAGTAAAATCTCTATTACATACAGCCTTGAGTGGCTAATTAATTACATTAAACCAAGTTAAGAGTAAAACAATTAAAGACATGATTTTTTTTTTCTTTAAAGTATTTGAGAAAAAAATATTAAATGAAAATTATACAAAAACTAAGCATAAACAAATAAAATAAAGACAGATGAATAAAAATAAAATATGAGATTAACAAAGAATAATGAATAAAGAATATTTTTTTTAAACAAAAATTAAAAATTAACAAAAAAGCTGAAACAAAAGAATAAAAAAGACAAACACAAACTAATTACATAATGCATATATATATATATAAAAATAATAATAATATGTATTTTTTATTATTAAAGAAAAAAAAACAAATGAAAGACAAAAAGAAACTAAAAAATAATGAGAGAATAAAAAAAGACAAAATAAATAGAATAGATACAAATTAAGGAGAAATAAAAAAAGAGAATAAAAAAGGGGGAAATTAACTAATAAAAAGTTAACTAATGAAAATAAAATATGACAATAACAAAAAGAGGAAAGACAGAAAGAAAGAAAAATAATGGCAGGCAAATAGACAAACTAATTAAGCAGAAACAAAGTTACAAACAAAAAACAAACAAAATAAATAACAAATACATTAAATGATCATACTTAAATTATTATCATTATTATCATTATTAAAGAAAAAGAACAAAAAGTAAATGAACAAAATACAGAATGGAAGAAACGAGTGACAAAAAAAGAATAAAAAAAGATACAAATTAAGGAGAAATTAAAGAAAAAAACAACTACAGTAAACAAAATAGTGGGAAATAGTGAAAACAAAATATGACCAAATAAAGACAAAAACTAATTAAGCAGGAAAAAATAAACATAAAAGAAAAAAATATAATGGAAGAAGCGAGTGAAAATATAAAAAGAACCAAACAACAGAAGACAATACTATACCAAATGAATTAATAAATGATCAAAAACAAAAAAAAATTAAAGAAATAGTTAAATGTACAAAAATATAATAATAATACTAATAATTATTATTATTGTAGTTTTAATAAGAGTTGCATAAACAATGCTTCCACTAATTACTACAGTAACTGTAGGCCGTTTCTCTATCCGGTGCAGTAATATATAACTGATAGGACATATGAACACGGGTGCACATTAAATATCAGCTATTTCTATCGAGCGCGGGTCATCGGGTGAGATTTACGAGCTAGAAATATCTGTTTCATAAGCTGTGCTTCTTTCAGAAAGCTTGAGTGGAGCCGACAGCAGCGCAGGTAAAATATGAGCAAGTACTCTTCTGACACACAGTGACGACTTGAATTAGTTTGACAGAGTGAAAACAGAGCGACGGTAAACTGATTAGCGCTGCTAAAAGCAGACGAACGCGCGACGGCTCATGCGAGAGCGATCGCACTTCATAAATCTGAACAACTTGCCGTAATGAACTTACAAACCGTCATCGAAAGGTATCTGAGCGAAACAGAGCGTTTTTTAGCACGCCGACGTTCATCCGTCGTTCTTTCGCGAGTGAATCTAATCATACCGTCAGCCGATGGCAAATACCACGGCCGGCTGCTTCTGGAAAACACAAAAACATCAAGAAAACTCAAATAGTATGGTCTAAACTGTCATTTTCATTTAAAGCACAAACTGGCCAATCAGAGCGCGGCGTCACCTCAGTGAACTCGCGGCTAATTGGCTACGCGGCTTAGACTCGCGCCGTGGAGAGAAACCGGCGGAATGAGCTGCTTTTCCATCTGTGTTTTTCTCTTCTGTGCTCGTCTAAATAAATAAGTGGAGTTCAGCCTGACTGACGGTAAATTGGCTGGAGTGACAGCCGGGCCGCCATGAGACGCTCTTGCGGCCAGATAAAGACAGAATCAAGGGCGTTTATTAGCAAACACAGACGGAAATATGCAGATTGGTGTGGAGCCGGCAAACAAACAGCTGGAGATGCAGGTGCAGACGTGAAAAGATTGGGAGAGTTTTTGACTTCTTTTATGATTAGGAGGAAGGCCAAGAGACTAACACAATACTAACATTATATATCAGTATTATATAGTTATTATATAGTATAATAGACTTCTTTTATGTCTTTTAGGAAAAACAGTGGCAACACACCAATAAATAAACAAAATAAATAACCAGGAAAAAAATTAAGGTAATTTATTAAAATATATATTATTTTAAAAAAATGTCATTTTATTTATTTAATTTTTTTTCAATTTTAATTTATATAACTATAATTATTTAATTATATAAATTAAATAAATTATAAATATACAAAAATGTATTCATTAAATATAAATTTTTACAGGAACAAATGAAAGGCACTTTTTACTCATACAAGTCAAAATACAGCCAATATACATTCAATTTTTGGACAGATATTGACTGTATTTATTATTACATTAATTATCATTTATTATCATTATTGTTAATTTTTATTCCTACTTACATAAACAAGTCAATTTATTATTACATTTTTAAATACATTTTACAAAAAAAGTGCTGTCAAAATTAGCGTGTAAATGCAGGAAATTAATTTTTTCAGTTTAACAGCGTTAAAAATATTTAACACGATTAACGCAGGGCGGGGCTAGGTTGGCCACCCCATTCACAACGGCTGCTTCGGTCTCATTTGTCTTGACAAAAATAGCGTTTATTAAAACAGAAACTTTTTTTGTAAAATGTAAAAAAAAATACAAATAAAAAAAATGTAATAATGAATTAACCTATTTATGTATGAGTATTAAAGTATCAAACAATAGTATAAACCTAAAAAAGCAGTAAGGCATGAAGTAACAAGTCAAAGACATCCATCAAGCACATTTGTACATAAAAATGATTAAATGCCAGTGCATATCAAAAACATGTTCCTTTAGCTCAACACATTAATAAGGTTTGTAGCACAGTGCGTGATATCATGAGAAGCACCTGCAGGCCAGCAGGACGCTCATAGCGTCGTCACGATGTGGGAGTTCGAAGGACATGTGAGGCTGGTGATGGACCGTAGGCCAAAAACATGTTCCTTTAGCTCAACACATTAATGCTGTGATATCATGTGTGGGAGTTGTGAGGGGTTCGGTGTTCTCCGCACCCGCGCTGAAGCACATCTCTGGAACCAGCGGACGCGTGCGGCAGCCGACCCGCGACACCAGACCGGACGTGTCCGAGAGGTGGAAGGGGTCCTTAACAGGCTAAACATGCACAAAAACACAAGAGAGAGGACAGCATGTTAAACCGAAGAGAAATAAACACGGATTTAAAACAACTTCCTGTTCAGTCTGGGAGTGGACCAGATTTGTGCCGATAGTCAAAAGTCTGATTATGTATTATGATATACTATTATGTTTTGATTATGTTCTATTACACACTATTTCAGTGTTTTGATACTGTAGTAGCGCTCAGTGCATTACCTGTGTGTATGGACAGAAGAGTGTGCAGACAGCGCAGTGCGGCTCGATGGTTGCCATCGCAGCGTTGAACTGTTTCTCGGACAGGAAGTTTGGCAAGCGGTTCTGCCACAGCGCGCTGTCCTCGGACTTCTTAGCCTCCGGCTGCACACCGCCACCTACAGGCAGCCCAGAGTACAGCTCTACAGAAACACAGAGAAAGACGACGTGTGTGAGAGTCACACACTACAACAAACACTATACATCACCTTACAAACAATACAGAATGAAAGAACGAACGAACGAACAAACAGATGATAGATAGATAGATAGATAGATAGATAGATAGAATGAATGGCAGATAGATAGACAAACAGATCGATAGCAAGATAGAATTAACAAACAAACGACAAATCGATCGATAGACAGACAGACAGACAGACAGACATATAGAATGAAAGAATGAAACAATAGATAGATAGATACAACAGACAGATAGATAGAAAGAATGAATGAAAAAAAATGATTGATAGATAGATATAGATAGAAAGAACGTACGAATGAACAATAGATAGAATGAACGAATGAAAAAATGATATATAGATACACAACAAATAGATAGACAGACAGATGCAGATAGACAGACAGATAGATAGACAGACAGAGATAGATAGACAGACACAGACTGAGACAAATAGATAGACAGACAGAGACAGACAGAGAGAGAGAGATAGATAGATAGATAGATAGATAGATGGAACAAATGAAAGATATTTAGACAGACAGACAAATCTGTAGACAAACAGAGAGATATTTAGATGTCTAGACAGAGACACAACAATAATTGTAAAAAAAGATAGATAGATAGTTGGATGATTTAAAGATATTGCTGTGCCCGATTATCGTCGCCGATATTAAGCATTTTTATTGATTTATCGGCATCGGGCCATTTCGATAGAAAACCGATTTGCCGATAAAAACCATTTTTATTTTGAAATGCGCGATCTGGCACTGATCCAGCCACCTCAGTCAGAGCGCACCGCTCTGTGGCCTAGACTAAATCGCCCATCGTCCGTCTGATTTGTTGGGAGTCACGAGCCTGGCCAATCAATACGGCTGGCGCGGCTGGAAAATGTTCCCGCTCTCACACCGAAAGCACAGGAGCTGCTTCAGTGATCATCATCACACATCAATAAGTTATCTCTCGAAGGTAAGAATGCAGTAAACGTTCCTGAAGTTGCAATAAATCACTACACTGAAGTTGCAAAACACCTAAATATAATCGATTTATGATGACAAGCCCCGTTCAGTTTTTTATACCGTGAATTCCCGGTCAATGTCCGTCATTGCAGTGATATGCTTTAACGGATCATCACATCAGTGCTAAGATAGTGAAACTAAAACCTACTTCTCTCACCATTCGTCCAACTTAATGTTATATTGTTATTTTCCATTATTTGTTCATTTGTTGCTGTTTAAATTTGCTTTAAGTTTTACTTAGTTTACAGAATGCTGCTGATGGATTGCTCACCAGCACTTTTTATGTTTTTTGTTATTATTAATATTAATGTTGTTATTATGAACAGTTCTCAGAATTAAAGATGTGTTAAAATAATTTAAAGAGTCTTTGTCAGAGGCCTTTTTATTCTTAATTTTGACATTAATTTTCATTTTTACACGAGACACATATCGGTTCAAAATATCGGTTATCGGAATGCATAAAATGCATATCGGTCGATCCCTATATTTAGATGTCTAGACAGACAGACACAACAATAATTGTAAAAAAAAACACGGCTCAGTATGAGTGTTGTCCTCTTCCTCTGAGCCGTGACTCTACAGACAGCAGGTGAAGATGTATTTTTGGAGAGTTTTGATGCCCCTCTGTCCTGTATTTTGCCCCCTACAGTGACAGCGGGTGGTGCGGGTTTACAGCTGTCTGTCTCTTCATAACTCACAGCACAGACAAATCAATAACCGTCTTTCACCGCCCCGTCTTATAAAGCGCTGATTGTTTGTGGCTGCTTCCTTTCATACTTTATTGCTTTTTCCCTTTGTGCTTGCGAGTGCACACATTCACAACAAACAAACAAACACAAAACAACATCTCGCCATCAAACCAGAACACTCCCAAATAAAACGGCGGCCTGGAATGTTCTAGAAACATTCATATTGTAAAAACATATCTAACTTCTAACATCTTTTTCTTCAGTGGAAAATATGCCATGAGACATTTACCCAGGGTGCAAAGTTTCTTTTGTTCTCCTGAACTCCATGTGAAAACAAATGCTCAATATTGTAATTTAATAACTTGCATTTTCATAAATCAGGCCTCATTCAAGAAGCTAGTAAAACAAATTTACAAATCGTTTCAAAAACCTTTCTTCCATAAATTAGTAACCAATAATTTTCACCAATTCATAAAATAACATACAAATTTACATACTTTTTTTTTGTTTTTTTTTTACATATCTTTTAAGAACATCATTACGAAGTTCACTCATGAAACAATGAAATGTCACTGATTAAAATTTACATAGGATTTTTTTTTTACAAACAATTCTACAAAGTCATTAGATTTAACGACTATGATCTTATGACTACAAATTTTATGGTAATTTATGAAACTAACAAGACATTCAATTGAATGTCATTCAGTTTTTTTAATCGACATTATTGGATTATATGGACAAAAAACATGTAATTCAAGAGCAGCTTTATGAAAATTTTAAAAATTGTCTAATTAAAATTTAAACATCATTATTTCAAATGTAATTTTGAAACATGAGGAAAAACGAGTTTCTGTGCATGCAAGGATGGCTCCATAAACGTTTTCATAAGTCATCTGATGTCATTAAGAACTTTCAAAATAAATGTAACTTTTTTAGAAAACTATACTAACAAAAATTTCTGCATTAAATTCAATGAATTATGCATGAATAGCTTATGAACCTCATTGATTTTACTAACATTATTACAGGACTACATTTTAAAAAACAAAGCAATTTAACAATAGCTTTATGAACAATTTAAAAATATAATTAGATTTTGATTTTGCGATTTTCAATTGTGATTGTTATATGTTATTTATGAGTGAGGAGAATTAAGGTTTAAGTTTAACCTTTAATAAAAATAATTTTTGCATTCAATTTATGCACATTTTACGCAAAGTTGTAAGAACATAATTAGACTTTTCGTAGGTTATTTCAAATGTAATTTTTGAAAGAGTAGAAAAAACTATTTTCTGTGCATGCAAGAATGGGTTTATAAACAAATTTACATACAACAGTTGACTTTAAAAAAATGTCACTATGAAATTAATTTGAAACATGAGCAAATTAATTTAATAAATTTTTTTGTTTTTTGTATTATTATTCTAATTGCTGATTTATGTTTTATTTTAATTTGAATGAGCAATTTTTACTTTTATTCCATTTTACGGACATTATTACAAACTACATTTAAAAAACATGAAGGTCTATGAACAATTTTAAAAATATCATTACGAATAACCTTAAAATCATGATATTTTGCAAGTTATTTCGAATATAATTTTTTAAACATGACAAAAATGTTTCTGTGCATGCAAGAATGGCTTTATGGATGTCTTTTTGAGTGTGTATTTTTGGGATTTATTATGAAATTGAGATTAGAAAATTGGGGAAAATATTTTGTAAATTCGTTCTTACATAAAATGTTACACAGAAATTTAAAGTGATAACTAATAATGTTTTTTGTTTTTATTTAGATATTTCTTTGCTTGTGCTTGATTGATGAGGAAAATATTATTTAGTATTTTTTATTTATTATTTCAATTTCATACTTAAAGTGCATTGCGTTTAATGTTTATCGTTAATGATGCACTCACCCTCGTCGCTGGAGGCTTCCTGTTTGACTATGGAGTGAGGAGAGCGCATGGGTGGCTTGCTGAACGGATGTCTTCGACTCTTCTTTACCTCAACTTTCTTCTTCAGCTTCGTGAAGGGACTTGGCTGAGAACAAAATCATTTAACGATAATTTACCTAAACATTTAAAATCCCCTAAAAACCCTTCGGGATCAGAGAAAGTGCTGACCTGCAGGTCGGGAGCGCCTCCATTACTCTCGACGTCGCTGGAAGCGAACTGCTCAAACACCTGCTGGAAGGAGAGCTCATCGGGATGCTTTGGCTTCTTCTTTTTCTTCTTCTTTTTCTTCTCCTCCTCTCTGTTTTCCGGCAGAGGATCCTGGGAATCTGTTTTTCCATCTTCACCGGCTGAACAACAGTGAAGATGGAGGAATGGGAAGAAACACGTTTACCATCACACATTCAGTAATAACAAGGCGTGTTGCTATGTGGTTGCTAGGGTTTATGGGGTGGTTTCTGTATGTTAAACGTTCACTCCCGTCACCTCCTTCCCGAAGCGCTGCTTCCGCTTCCGCCTGCTCCTGCTCCTCCCTCTCTAGCGCCTCCAGTGTGAGGAGCGCCTCCCGCGCCATGCGCTCGTCCCTTTGCTGCCGTCGCTGCTCCTCGCGCTCCTCCACCTTGAGCAGGTACTCGTTCATGTCCAGCTCCACTCCCTCCTCCGTCAGGACCTTCACCTCCTCCAGCTTCAGACGCCGGAACTGTTTCACCCTCGCCTGAGCTCTACAAAAAACAACGCAAATGGATAACAAAATTATTTCAACACACACATTTTCTACAAAAAACAACGCAAATGGATATGAATTGTTTTATAAAGGTTATTTGGTAATTGTATATTTTGGAATATAAAGGTTGAAGGTGAATATATATGTTAATTGTCTACATTTGGATATTTACAACTTGGAAGTTTGGACTATTTAGTATTAAAATACAAAATACAAATATAATACAATACAAAAGGTGAAATGTCAATAAACAAAAACCTTGGAGAGCTCTACAAAAAACATCGCAAATGGATAACGAACGCAAACACAAATTAGTATTAAAATTTTGATTATTTTTATTTTTTATTATATGAACTTTAAGGGTTATAGATTAACATTAGCTTTTGTTTTTCAAACTTTTATTTAAAACCAAATGTTATGCAATTTGATATGCAAATAGATAAACGTTTTTCAAATCCAAACGTTTTCTGCTTGGTAGTTCCAAAAAACCTTTTTTTTTGTTACGATACTAACAGTAAAGGTCAAAGGTTAATAAAAACTTCACCTGAGCTCCCCAAAAAAAACTAACACAAACGGATAACAAACGTTTATTTCAACCCAAAAACTTTTCGCTTGATAGTTTTTATTTATTACAATTCGAGCAATAAAGGCCAAAAAAACTTTGCCCAAGCAAAAAAAAAAAAAAAAAAAAAAAAAAAAAAAAACAATGCAATGGATAAGGACCTTTAATTTCAACCCAAACGTTTCCCACTTGATAGTTTTTATGGATTACGATTCAAACCACCGGAAAAAAATTTGCATGATCTCTATGAAGAACAACGAAAACGGATAACTTTTATTTCAAACTAAGTTTTCTGACTTAAAATTCTAACAATAAAAGTAATTTCACATCCATGGCAATTTTTCGCAGAGACATTGTTAAAACAAAACAATGTGCACACGTCTTTGACCAGTAACAAAAATACCTTAAAGTAAAATTTTCTGCATTACAATAGCTGTACTATTACTATATCTGGCCATAAATGTCATTGTAACGTGTCATTCCTACGTCATACTATCTCAACTTTTACTTTTATCATTCCTTTTAATTATAACTTTTTACATTATCAAGATACTATGAGCAATTTAACATCGTTTTGTGTTTTGCATTAAAAGCACATAGTATACTCACTACTTACGAAAATTTTCATGGTGACATGTTGTTAAAACAAAACAAGTTTCCACAAAGCAAGGTTTTGTTTTTTGTTGTTGTTCAGGGGACTGATGAAAATCATTTTCTAAAATCAACAATAAGGGAATAAGTTTATATTTTTGGCAATAAAAGGATAAACAGTGGATTTTTGGCAAAACAAAATAAACACTGAAAATGGTCTGCACCTGCGCAGGAGCTTCTCTCTGTACGTGACTCTGGTTTTCCTCCAGTGCTCCAGCTCGGGGCTGGTGAGGCTCGTGGGTTTCAGGTGGTCCAGGACCATGTTGTCTTTCCCCTGTTTCCACAGCTCATAGCGGTCAGGCTGCAGACAGCGAACGAAGACGTCCATGGAGATCTTCACCATGTCCTTACGGCACGAGCACTGCAGAAGACAAACGAGAGCCAACAACTTTAAAACAGTTCTGTCTCTGAGTTCTGACTGCATGATATATGATGTGACACAATGACAGCCAATCAGAATGAATTTAAAGTTCAGTACACAACTATGTGGAGTGATATTGTAGACCAATGAGTTTCCATGGTGGGCGGGGCTAATCAGCAAAAAAAAATGTATTTATTTATTTATTTGTATTATTGTATAGTATATTTTTTTAAAAAATGAATTAATTTGAATTTATATTGCATTATATTATCTTTAAATTCAGTTTAAATATACACTTTTGCATGCATTTTTTTGCCTTCAGTTTTGAGATTAAAAGAACAATCTAGAGTAATATGCATAAAATGCAAATTAATTGAAAATGTATTAAATATTTATAAATATTATAAATTAAAAATATTAATGTATTAATGGTGAATAAATAGCACAATTAATTGAATATTACCGGTAATACACATTCATTATTATAAAATAAAGTTAAAAATTAATACTACACAAATTAAAAATAAATATATCCAACACAAAAAATATTAATGTATTAATGTTAAAAATAAATATATCCAACACAAAAATATATAAAATCATACATTTACATTAAAAGAATAATACAAGGTAATCTAAATTAAAATTTAATTCATTAATATTATATTTATTTGAATTTATATAAATATTTAAATCTGCTAGGAGCCGATTTAAAGTAAATTTAAAGTAGAATATTTAAATGACAACAAAATATATTTTCTAATCTATATATATATATATATATATATATATATATATATATATATATATATATATATATATATATCATATATATATATATATATATGCAAATTCACTAAAAAAGGGGACCTTAAAAACTACAAAATATTGTGGTTCACAAAGTTGAAACTGTATAACAGATGAGAATCAAATGAACTGCATCATGGGAGTCGTGTCTGAAACAACGATTGAAAGGAAAATGAAAGCGATAGAGAGCAGATGTGATGATTAGATGAAATGCAAGTCTTCATGCAAGATTATTAAATCATCAGCGCCGACGACTGGAAGAAAAAAAGAAAAACACACTTTTAATCGCAGAGTTTGCGTGGCGTGGCCCAAAGTGAAAAATGCACAAATCAACATCTCTCAATCAACAGCAAGAGAGACGGATGGAAATAAAAGTCATTTTCTTGCGAGCTGCAGTTGGCTGTATTACATCGAGCCGTTATTTTCTGTGCCGCGCCGGAGCTGCTGTTCAATTACCAGAAACATTCTGCAGCTGAAGTGAAGACAAACACGGCAAACCCTGTGTGTGTGTGTGTGTGCGCGTGGGCATAATAACAGCAACAAGCACTATTCTTCACTCCGAAATGTCAATGTCTCACAGCGTAACTCCAGGGCTTGCCATATTATGCTCAGAAATGCAATTCCAGCCCGACTGGAAGGATCCGACTCCACCTGGAAAACAAGCGGCGCTGAGGAGAGGAACCAACCAAAACTAAAAGTACAATCATGCTGTGAACATTTTTCAGGAGCGTAACTGAGACTCAGCTGTTTCCAAAACATATCTACATTTCTTTAGCAAAGATTGTGAAAATAGGAAGATACATAAATGTGTGTGTGTGTGTGTGTGTGTGTGTGTGTGTTTCAGAATCTGAAACAATACAAAATGAAAAAGTTTGTATTGTGATTATTTTAATAACAATGAAAAATTTAACTGGAAAAAAGCATATATACATATACAAGTAAATTAAAAGAGTAATATAAAATAATGTATAATAATTTCAAGTAATATAAGTTAAAACTAAATGAATAAATATAAAAATAATAGTATAAATTAATAAAAATAAATTACATCAAATGTTAAAAATAAAAATATATTTAACATTAAATCTGTTGTGGAATACTTCCATAATTGAAGAAAAAAGAGAAATGTATGTAATTTTAATATATAATATATATATATATATATAATAGAGCCCGGACCGATATATCGGCCAGCCGATATTATCGGCCGATATGAGCTAATTGCATTTAAATCTGGCATCGGCGTTTATAACGGCCGATGAAACATAAAAAAACAGAGTCTCATGCTTCATCATGTCTGATGAGTTGCATAGTTTGCCCACCAGAGGGAGCTCTGC